>NC_136417.1:158654598-159234598 GCF_052625555.1 Lactuca saligna
ATAAAAAATTTCCTTTTAATTTTAAAAACTTTACGGAAAAACTTATCCTTACAATCCATATGAAAAGTTGTTGTTATCTATTCCTAAGCAATATCTCATAAATCCTAAGAAGTAGCTCCAGAATCCGATCTTCAAACTATGCGATAGAAATCCATCTATGGGATCAGATTCAACATATTCTTTCTTTAAGTTTCTTCACTTTTCTTTGATTCTTAAAACATCACCATATGACCAAGTCACATCATGTATCAAGAATCTCAGAGTAGAAACTTAGCAGAATTAGATAGTAGACTTTACCTGAAGTAAAGTCAAACTTATTGACTTTAACACCCTTAGGTAAATTTAGAGCTTTACA
This sequence comes from Lactuca saligna, assembly GCF_052625555.1. Taxonomy (NCBI): domain Eukaryota; kingdom Viridiplantae; phylum Streptophyta; class Magnoliopsida; order Asterales; family Asteraceae; genus Lactuca; species Lactuca saligna. The sequence continues at coordinate 158,654,954 of NC_136417.1, forward strand.
ACCAATGCCCCTTCCTTTGGCAATTTAACATATGGACACTTTGGTAATGGAACATGGGACTATCACAAACCTAGCCTTTCTCTTTACCAATTGGTCAACTGAGTTGACTATTGCTGACCCCTTTCCATTGGGAAGAGAGAGCTTTACTGGATATCATGTGTCACTATTGTCAATGTCCATAAGTTTTTGGAAGTTGATCTTAGCAAATAGATAAGATCATTAAGGGTCTTGTCATAGTCTGTTTCATAGGAGTCCCAAAGGAACTCACTATGTGATGTAGAAAGTAGTTGAGCCACCAAAGTTCTCAAGACTTTGACATCCAACTCTCCCGACTTGTCAATATGTGACTACATCTCCAAGATGTAATCACACATAGACCTTTGTTTGCCAATAGGGCTTGAGTGACCTTAAACTTTCCAAGAACTTGTGGGTTAGGGAGAATAATTGGAGGAGGTGAAAGAAGTATGATTCCATGGGACATCATCTTCATTTAGGAAAGATTGTTTCAAGATATTTGGGAAGATAATAAATGTCTAAACCAAACATCTCTTTGGGAGACATTCAAGATAGTTGATTTAAAGTCCTTAATATAACACCCAATATGAAATATTAAGGCTAGGACCAAAAACAATACTTTTATAACTTGGAAGAGGGATGTCGTAATCCAAGCTATAAAATATTTGAAGGTAGGTGAATGACGATTCACCAATTTCCACCAAGATAAATGAAATGTATTACTAGGTTTTAATTGAATTTGAAACTCCTAGATCTTTGAGATTCATTGAACTTTTCAATGGCATGTTTCAATCTTGAGTGTGTCGTTCAGGTTTTGTGACTGGGATGCCGAGGATCACAAAACAAGGTGTGAAGTAACCATGCAAATATACTGGGTACCCTGAATATTTAACCCTTAATCGATGTGCCGGTTAACCACACACACTCCAGCGATACTATGATAAATATTAAGTTACCCTTTGCCTACCTTGTTAAGTCCAACTTAGTGTGCTAGTTAACCACACACGCTCTACTAACGAGTTAAGCAAAGTGCAAAGTGTAATTTCATGGGTTAGCACCTTATTCACTTTTTCCTAAGTAACTAAGACTGGGTATTTATAAATGGTTTAGTTACTTAGTATTTATCATTAATACTTTTAATGAAGGGAGAACTATAGTCCTTCTCCTACCCGTTCGGCTAACGACCCTCCACCAGTCAAGGGAGCGGTAGGTGAGAGTGGACACCGATTAAACTACCATTTTATAGGCAGTAACCTTATACCCTCCTTATAGAGTGGCTTCGTGAATGAGGCCTACAAACGGTAAAAATGACTTTACTCTTATACATACATACATATATATATATATATATATATATATATATATATATATATATATTATTAACTTATAATTCAAAAGTATAAGGGTTGAATTTTAACTTTTAAAATTCTAAGGGCTAACTTGGAATTAAAGTATTCATAAGTGAAAACTTTTCAAATTCCAAAATTTGAGGGCAAGTTTTGAAACTATTCAAAACTAATTAATTCCATAACTTATGAGTTTAAAGTAGTTTTAATTAAAAGACTCTTCAAGTTCCATAACCTAAGGACAAGTTATGGAAGGCTTTAAACTAATAAAAGAATGCAACTTTTCTTTATTTTGTAACTTATGGAATTAATTAAGGTTAGACATTTTGCTACTTAATAAGTGACTCTTGAACCTCCATAACTTGAGGATAGGACTCTTCATTTTTGTCACCATTGTCAACTTTTATGTGTTTTATGAAACTTAAATGTGACTTTTCATATAACTTGAGGGCAAGTTACAAAAACACATTTTAGAATCAACTCTTAGATTAAAATGGATTGAAAACACATAATCAATTAACTTTTCTATTAATCTAAGCAACTCATAAACAAAAAAGATAATTCACATCAAACTTTTTCATGTAATTAGCATAACTTTTAAACTTAATACAAAACATGAATCTATTGACAATTATCTTTGAAATTGGATTACCATGAACATTACCACATCAAAATCATGTTTATAAGTCCAAAAATAGCTTATGGTAATGTTCCTTGTCTATTTCTAGCCAAAACAATCGAATATATGATGTCACGGGGTCCAACTCGTCGGGTGCATGAACCAACTCAGCGAGTTGGATGCTTTTTGCCTTGGACTCGTCGAGTCTGCTGTGTAGATAGCTACAAACTTCGATTTTTCAGCCAATTTGCAAGTATAAAAAGAAAACAAGCCTAGGCTCTGATACCACTGTTGGGTTTTGAGCATTCTAACACTCCTAAGTGTACATGCAACCCTAAATACCTTGGATCTATGTTTTCTCTATTATATATGCAAATATGAACTTTCCAAGGTATTCATCCTAACTTGCATAATAACATGATTCATATGAATATATCAACTTAGAATTACATACCTCTTTGATGTAGAAAGTCTTCATGAAGCTTGAGTGCCTAATGCCCCAAGTGTGACACCTCAAATGGGTCACACAACACCAAATAGACAAGGAATGACTTGAGAGAAATTGGAACACTCCATAAAATCTGCTAGCCCTCTCTATTATCCATAGTGGTTGATTTTCCCAAGAGTGTGATCTTTATATAGTGTTACAATTAGGTTAAACCCTAATTTTCATGACTTTCCATTTCCTTGGATCCATGGGTTCAAATACACCATGGAGCATCTTATGGTTTTAGCCTAACTTGATAATCCATGGAGCATTAGTCCACTATACAAGTATGGATGATTTACACAATGAACCCATATATTTAATTAGTCTTCTTTTGATCACTTAATTAACCCTAGATTAATTTTTGATCAACACTAATTATATAATCTTATTAATATATTAGAGCTTATAATATATTAACCAACCTTAAGTGTTATTTCTCTCTTTATAGTGTATCCAAATACATGATGCCATGCAACCTAAATGGACCATGTCAGTTGGGTCAAGTCTTACCAATTATAGTTATGGACTTACACATTAATCCAACAATACGGTGAGGGTACCCATTCTGGGTCAGCGTTATGTTTGGCTGGCAGAGCAAGGCAAAGTCTACAACAGGGCTGTAGTGGTTTTGTGGCTTATGTGATAGATTCAAGGATTGATGCGGAGAGACCAAGATCGGTTGATGAGGTTTCAATAGGGCGTGAGTTCCTGGATGTTTTCCCTGAGGAGTTGTCGGGTCTGCCTCTCGAAAGGTAGGTAGAGTTCCGTATCGATTTGGTTTCGGGGGCAGCGCCTATCGCCAAGGCGCCATATCACCTTGCGCCACCAGATATGCAGGAGTTATCCTCGCAGCTTCAGGAGCTACTGGAGAAAGGGTTTATTTAGACGAGTAGCTCGCCGTGGGGAGCGCCAATCCTCTTTGTCAAGAAAAAGGATGGTTCGCACCGGATGTACATTGATTACTGGGAGTTGAACAAGTTGACAGTCAAGAACCGTTACCCCTTGTCGAGGATCGACAATTTGTTTGATCATTTAATGGGAGCGTCTTGGTTCTCCAAGATTGATCTGAGATCTGGATAACATAAGATGAGGGTGCACAATGAGGATATCCAGAATACAACATTCAGGATTCGTTATTTGCATTACGAGTTTGTGGTGGTTCCTTTAGGGCTCAACAATGCACCAGCGACATTCATGGATCTCATGAACAGAGTGTGCAGGCCGATGCTGGATCATTCAGTGATCGTGTTCATCGATAATATATTGGTGTATTCGAGATCTAGAGAGCAGCATGAACAGCATTTGAGGGAGATCCTCTGATTTCTAAGATCGGAGAGGCTTTATGCCAAATTCTCTAAGTGTGATTTTTGGTTACGAGAGGTCCAGTTCCTGGGGCATCTCGTAACGAGAACGGGATATTGGTCGATCCGGTCAAGTTTGATGCGGTGATGAGTTGGGAGGTGCCGAGATCCTCCTCAGAGATCAGGAGTTTTCTGGGGTTGGCCGGCTATTATTGGAGATTTATTAGAGATTTCTCCAAGATTGTTGTTCCTTTCACCAAGTTGACCTGGAAGGGCGTAACATTCAGTTAGGGCCCAGAGCAGTATGCCTCATCCGAGACACTTCGCCAGAGATTTTGCGAAGCCCCAGTATTAGCCCTTCCAGAGGGGATGGAGGATTTTATGGTGTATTGTGATGCGTCGATATCAGGATTGGGTGCGGTGCTGATGCAGAGAGGTCATGTGATAGCATACACATCGAGGCAGTTGAAGCCTCATGAGACGAGATATCCCACTAAGGATATGGAGTTGGGGTTGTGGTGTTCTCCCTCAAGATCTGGCATCACTATTTGTATGGGGTTCGGTGTACCATATAAACGGATCACAAGAGCTTGAAGTATCTGATAGATCAGCCCATCCTGAACATGCGCCAGATGAGATGGTTGGATGTGGTAAAGGATTATGAGTGTGAGATCCTATACCACCCGGGCAAGGCTAATGATTTAGCCGATGCCCTAAGTCGCAGGGCAAAGAGTGCCCCAATACGAGATGTTTATTTGAGATTGAAAGTGATGAATCTGGTGTTGGAAACCATTCGAGAGGCCCAGGTAGAGTCCATGAGACCGGAGAACTGCAAAAGAGAGTGGGTGATCGAGCAGATATCTGAGTTCGTTGCCAATAGTCGTGGGCTTATGACCTTTCAGGATCTGATTTGGGTGCCATTTGAAGGCAGTGCACATATCATTCTGATGGAGGAGGCGCATAGATTGAGGTTCTCGATCCATCTTGGGGCCACTAAGATGTATTTGGACCTGAAGAGGGAGTATTGGTGACCCTGTATGAAGAGGGATGTCGCATGGTTCGTAGAGAGGTGCTTGACCTATCGCACGGTGAAAGCCGAGCACCAGCATCCGCATGGCAAGTTGTAGCCACTTGAGTTTCCCAAGTGGAAGTGGGAACAAATTTCCATGGATTTTATCACCAAATTGCCAAGGACTGCGAAGGGCGTCAATGCAATTTGGGTGATTGTTGACCGGCTGACGAAGATCGCTAAGTTTCTTGCTATCAGTGAGAGCTCTTCTGCAGAGAGGCTGGTAGAGTTACATGTGAGAGAGTTAGTATCGCGGCATGGAGTACCGATCTCGATTGTGTCAGATCGAGATGTGCGTTTCACTTCCAGATTCTGGAAGAAATTGCATGAGGAATTGGGTACAAGTCTGCATTTTAGGACCGAATACCACTAACAAATGGACGGTCAGAGTGAGTGGATGATTCAGATGCTCGAAGACATGCTGCGAGCATGTGTATTGGACTTCGGAGGAAGTTGGGACACGTATTTGTGGATGACTGAGTTTTCTTATAACAACAGTCACAATTCGAGTATCGGCATGCCTCCCTTTGAGTTCTTGTACGGGAGGAGGTGTCGGACTCCCATATGCTGGGGAGAGGTCAGGCAGCGAGTGATGGGAAGCACTGAGTTAGTGCTTCAGACGACTGAAGAGATATAGCAGGTCTGACAGAGGTTGTTGATAGCTCAGGGTCGCCAGAAGAGTTATGCAGATAGGCGACGATCCGAGCATGAGTTTCAAGTGGGGGATTTCGTACTCCTGAAGGTATCTCCTTGGAAAGTAGTGATCTGATTCAGGAATATGGGAAAGCTGGGGCCACGGTACATCGGTCTGTTCAGGGTGACTGCGAGGGTAGGTAGGGTAGCATATCGTCTGTAGCTACCTACAGAGTTGAGCTAGATCCATGATACCTTCCATGTGTCTCAGTTGAGAGAGTGTATAGCCGACGAGTCGCCAATGGTACAGCTGGAGGATATTTTGGTGGATTCCAGCTGGAATTATGTTAAGAGGGCAGTTGTGATTGTGGATCGGAAGATCAAGGTTCTAAGGAACAAGGAAGTGCCCCTGGTGCAGGTCCAGTGGCAACATCGGAGAGGTTCTGAGCTGACTTGGGAGCCGGAGTTGGAGATACATGAGCAGCATCTAGAGTTGTTTGTGGAGTAAGACTTTAAGGGCGAAGTCTGATTCTAGTGGGGGATAATTGTAAAATCTGAATTTCTAGGTATTATATTTTATCATTTATTTTTGGAGTTAAGAGAGGGACTCGACGAGTTGACGCCAAGACTCGTCGAGTAGGATCTGGATTCACTAGCTAGTTAATGAAGGGACTCGACGATTCCGTGCTGACGATTGAAACCCTAAATCCACGGGCCTATGACCTATTTAAAGGACCTTATAGCCCTTATTTGTGGCTACCAGTCCAGAGAGAGATACCCTATTAATCATGAGCGAGTTGTGAGAGAGTTTGGGCCTCTTTGATTGTAACAGCCCGAAATTTCCAAGTATTTATTATTGGTGTATTTTTGGAGAATTGTGAGTGGACTCGGCGAGTTGGAGCTCAAACTCTCCGCGTAGGATCGCAATTTTGGAAGCGGGTTCGCGTCTGGACTCGGCGAGTCCACGCTGTGTAATGAAACTCTAATTCCCAGGGTTTGAGACCTATTTAAAGGGCCTTATGGCCGTCAATTGTGCTCACCAATCCATAGAGAGAAACCCTAGAGTGCTTGAGCGTTTTGAGAGAGAAAGGAAGCCATTCTTGATCTTTGTGGTGTTGTTTAGCAAGAAGAAGGAGGTCCCAACCAAGAGGAAGCAAAGGAGGTTGCTATATTGTGGATTTGAAGCTCAGATCATCGCACTTGAGGTATTAATTCAGCTCATCTTTTGTTTTACGATGTATATTTGGATTTAGGGTTTCTTGTGGCCTTTGTTGGGTTGATTTGATGCCCAAATAGCCCCTTTCTAGTATTGAGGCCTTGGATCTGGATCCATAAAGGTCTAGAGAGCCTCACTCATCAAACTTTATGAAGAGCAATGGAGGTTATGACCTTGAGTTGTGGTATTTGGGGCTAAGTCATCATATATGGTCATATAGTTGTTGTATGTACATCAAGATTGCGACTTTACGTGATAAATAAGCTTGGAAGGACTGGATCTATGAGTTAGTAGAACAGATCTGACCTTAAGAATGAGTTTGAGTCATTGCATGGCATGGACTTGTCGAGTCCGAAGAACAGACTCGGCGAGTAGCATCAAGATTGCCCAGCACCACTCAGCGAGGGGTCTTGCCGAGTTGAGGGATTGACTCAGTGAGTCAGGGAGAGTCAGAGTGGATTGACAGGTGGACTGAGTCAAGCTGGGACTCGCTGAGTTGTTCTTGAGACTCGGCGAATTGAGTCGTGGAGGCCCCACAACTCATGCCAGGTGGAACTCATCGAGTTAGGAGAATACTCTTCGTGTCAAGTGAGGATCCCAGGGAAATCAGTGTAAGCGTATAGACTTGCGAGTCGCTATAGTGCACTCGCCTAGTCCGATCAGAGTTGACCGTTGACCATTGACCAGTGTTGACCTATGTTGACTTGTTAAGGGATAGTTAACCTTAATTGGGAAAGTGTTAATTAGAGATGTATTGTGTTATAGGAGGACTATAGCTCGGGAGATCGAGCACTAGTGATTTCAGGGATTTATGAATTACCGAGATACGCGAGGTGAGTCTTCTCACTATACTTTACCTTGAGTAGAAAATAGAGTTATATGATACAATGCTTGTATGCTATATTTATATGTTATGTGTTGTGCTGCATTATTCTTTGTGATTTATACTGTGCACGTTTATAGAGTTAGAACCTGGGGGTTCACAGAGTTTAGGTGCACGGACCCACAAAGTTATAGCCTCGAGTGGCTAATATGTGTTATATTTGGTATTTTGGGGAACTCACTAAGCTTTGTGCTTACAGTGTTTTGTGTTATTTGTTTCAGGTACTAGTAACTACCGTGGGAAGGCGTTGACTTGATCAATATACACGCATGGGATTTATGATTTTGAGATCTTGGGATTTTTATATTACTTGGATTGAATGTTCAAATATGGTCATTTTATGAATATTAAGTGAATTATGTTTTATAAAATTTGAAAATTTTGTTTTGAAATTTACGGTGTTACAAGTTGGTATAAGAGCATTGCTTTGAGGGATTCGGGTACACCTTCAGGAGTATTTGAACTCAAACTGAGGATTTGGAAAATATTTTCAAAAAGAAAACCAAATTTCCTAAAAGTAAAAGATTTCTAGAGAAATTCAGAGGAGAAACGTGTGTACGATCAGTCAGCGCCCGAACGGTGATTTCCCAAAATACCCTTATATTATATGTTTATGAGATTGTTATGATGTATTCCCCTTGCTAAAGTAGGCTAGGTATTCCTATTAGGACTAGAGTGCCTTGATTTGTGATGCCTTAGCCTAGGGAGAGGTGAGCTGCTATGAGATGCTTGAGAGAGAATAGGTAGCAGCGAGGAGCTTATGAGAGATCTGTTAGAAAGTGATAGAGTACTTGGAAATTGGGATTCAAAGAGGAGGATTTGGGGTGTATAATGAAATGGTGTGGACAGTAGTATTGGGCCCGTACTACTGAAAGCACCGGGGCGATGTACGGTCCTAGTAAGAATGTTCGTAATGCCAAGGATCAAGGAGGGATGAGTTGTCGAGTGTGAGTATGCTTGAGTGGATTCTAATTTATCATATGTTGTATTTCAGAGGTTGATCATGGTGAGGACACGTCGTATACAGGAGGGCGTCGGGGCTAGTGATGAGGAGATCCGTCAGATCATTCACGAGGAGGTGGCTGCGGTCATCAGGGTAGTGATACCAGAGATGATCGGGTCTATTAAGACCATGCTGATTGAGACTTTCAACGAGCGTTATGCTGCCCTTTCTGAGGCTGATGTTGCGGCAGCCACCGCAGTTGTTGTTGCTGCGAGGCCGCAGGGTGGTGATACGTTGCTATTCCGGGAGTTGAGCAACACGAAACCACCAGAGTTTGATGGGACCTAGGACCCGGTGGCGGCTATGAGATGGATTTCTAACATAGAGGGGTGTTTCTTCACTTGCTCATCTCCTGAGCATTTGAGAGTACGGTTCGCGCTGAACCAGCTTCGCTTGGGAGCGAAGGACTGGTGGAAGTTTGTGACAGCACACTTTTCACCTGCTGAGCTTGCGGCAGTGACCTGGGAGAGGTTCACTACCATGTTTCGAGATGAGTATGTTCCCCAGGTGGAGAGGTTCACTTTTCGCCTGCTGAGCTTGCGGCAGTGGCTGGTATGTATTCTTTCATCTATTTATTGTAATGTTGAGATATTATGCTTATATTATGTTATACATAGGTACTTTTCTTGTGAATTCTGTACTTGGCTTGGTATTATTTGACTTGGGTGCGAGTTGGTCTTTTGTATCTTTGGCTTTTAGTAAGCACATCAGTGTTAGTCGCGAGGCGCTGAGTCGGCCTCTAAGAGTTTCCATAGCTGACGAGAAGGTGATATATGCCATGGAGGTGATCCGTGGGTGCGCACTCGAGATTTTCGGTGTTCAGTTCCCAATTGATTTGGTTGCTATTGCCATGGGGGATGTCTGTATCATTATGACCATGGACTGGTTGAGCAGGTTCGGTGCGGTTATCGACTGCGAGCGACAGCTAGTAACCATACGAGACCCTAGTAGGGGAGTTCTTACAGTGTATGGCGAGGGTACCCATTCTGGATCAGCATTTTATTCGGCCGCTAGGGTGAGGCAGTGTCTACAGCAGGGTTGTAAGGGTTTTGTGGCGTACGTGTCGGATACGCGGGTTGATTCCAAGAGGCCGAGGTCGGTGGAGGGGGTTCCTATAGTGTGTGAGTTGTCGGATGTCTTTCCAGAGGAGTTATCGGGTGTGCCTCCCATGAGGCAAGTAGAGTTCGGTATTGATTTGGTCCCGGGGGCCACAGCTATCGCTAAGGTGCCTTATCGTCTTGCACCTACAGAGATGCAAGAGTTATCCTCGCAGCTTCAGGAGCTGGTGGGGAAAGGGTTTATTCGGCCGAGCATCTCGCTGTGGGGAGCGCCTATTCTGTTTGTCAAGAAGAAGGATGGTTCAGACCAGATGTGCATTGATTACCGGGAGTTGAACAAGCTGACGGTTAAGAACTATTACGCGTTACCGAGGATCAATGACTTGTTCGACCAGTTGCAGGGAGCATCATGGTTCTCCAAGATCGATTTGAGGTCTGGATACCATTAGGCAAGGGTGCGAGATGAGGACGTCCAGAAGACAACGTTTAGGACGCGTTATGGGCATTATGAGTCTGTGGTGATGCCTTTCGAAGTCACCAATGCCCCGGCAGTGTTCATGGATCTCATGAACCTGGTATGCAGGCCGATGTTGGATCGGTTAGTGATTGTATTCATTGATGACATTTTGGTATATTCGAGATCTAGAGAGCAGCATGAGGAGCATTTGAGGGAGATCCTCGGAGTTCTGAGATCGGAGAGGCGTTATGACAAATTCTCCAAGTGTGATTTCTGGTTGCGAGTGGTCCAGTTCCTAGGACATCTTGTTAACCATGAAGAGATATTGGTCGATCTGGCCAAAGTTGAGGCGGTGATGAGTTCGGAGGTGCCGAGGTCACCCTTCGAGATCAGGAGTTTTTTAGGGCTGGCCGGTTATTATCGGAGATTTATCAGGGATTTCTCTAAGATCGTAGTGCCACTCACTAGATTGACCCGGAATGGTGTCACTTTTTCATGGGGCCCCGAGTAGGAGGCCTCCTTTGAGACGCTTCGCCAAAGGTTATGCGAGGCCCCGGTGTTAGCCCTCCCGGAGGGAATGGAGGACTTTGTTGTATACTATGATGCATCGATCATGGGGTTAGGAGCGGTGCTGATGCAGAAAGGGCATGTGATAGCATATGCGTCGAGGCAGTTGAAGCCTCATGAGACAAGGTATACCACCCATGACCTAGAGTTGGGGGCAGTGGTGTTCGCCCTCAAGATTTGGCGCCACTATTTGTATGGGGTTCGGTGTACGATATACACGGACCATAAGAGTCTGAAGTATTTAATGGATCAGCCCAACCTAAATATGCAGCAGAGGAGGTGGTTGGATGTGGTTAAGGATTACGATTATGAGATCCTGTACCATCCCGGCAAGGCTAATGTGGTAGCCGTCGCCCTGAGTCGCAGGGTGGAGAGCGCCCCGTTGCGAGATGTATGTTTGCGATTGACCGTGATGACTCCGGTGTTGGACACCATTCGAGGAGCACAGGCTGAGGCAATGAGGTCGGAAAACCAGAAGAGAGAGGGAGTTGTTGGGTTGGTATCGGAGTTCATTATCGATGGTCGGGGGCTTATTACTTTTCAGGGGTGTGTTTGGGAACCGTTTGTGAGAGGAACGCGTACCATTTTGATGGAAGAGGCTCATCGGTCGAAATTCTCGATCCATCTTGGGGACACTAAGATGTATTTGGATTTGAGGAGGGAGTATTGTTGGCCCTGTATGAAGAGGGATGTTGCGTGGTTTGTTGAGAGGTGCTTAATTTGTCGTATGGTTAAGGCCGAACACCAGAGACCGCATGGTAAGTTGCAGCCGTTGGAGGTTCCTTAATGGAAGTGGGAACATATCACCATGGATTTCATCACCAAATTGCCAAGGACTGCTCGGGGAGTTGATGAAATTTGGGTGATTGTGGACAGGTTGACGAAGAGCGCTCACTTCCTTGCTATCAGCGAGAGTTCTTCCGCAGAGAAGTTAGCAGAGATGTATGTGAGGGAAGTGGTATCTCGGCATGGGGTGCTGATCTCGATTGTCTCAGACCGGGATGTACGTTTGACTTCCAGATTCTGGAAGAAGTTTCAAGAGGAGCTGGGTAGTAGGCTGCATTTTAGTACCGCATATCACCCCCAAACAGACGGACAGAGTGAGCGGACAATTCAGATGCTTGAGGACATGCTCCGAGCATGTGTATTGGATTTCGGGGGAAGTTAGGATACGTATTTTCCCTTGTCCAAGTTTTCTTACAATAACAACCATCATTCGAGCATCGGTATGTCACCCTTTGAGCTATTGTATGGGAGGAGGTGTCGGACCCCCATTTACTGGGGAGAAGTCAGACAGCGCGTTATGGGTAACACTGAGATCGTACTTCAGACGACAGAGCAGATCCAGCAGGTCAGACATAGGTTATTGACTGCTCAGAGTCGATATAAGAGTTATGCGGACAGACGTCGGTCCGGACTTGAATTCCAGGTCGGCGACTTTGTGCTCCTGAAGGTCTCTCCTTGGAAAGGAGTGATCTGATTCAGGAAGAGGGGCAAGTTGGGGCCCCGATATATTGGACCATTTTGGGTAGTCGCGAGGGTAGGCAGGGTAGCCTATCGTTTGGATTTGCCAGCAGAGTTGGGGCAGATTCACGACACTTTCCATGTGTCGCAATTGCGGAAGTGTATAGCCGATGAGTCCGCAGTGGTTCCATTAGAGGATATTCAGGCGGATGTGAGCTTGAATTATGCTGAGAGACCAGTGGCAATCAGAGATCGGAAAATCAATGTTTTGAGGAACAAGGAGGTACCTTTGGTTTTGGTTTAGTGGCAGCATCGGAAGGGGTCCGAGATGACTTGGGAACCAGAGCGTGAGATGCGCGAGCAGCATCCGGAGTTATTTGCAGAGCGAGACTTCGAGGGCGAAGTCTAGTTCTAGTGGGGGAGAATTGTAACAGCCCGGAATTTCCCGGTATTTATTATTGGTGTATTTTTGGAGAATTGTGAGTGGACTCGGCGAGTTGGAGCTTAAACTCGCCGAGTAGGATGCGGGTTCGCGTTTGGACTCAGCGATTCCAAGAGTGGACTCGGCGAGTCCATGCTGTGTAATGAAACCCTAATTCCCAGGGTTTGAGACCTATTTAAAGGGACTTATGGTCGTCATTTGTGCTCACCAATCCATAGAGAGAAACCCTAGAGTGCTTGAGCGTTTTGAGAGAGAAAGGAAGCCATTCTTGACCTTTGTGGTGTTGTTTACCAAGAAGAAGGAGGTTCTAACCAAGAGGAAGCAAAGGAGGTTGCTATACTGTGGATTTGAAGCTTAGATCTACGCACTTGAGGTATTAATTCAGCTTATCTTCTGTTTTATGATGTATATTTGGATTTAGGGTTTCTTGTGGCTTTTGTTGTGTTGATTTGATGCCCAAATAGTCCCTTTCTAGTGTTGAGGCCTTGGATCTGGATCCATAGAGGTCCAGAGAGCCACACTCATCAAACTTTATGAAGAGCAATGGAGGTTATGACATTGAGTTGTGGTATTTGGGGCTAAATCATCATATATGGTCATAAAGATGTTGTATGTACATCAAGATAGCGACTTTACGTGATAAATAAGCTTGGAAGGACTGGATTTATGAGTTAGTGGAACAGATCTGACCTTAAGAGTGAGTTTGAGTCATTGCATGGCATGGACTCGCCGAGTCCGAAGAACAAACTCGACAAGTAGCATGAAGATTGCCCACCACCACTCAGCGAGTGGTCTTGCCGAGTTCAGGGATTGACTCAGTGAGTCAGGGAGAGTCAGAGTGGGTTGACAGGTGGACTGAGTCAAGCTAGGACTCGTTGAGTTGTTCTTGAGACTCGGCGACTTGAGTCTTGGAGGCCCCACAACTCATGCCAGGTGGAACTCGTCGAGTTAGGAGAATACTCTTCGTGTCAAGTGAGGATCCCAGGGAAATCAGTGTAAGCGTATAGACTTGCGAGTCGCTATAGTGCACTCGCCGAGTCCGATCAAAGTTGACCGTTGACCATTGACCAGTGTTGACCTATGTTGACTTGTTATGGGATAGTTAACCTTAGTTGGGAAAGTGTTAATTAGAGATGTATTGTGTTATAGGAGGACTATAGCTCGGGAGATCGAGCACTAGTGATTTCAGGGATTTACGAATTACCGAGATACGCGAGGTGAGTCTTCTCACGATACTTTACCTTGAGTAGGTAAATAAAGTTATGTGATACAGTGCTTGTATGCTATATTTATATGTTATGTGTTGCGCTGCATTATTCTTTGTGATTTATGTTGAGCATGTTTATAGAGTTAGAACCTCGGGGTTCACAGAGTTTGGGTGCACGGACCCACAGAGTTATAGCGTCGAGTGGCTAATACGTGTTATATGTGGTATTTTGGGGAACTCACTAAGCTTTGTGCTTACAGTGTTTGGTGTTATTTGTTTCAGGTACTAGTGACGACCGTGGGAAGGCGTCGGCTTGATCAGTACACACGCATGGGATTTATGATTTTGGAGATCTTGGGATTTTTGTATTACTTGGATTGAATGTTCAAATATGGTTGTTTTATGAATATTAAGTGAATTATGTTTTATAAAATTTGAAAATTTTGTTTTGTAATTTACGGTGTTACATTGATCATTTTTGGTGTGATTTTGCAAAGGACAAAGTGTTTCCAGCAAGGGGCGGTCAACCGGATTGCATTTCAGTGGGTTTTCAACCTGGATCTTCAGTTTTGAGGTATCTATTCGATCCCATTCTTCTAATTTTCTTAAGGACATTGAATTTATGGTTTTCTATACCCTTTTATGGCTTGTTTAGTTGAGTATAGTGTCCCATTCGGTGCCAAACTCTAGATCTGGACCTTTTGAGGTCCAGAGTGCCTGAACCATTCTACTTTTTGTGGTTCTATGGAGGAAATGGACATATGTTTCCATGTTAGAAAGGATTTCACCAAAACAAGCCTTGTGTGCAATGCATCTGTAGCAAGATTCGACCTTTATGTGGTTATTGGTCATGGGGAAGTCAGATCTACGGATTAGAGAAGCAGATCTAACCTCAGGAGGTCAGATGAGTGTTGTCATGGGAGCAACTTGCCGAGTTCAGAAGTGGACTCGACGAGTAAAGTGAGGTTGCCCCGCGATTTATTGCTGAGTAGCCCGACGAGTGGAGAGAGAACTCGTCGTGCCAAGTGAGGTTTAGAAGGATTCAGAGGACCAGTGTGGACTTGCCGAGTCGCCCGAGTGCACTCAAAGAGTCTGTTCAAAGTTTGAACGTTGACTTCGTTGACTTTTAGGGATTAGTCAATGCTTGGACTCTTGACCATTATAGGGGTAGATTAGTCAACGCTTGGACTCTTGAGCCATTAGGCGGAGACTAGTTCAGTATTTTTGAGTTCGAGATTTCCGGAGGTGAGTCTTCTCACTATACTTTACCTTGAGTGATAATTAGAGTTATGTGATATAGTATCTTGTATGCTATTTATGTGATGTGTTGCACCACATTATTTCTATGTGAATTATGTTGAGTGTATATCATAGTTTACAGAGTTAGGACCGGAAGGTCCACAGAGATAGGACTAGAGAGTTAGGGCCAGAGGGCCCATAGAGTTATAGCCTTGAGTGACTATTATATGTTATATATGATATTTTAGGGAACTCACTAAGTATTTATGCTTATAGTGTTGTGTTATGTTTTTCAGGTACTAGTGAGGATCACGG
Organism: Lactuca saligna; assembly: GCF_052625555.1. Taxonomy (NCBI): domain Eukaryota; kingdom Viridiplantae; phylum Streptophyta; class Magnoliopsida; order Asterales; family Asteraceae; genus Lactuca; species Lactuca saligna. The sequence goes on from NC_136417.1 coordinate 158,670,278, forward strand.
GAAGGCGCCGGCATGATCAGTACACACATGAGGAGTTTTATTCTTTTTTTATTTTTATTTTTTATTTTTTATTTTTACATTGTGATATTTGGTTGTGTTTCTATGGATTGATATGTGATACAATGAGATATTTATAATATTTATGAATGAAAATATGTTTTTAACAATGTGAAAAATTGTTTGAAAAATTACGGTGTTACATTCCTGATCACCTCCTCCTGAGAAACCTCGACCATAAGAGATTTGAAAAATAGCTAGAGCAGGCGCCTTCACTGCTCTTCCACTTCCTCCTTGGACAGTCGGCCTTCTTGTGGCCCACCTTTCCATAGTGAAAACATAATGGGCTTACTTACTGAGCGCAATCTCTACTAACATGATCAACCCTGCTACACCTGTAGCAGCCTAAACCATTGGGGCAACAAACTCCCTTGTGCACTTTCCCATACGTGTTGAACTAACTCTAACCCTGCTGGCCTTTCACTCGATTATCAGAAGTCATGGGTCTCTTCCCGGGACCCTCTACTATATGCACTTGGCACAACCCTCTCTTCCCGGGGTGCTCCAAATTGATCTCGCATCTGCAAACTCTTGGAAGTCATATCCTTCATGGTATGACACTCTGTCATGCTCACTGACTCACTTGCCAATCGTTGAGCTGTAACAGCTGGAACATCCTCTGTTCCCAAACTGGGTCACAAACTCCTCTCCGAAGCTTCTCAGATTCTCTAAGACTCTCACCGATTCGAGTATGGATCCTATGCTTTTAGTAGTACAGGCTCAATACTACCTTCCACACCTATCCATACTTTCCTCATCTATCCTCCCAAATCCTCCAAGTCACTTCCTCAAACTGATGCACCCAAGTCTCACTAAACCTCACTATTAACCCACTGATGCATATCCTAGCCTTTCCTAGGTTCCCGAACCTACCCAGTCCTGAGCTGCTGAAAGATTCCCAATAATGTCAACTAACTACCTCATGAATATAGCCACATGTAACAGATATCAGATAATCCTTCAAGTAAAAGACCCATCCCTAGAACGATTGGACTCAAAAAATAGTTATGCAATAAGGTCAAGCCCATCCTTTTGAGATTATCTGGCTTGTGTCCCATGTGACTTAGCATATTCACTAAGTAGTTAACTCAAATCACTAAGAGTCCTACAAAGAACAAAGCAAACAACATTTAGACAATGGAAAATCTAACCATCTTACTCTAATAAAACCATTATATCCTCTAATCAGGAATCTGTACATGCAATTCAAAGACACATACAATCAGGCATAACCTAAATAGACCACCCTATCACTGACTGATCAGTACTAGGATGAATGCCTACACGCACATACAATAGGCATATAAGGTATCAATCCTAGATCATTATCCCTACTTTAGCATGTTGTTCTCATAAACATATCATATCATAACATAACATGTATTGTATCTTAGGGAAAACTTACTTAAGCTCAGCTGATTGCACATATCACACACCTTGTCCTTTCCAAAATTCTTTTCTCTTATCAAATTCTATTCTAACTTCTTTTTATAAAATGATTTTACTTTTGAAAATTTTCATACCAAGTCCTTAGCTTGAGTTCAAACACACCCAAGAGTATGCTCGAATCCCTCAAACCAAGGCTCTGATACCAACTTGTAACATCCCAAAATTCAAGACCAAAAATTTCATTTTTAGTTTAATAATTTATGAAACCAATAATATAAAAACATCCATAAAACATCCCATGTCAAAATCAAAGTGTCAATAATAAAAACATGTTATCATAAAACAATATTAGAGTGCCTTGCCTAGCATATCAGGATGCTAGCCTACCCCATTGGTCCTTTCGACCAATACCTTGCCTAGCATATTAGGGTACTGACCTACCCGTTTGATCCTTTCAACCTGTATTGGGGATTGTTTCACCCCTACTACTACCACATAAAAATATAACATAAGAATATTGTCAGGCATAACGGGGTGCCCGACTGTAACATACACGTTTTGAAATCGTGTTTAGTATTGAAAAGTATCATGAAATATTGTGTATTTTGAGTATTGAGTTCTAATAGATAGTTTTTACGATCAGTAAAGTAAAAGTATGTTTAGAATCACTCATAATTAGAAGTCTTATGAGATTTCAATCTAATATTGAAATTTAACGAAAGTATAAAATTTGAAATAAGTAAAATTCTATTGTTGAAGATTGTAAAGAATCTCGTTAGAAACGTTTAGGCGAAAACCTCATCGAAATCAGAGTTGTAATGAAGAAGTTATGACTATTTGAAGTTTCGCGACAGAATCGGCATGACGTCGTATGACGTAAAAACTAAGTTTTCGATAAAATATTTTTTAGCTCTTATAATTTTAATGAAAGTCATAGTATTCGCTAAACCAATAATTTTCATAAAAAGATCGTCTAAATCTGACTTCGTATGAGGATGTTATGATTTTTCTATGTTTCGGAATAGCAGTAGACAACTAAAAACTCGAAATAAGGATCGAGTGATTTTTAGCCGATGCAACCTAAACGAGAATCGAATGTCTCATAAATAGTTGTACAATGGTAAAAAGACAGACGAAAACGGACATCGGATGAAGAAGTTGTGAATTTTTAACGGACTTTTCCTGTCCCGGCCCATTAAAAATATAATATTAAATATGAAATCAAAATTTACCGACAGAGTCTAAACAAAAGTTATAGAGTATAATCTTAACTACGCGTGGATATAAAGAACATCACAAATGGAACTCGTACGCAAAAGATATGAGTTTTTGAAGTTTTTAAATAAAAATAAATGAAAATCCGTGCCTCATCCGAGGAGGTACGCCCTATGTTCGCATGGCAGGATCTCGAATTGACCACATCTCTGATCTTCGCAGGCAATCCACATAACAGACACGTCTGAGCCACGTGCCTTCCCTTCCAAGAATCGTGCACGTAGCCTCGTATGCTCCGTGTACATTGAGACTACGCCACGCGTAGTAAGGTGCTTCGCACGCTATAAACGGGATGCGAAGTCAGCCGGTTTTATGTTACATTCTCTTACTCTCTCAAGCCCTTTTAACACCCCCGAGCCCCCGATATCATACCCAACACCGAAAGCAAGTCCCGACACCCTGAAGTTCCCAAGAAAATCATATTTTCTAGCCGAAACTCTGCCCGAGTAAGGCCGATTTTCAACTAAAATCTCCGGTTTCATCGCAGAAAGTCATATTTTGTGTCTAAGTGCTGCCCAAATTATCACTTAAACCCCGGTTATTTCACGGTGAGTTTTAATATAGGGATAATTGTATGTTATATATTATATGTTCAATGTGCTTTCCCATGTTATTATGATAACGAGCTATACCTTAGGCCACAAATTGTATGACATAAGCATCACTTGGGTAGTGGTATGTATCCTTTGGTCATGAGGTGTATGACATAAGCATCACTTTGGCATATCATAATACAAAGACATGGCTGAAAGCCCGTGTATTCTAGTGAAATGATATTCTGAAATCATATTTTCTACATCACTTGGGCCGAAGTGTTATTGATGTATATCAAGTGTTGAAATTATTATGTCTCATTGAATTCAAATCTTTGAATATGATTATCCGTTGACATGGAAAGCCTGTCATATGATACTCATTTTCCTATCTTGTTCCTTGTCCCTCTATGCTTTTGTCATATTGATATGTATATGGCATAATGTTATATTTTAACTGTTATTGAACTCATTAAGCATCACCCGCTTATCCCTCTCAATGTTTAAGCTATTGCAGGTGATAAGCATCAAATATAGTTTTGTACTTGTAGAAGATGTAGAATAGATAATATTGTAAATTTTGTATTTTATTCCTAGGAAAGTATGTAATATGTGTAAAACGTTGTAAATATCTAAATAGCCGGTTTGTATCCAATCGATGAAAATAAACTATCAATGTAAAATATCATTTTATGAATATGCATGTAGCATGTTTTGGAGTAACAATATTGTGAAGTATAAAAGTTTGGGTCTTTTAGAAATATGATGTAGTTTTAGAAAGAATGGGGTATATGTCTTTCACCGACCTAGCCCTTGGCACTATAGATCGGATATGGGGACTATTCCCCTTACTACCACTATCACATAACATCATATCAGGCTAGTACATAATCATAACATATAACAACATACCAGAAAATTATCACAAAGACAATTATCTTTACTATAACTCTTACTAGTGGGTTGACCTTAGTGTCTTCGACCCACTTCTACTGGAAGGTAACTCACCTCATACTGCTGAAGTCCCGTAGACAAAGCTCTAGCTGCTGGATGACAGGTTCTCGAACTGTCAATCATCAAAATAACACCCAATCAACAATTGGATTTCAACATACATCCATAAGTCCATGCTTGGGTTAAAAGACTTCTTTACCCCTATCTTAGCTTGATTCAACCCCAAGGCCCAATCCAAAGACCCAAAGGTTAACTATGAATCAAAACCCAACATATGGCCTAATTTTCCAAATTTGGACCAAACCTATTCATGGTCTTACCCTAAGCCCCAACCATTTATTTCAGTCTAAACATGTAGCATTACAATGGTTTAATATCTCATAATCATCAAGGCCTAGTTATGGCCCATCTATAGCCCAATTTTCCAAATTAGGCCCAAACCTCTTACATGGGCCTTACTCTAATGCCCTTAAATTATTCTAGTCCATATGCTTGTTTTTGGATGGCCCATTAATAGCCAAATCATCAAATCGCAAAAGAGACGCCCAAGTGAATTTAGGGTTTTCACATAAAATGATGATTAGGGTTAAGTGTTTCTCACTAAACCCATTAAGGACTTAATCCATTAAGTCCGTCACTCTACTAGATAAATCATTTGGTGTGATCGGCACTACTAGAAAAATAGCCTTTTACGACGCGCAATGCGTGTCGTAAAATGCTCAAACGACGCACAAATGCGTGTTAAGAAAGGCCCTCTCATAATGGGAGACGACCCAGTTTTGCGCATCGTCTATTTACGACGCGCATTTACGATGCACATTTATGACACACATTTACGATGCACAGTTATGATACGCAATGCGTATCAAGGAAGGCCCTGTCATAAAGGAAGATGACACACATTTGGGGGTCGTAACCTTACGACGCGCTTGTTTTTGACACGCAATGCATATCAAGGAAGCCCCTGTCAAGAAAGGCCATGTCATAAATGAAGATGACTCACATTTTTGTGTATCGTAATTTTAAATGTTTAAAAAAATATTATTCATACATTTACTAATTTTAAAATTAAATTTGCATTTAATGTATCATAACAAAAAACTAAAATACCATATACAAAAAATACAATCCATTGCATAAAATTTAATGTCATACAAATAATCGATCCACGAAAAGATAAAACAAATCAATAGAAGTTGTTTTCTCCCTATACATGGTTATCACATACTAAATAACAAACTTTACTTCATATTCATACATATGATTACATTATTCATAAAAAAAACATATACTTACATCTTCTCCGAAAATGTTATTACATGATGCAATTCGGCCACTTCATTGATGGATCACCAAGAGGAAGACCAACAACTGCCCGAAAATGTTCCATGATGTGCCCATACTCATGTCCTGTAACTTTAAACATTTAATAATGTAAAATACCTCCTAAAAATAAAATTACACAAGAAACAACACATCATAAAGAGAAATTACTAACATGAATGGATGTACACTATAATTGTTTTTTTACCAAGAGTGGCATGGACCATCAGGTGCTACAAGTTTGTCCAAGCTGCCAAACAAAGAATGCATGCAAACCAAAACATACATACATTATATGACAGATATGATAATATTGGATTAATAAAATATTTAATAAAATGGAAAGGTAGATTTGTAAATTGTAATTGAAACTACTCTGTAGATTCAACCTTGCTCTTGGCTCCTAAAGTTTCAGTGGCGATGCCTCTTGTTTGGCGCCATATACAAGCTTCATCTATCGGCTACACAAGCTCTGTATCTTGAGGGATTTCTACTTTCATCCATATGTCTGTCTTGCCTGTTTATTTCATAACAACACACCATGCTTTTACCTAATATTTTTTTACTATTGAAAAATAGATACAATGGTGAGGTGATAGAACATGTAGATAGAGACAGTAAATTAATTACCTGGTAACAAGCTGAAATGTTGAATATGATCCATGGGAAGTCCCAAGACACCAAAACGACTATCACATCGGTAGAACACATGATCAAAGGATTCTCCAAGAAAATAAATCAGCTTATTTGGGGACAATTTTTGATCAATCTTTACACTTTGTTCCATAATTTTAATCAACCTTTCATGCAAATATATGAGTAAAATGGTCATTTACTCTCTCATTTGGTTCCTTGAAGTTTTAACATTATATAAATACAAGAGAATATGATAACCTTCAAATGTTGTTCGATCATGAGAAGGAATATGCAAGCATTAAACATGAAAAATCTTGTTATTGTATAAAATTTAAGAAAACATTTACACACTCCTATTAAAGATTCTATAAAACAAAATTTTACAAGAAAGAATGTTCAAACAGAAGATGAAGATCAAATTCAACTCACTTTCCAAGAGGTTTCTCATGTACAACAAGGCCAACTTGTAACACCCCATTCTTCAAGCATTTAATTATGAGTCCCTGAGATTTAAGAGAAAGGTAATTCTGGTCCCTTTCGAGAAATGAGTTTCATTCGAGAAGGTTTCGGGTAGGTGAATGTGTTAGAAGTATTGGGCTTCTCGTCACCCTCGTTTCAATGTAAAGTTATTTGAGAGTGGGTTTAGATTAGAGGAGTTGCGGTGCCTCGAAGTTGATCATTGTTTATAGTTCTTTGTGGAATAAGAAGGAAATGCTCCCATGCATGCATGGCATGCATGCATGATTTTGATCTTGAAGTATGGCTGGGTACGCCCAGCGTAAGCTGGACGTACGCCCAGTGTAAGAGGGTGATTGATACGAGTTGGCCGGGTGAGTACGCCCAGCGTACTCTCAGAAACCCCAAACCCTATTTTAGGGTCAATCACTATATAAGGAACATGTTGGTACACCCCTCAGCCCCCTTATGCTCATCTTCAACCTCAGAGAAACCCTAGATCTCGTATTCTCTCATATTTGTGTGTGTTTGGCTTTGGAAAGCTCTTGTTGGCAAAAGAAAGGCTTGAAGGAGAAAAGGGAAATTGTCAAAGAAGAAGAAGAACGTGTGGAGCTTGTAGATTTGAAAAAAACCACCCTTTGGAGCTTGTTTGAGGTATAAAGCTTCTTGCTTAACCTTCATATTGCATGGATCTATGTATTTTGAAGCTTTGTTATCATTCTTTTCCCAAAAGTCTTCGTCTTGTTGCATAGTTCAATTTGGTCAAGTGTATCTGTCCTTTCAGACCCTTGGAGAGGTCGTGAGTGATAAAAATGAGGTCCCAAGGGCTATAGTTGTTCCATGTATGAGACATATAGGTCTTAATGGATTAAGACCTTGGATTAAGAGCTTAAGGACGTCCCAAGTGATAAAGTCTGAGACTTTATGATTTCTAATCATATTTGGCCTATGGATCTGAAGTTTGGGCTTAAGAGCTTAAGCCATTAAGATGTTAAAAGGACTTAATGGGTCTCGCAGTTACGCCCCGCGTAACCTTCAAGTATGCCCCGCGTAGCGGGCTAGTGCCCCGTTTCATTTTGGCGATCATTGCAGTACGCCCAGCGTACCAAGGAGAGTACGCCCAGCGTACTCCTCCTGTGGACTTCCTTTTGGGCTTTTATGTTGGGCCATTTGTGGGTTGTTGGTGTTGGGCCATGTCTGGAAATTATGAATAGAGTATTTTGGGCCCAAGGAATATTATGGATATTAGATTTAGGCCCATTTGATGAGGTGGGCCCAATTTGGTAAATTGGGCCAATGTTGGACTTTGTGTGAGATTTAGACTTCGTCTTGGTCCGATAAATGAAAGTATGTTTCACCTATTGCTTATGCTTGTTATGTTGGTTAGTTTGGGATTTGCGGTGAGTTAGTGGTTCGAGAGTCTGCTTCTTCCGTTCAGAGTATCGGCATTCGCGAGGTGAGTTATCCTCACTATATCAACAGGGTCTAAGACACCAAGGTCGTCCCTTTATTGGATTGTGATTCGAATATGGTTGTTATGCTATTGCTTCATATGTCTGCATCCTGGTAGCTAGGATGGTATATGCTAGAGACCTGATTAAGGTCGGTTTCCAGATATGTAGAGTGATGCTATGCTAGTGACCGGTTAAGTCGGTGACCTGGTTAGGGTAATGATATGTTATGTGATCTTCTTGATCGGTTTGTTGACTATGAATGTTATATGATTGTATGTTGTGTGCACATGGTTGTTTGGACTGTAGATGGGTTGAGGTGGGTCCTGCTTTATGCAGTAGGCCATGATACCCAGGGCGGACCGGTTGATCTGAAGGCCCAGCGAGCGGTCCGGATAGGCTGTAGGCCCCACAATGGCGGATCAGACGTGCCGAGGCTCAGAGAGTGGACCAGGCTGACTGAAGGCCCGATGCGGGCGGACCAGTCATACTGTAGACTCAGAGAGTGGACCAGGTGGGTTGAAGGCCCGGTGCGGGTGACCAACCACATTGTAGACTCGAAGGACATGACTAGACTCGGAGGGAGGACCCGGTGGACTGAGGGCCCGATACGGCGGACCAGTCACACAGTAGTCCCGATATGCATGGCTGTTGTATGTTCTGTTATGTTATGTATACTCTTTATGCTATGGGACGAAAGGCAATATGTTATGGGCCGGAAGGCAATATGTTTTGGACCGGAAGGTCGTAGCCTGGAAGGGCGTATATATGGTTGGTATTTTGGGGGTATCTCACTAAGCTTTCGGGCTTACAGTTGTGGTTTAATGTTTTTTTAGGTTCTTCAGGAGACTGTGGCAAGGCAAAGGCGTGATCGTACCGTTCCTCGCGTTTATGTTTTATGAAATGGACCTGGGAATACTCTGATAAATAAACTATTGAAAACCTTTTTGTAATAATGTTATTAAAATGGATTGTTTTGAAAAGTTTAAATTGTGTTGAAATTTTTGGTCGTTACAAGTTGATATCAGAGCCTTGGTTTGAGTAAATTGGAGGAACACTCGTGTGACTCCAGTCTCAAATCGAGGAGGGTTTTAAAAAGAGAAATTACAATGGTTTTCAAATTAAGTAAAAGGAGGATGCGGAGGTACGATTAGCCGGAGCCAGTATGTAACCCAATTTACCATTCATGATATTTGTTTTATTGAGCTTTGATAGAACAGCATGCTAGTGTTAGGCTAGTGATCTTCAGGATTTCATGATAATGTTGCCTGTTTTATGATGCCTGCTAGCCTAGGGTTTTCCTCTGATGAGATTTCCAGTGTTCCTCTAGGAGTGAGGATCGAGCCCTTGCTATGTATATTTGTCGCTAGGGTGTTGTGGTAGTACTTCATACAAATATGGGTAGGTGTGGAAGGTAGTATGGGCCCGTACTACTGAAAGCACAGGACCCATACGTGTATCAGGGAAACCATGACCTTTAGGGTTGGGTTGAGAGTTGGTTCCCGGGATAGTGGGAAGTGCTTGAGGTTTTGTCGTTTATTTTCAATATGGAGATTTCGAGGCATGCTGGGAGTGGATCCAGGTCAGGATCGGGTGTAGGAGAGGGAATTCCGGATGGGTCGGTACCAACCGAGGTTATCGGTCAGATGAGTACGCACGAGTTGGATGCGAGGATTCGTGAGATCCTGCATGATGAGGTTGTTGCATTGTTCTGGGCTGAGCTGCCGGAACTGTTTGGGTCGATCAAGACCGCCATGGTGGAGTATTTTGATGACTGCTATGCGGCTCTCACGGAGACGGCTGCCGCGGCGGCTACGGCGGCTATAGCATCGGCAGGGGGAGGAGCTAGTATAGGTTTTCAGTCTCGGGACTTCGATAATATGAAGCCTCCCACCTTTGATGGACTTTAGGATCCGATCGTTGCTATGAGATGGTTATCAAACGTGGAGGGGTGTTTCTTCACGTGTTCATGCCCTGCTGATCAGAGGGTGAGGCGTGCTCTAGACCTCTTAAGGCTCGGGGCGAAGGATTGGTGGAGATTGACCACGGGGTCATACTCGGATGCGCAGAGGGATGCGATTTCAAGGGATCAGTTCAGAGAGATGTTCAACACTCGTTATATTCAGCAGGTCGAGAGGGAGAGGTTGGCTTAGGAGTTCCTTGAGCTAAAGCAGGATTCGGAGTCGGTGATGGAAATCACCAGGATGTTTACTAAGAGGGCGATGTTTTAACCTGAGTTCGCTTCGGAGCAGGCTCAGATGTCCCGATATCTGAGTATGCTAAAGAGAGATATCAGGCAGTTTGTGTCCGCACTTATTGGAGTTGTAGGAGGCCGCCAGGCGGCGTGAGTTAGAGATTGAGTTACGATTGCATGAGCTGAGGCAGTCGCAGCCGGCAACGAAACGGAGGGGCACTATGCGAGGGATTGTCGGTCCAGTGGTGCATGCTGCAAGTGTGGGAGGGGTCACGCCGGAGTTTGTCGGTCCAGTGGTGCATGCTGCAAGTGCGGAAAGGAGGGGCACTATGCGAGGGATTGTCGGCAGTCAGTGCCGGATCGGGATCTGAGGATATGTTCTCAGTGTCATCAGGTTGGACACTTGAGGGTCAACTGTCCACAACTTGCTGTAGGACCGGTGTAGGATCCAACACCGGCCACACTGAGGATCACGGGTGGAGGTCAGAGTGGAGCGGAGCCCCCAAGGGCTTAGGGTCGTTCTTTCCAGCTTGCAGCGGAGGAGGTTAGAGCAGTACCGGATGCAGCTGCGGGTATGTTTCTTCCTTGTTGTCTTGTTTATTTATGATTATTGTGGAATATCGTTTGTCTGCTAGTCTCGTTGGGTGGTTTTCGTTTTGGTATTCGTTGTTCCTTGAGGGTTTGGTATGGTTATGGGTTAGAGTTTCGGGTTTTCGTTTTAGTACCCGTTGTTCCTTGGAGGTTTGGTATGGTTATGGATTGGTGTTTTGGGTGATCGATGGATTTCATTGTGAGGGTTATTAGTGGAGATATGGAATTGGTTGAACGTCAGGTAGCATATGCAGTCTGAGGAGTGGTTACCTGAGGATTGAGTACTTTTGAGCGGAATGATCAGTGTGGAAATATGTTTTTGCAAATGTTGCTAGTGCTAGTGGGAATCAGTCTGCGTGTAAGCGTTGGGTTTTGTGCGAGGTTATTTTTGGGAGGTCGGTGATAGAGGCCGGTGGTTGATAGTCAGTGCCCTAAGTGGGGGAGAAGTGGAGATTCTCCGGATGATCGATAGACTTGAGAGGTTGTTTAGCTGCTTGGGTTTTGGCAGTATTTCTTTCAGCCGAGAGCAGGCTGGTATGGGTGATTAGCAGGCGTACGGGGCGGATTACAGACCTATGGCATTGATTGTGTAGGGCCTGGGATCAGGCTGGGATCGAGTTTGTATGATAGAGATAGAGTTTGGAACCCCTAGAGGACTAGAACTGAATGCTTAGGAGGATTTCCCAGAGATAACTCAGAATGATGAATGCTAGTTGAGCGGTCCGGATAGACTGAAGGCCGGTAGGCGTACCAGTCAGGCCGAAGGCTCGGGGAACGGTCCAGCCAGACTAAAGGCCCTGGAGGGCGGCCCATATTGGCTGAAGGTTTTGAGAGTGGTCCAGATTGACTGAAGACCTGGTGAGGTGGCCTAGTCATGCTGAAGACTCTGCAGGTATTATCGGATCAGTTCGAGGAAATGGGTTGGGTGTGTTGTGATGTATTAGCATTCGAAGGTCTGTCCCCGGGGATTGATTGTGAGTAGTGGAGTTGGTGCATGGACTCGAGAGTCCTTGTGAGCAGGTTCAGAACATGTATGTCTCATAGTTAGCGGTCATGCTATGGGAATGTAAATCCACATAAGTGGAAGTAACAGCGCAGGGTTGCGATGGCAGTGGTGCAATTATAGTCATTGAGCAGCGAGATTTCGGCACTGGTATGGAGCACATCCAGGTTGGATGATTGTTGAGGCTCGGCAGGAATGCATGGATGGAATTTCGGAATTTTAGATAGATTGTTAATGTGGTAAAAATACATCCCACCTTTGATATAGTTCAGGATCCGATCGTTGCTATGAGATGGTTATCAGACGTGGAGGGGTGTTTCTTCACGTATTCATGCCCTGCTGATCAGAGGGTAAGGTGTGCTCTGAACCTGTTAAGGCTCGGGGCGAAGGATTGGTGGAGATTGACCACGGGGTCATACTCGGATGCGCAGAGGGCTGCGATTTCATGGGATCAGTTCAGAGAGATGTTCAGCACTCGTTATGTTCCACAGGTCGAGAGGGAGAGGTTGGCTCAGGAGTTCCTTGAGCTGAAGCAGGATTCGGAGTCGGTGACGGAAATCACCAGGATGTTTACTGAGAGGGTGATGTTTTGCCCTGAGTTTGCTTCGGAGCAGGCTCAAATGTCCCGATATCTGAGTATGCTAAAGAGAGATATCAGGCAGTTTGTGTCCGCACAGAGGTGCGAGACCTTGTTGGAGTTGCAGGAGGACGCCAGGCGGCGTGAGTTAGAAATTGAGTTACAGTTGCGTGAGCTGAGGCAAGCTCCGGTTCAGTCGCAACCGGCGATGAAACGGTCAAAGACCGTTGATTCCAGTATGGGAGATCAGGGCAGCCACGTTAGTGGAAAGTGTGGGAGGGGTCACGCCGGAGTTTGTCGGTCCGGTGGTGTATGCCGCAAGTGCGGAAAGGAGGGGCATTATGCGAGGGATTGTCGGCAGTCAGTGCCAGTTCGGGATTTGAGGATATGTTATCAGTGTCATCAGGTTGGACACATGAGGGTCAACTATCCACAACTTGCTGTAGGACCGGTGCAGGCTCCAGCACCGGCCACGCTGAGGATCACGGGTGGAGGTCAGAGTGGAGCGGCGCCCCCAAGGGATTAGGGTCGTGCTTTCCAGCTTGTAGCGGAGGAGGTTAGAGTAGTACCGGATGCAGCTGCGGGTATGTTTCTTCCTTGTTGTCTTGTTTATTTATGATTATTGTGGAATATCGTTTGTTTGCTAGTCTCGTTTGGTGGTTTTCGTTTTGGTATTTGTTGTTCCTTGAGGGTTTGGTATGGTTATGGGTTAGAGTTTCGGGTTTTCGTTTTGGTACCCGTTGTTCGTTGGAGGTTTGGTATGGTTATGGATTGGTGTTTCCGGCTATCGATGGATTTCATTGTGAGGGTTATTAGTGGAGATATGGCGTTTGTTGAACGTCGGGTAGCATCTGCAGTCTGAGGAGTGGTTAGCTGAGGATTCAGTACTTTTGAGCGGAATGATCAGTGTGGAAATATGTTTTTGCAAAGGTTGCTAGTGCTAGTGGGAATCAGTTTGCGTGTAAGCATTGGGTTTTATGCAAGGTTATTTTTGGGAGGTCGGTGATAGCGGCCGGTGGTTGATAGTCAGTGCCCTAAGTGGGGGAGAATTGGAAATTCTCCTGATGATTGATAGAGTTGAGAGGTTGCTTAGCTGCTTGGGTTTCGGCGGTATTTCTTTCAGCCGAGAGCAGGCTGGTATGGGTGAGTAGCAGGCGTACGAGGCGGATTACAGACCTATGGCATTGATTGTGTAGGGCCTAGGATCAGGCTGGGATTGAGTATGTATGATAAAGAGAGAGTGCGGAACCCCTAGAGGGCTAGAACAGAATGCTTCGGAGGATTTCTCGGAGAGATAACTTAGAATGATGAATGCTAGTTGAGCGGTCCAGATAGACTGAAGGCCGGTAGGCGTACCAGTCAGGCCGAAGGCTCGGGGAACGGTCCAGCCAGACTGAAGGCCCTGGAGGGTGGCCCAGATTGGCTGAAGGTTTTGAGAGTGGTCCAGATTGACTGAAGACCTGGTGAGGTGACCCAGTCATGCTGAAGACTCTGCAGGTATTATCGGATCAGTTCGAGGAAATGGGTTGGGTGTGTTGTGATATATTAGCATTAGAAGGTCTGGCCCGAGGGATTGATTGTGAGTAGTGGAGTTGGTGCATGGACTCGAGAGTCCTTGTGAGCAGGTTCAGAACATGTATGTCTCATGGTTAGCGGTCATGCTATGGGAATGTAAATCCACGAAAGTGGAAGTAACAGCGCAGGGTTGCGATGGGAGTGGTCCAATTATGGTCATTGAGCAACGGGATTTCGGCAGTGGTATGGAGCACATCCGGGTTGGATGGTTGCTGAGGCTCGGCAGGTTGTGCTTGGATGGAATTTTGGAATTTCAGATAGATTGTTTATGTGGTAAAAATACATCCGGAAGGGTGTTTAGAAGTGTCAGCAGTGTATCGGGGTTTTCATAACCCGAGGATACTAGAGCCAGTTTGGTGCGGGTATGATATTGCGATGAAGAACTCGTGGGAGTTGCTCTAGGGCTGAAGCTCGTTTCATCCTGTCGATAAGAAAGGTAAAGTTGGGTTTCAGATTGCGATGGTTGAGTCCTGGTTAGCCTGGTTCAGTGAATGTCGGGCGGTGCATTGCAGGGATAGATGTGGAGTGGAGTTGTCGCAGGCTTCGAGGACGAAGCCTAATTTAAGTGGGGGAGAATTGTAACACCCCGTTCTTCAAGAGTTTAATTATCAGTCCCTGAGATTTAAGAGAAAGGTAATTCTGGTCCCTTTCGAGAAATGAGTTTCATCCGAGAAGGTTTCGGGTAGGTGTATGTGTAAGAAGTATTGGGCTTCTCGTCACCCTCATTTGAATGTAAAGTTATTTGAGAGTGGGTTTAGATTAGAGGATTTGCGGTGCCTCGAAGTTGATCATTGTTTATAGTTCTTTGTGGAATAAGAAGGAAACGGTCCCATGCATGCATGCTTTTGATCTTGAAGTCTGGTTGGGTACGACCAGCATAAGATGGACGTACGCTCAGCGTAAGTGGGTGATTGATACGAGTTGGCCGGGTGAGTACGCCCAGCGTACCAGGGAGGTACGCCCATCATACTCTCAGAAACCCCAAACCTTATTTTAGGGCTACCCACCATATAAGGAACATGTTGGCTCACCCCTCAGCCCCTTTATGCTCATCTTCAACCTCAGAGAAACCCTAGATCTCGTATTCTCTCATATTTGTGTGTGTTTCGCTTTGGAAAGCTCTTGTTGGCAAAAGAAAGGCTTGAAGCAGAAAAAGGGAATTGTCAAAGAAGAAGAAGAACGTGTGGAGCTTGTAGATCTAAAAAAATACCACCCTTTGGAGCTTATTTGTGGTATAAAGCTTCTTGCTTGACCTTCATATTTCATACATCTATGTATTTTGAAGCCTTGTTATCATTGTTGTCCTAAAAGTCTTCATCTTGTTGCATAGTTCGATTTGGTCAAGTGTATTTGTCCTATCAGACCTTTGGAGAGGTCTTGAGTGATAAAAATGAGGTCCCAACGGTTGTCGTTGTTCCATGTATGAGATATATAGGTCTTAATGGATTAAGACCTTGGATTAAGAGCTTAAGGACGTCTCAAGTGATAAAGTCTGAGACTTTATGATTTCTAATCATATTTAGCCTATGGATCTGAGGTTTGGGCTTCAGAGCTTAAGCCATTAAGATGTTAAAAGGACTTAATGGATCTCGCAGTTACGCCCCGTGTAACCTTCGAGTACGCCCCGCGTAGCGGGCTAGTGCCCCGTTTCATTTTGGCGATCATTGCAGTACGCCTAGCGTACCAAGGAGAGTACGCCCAACGTACTCCTCCTGTGGATTTCCTTTTGGGATTTTGTGTTGGGCCATTTGTGGGTTATTGGTGTTGTGCCAAGTCTGGAAATTATGAATAGAGTATTTAGGGCCCAATTAATATTATGGATATTGGATTTAGGCCCATTTGATGAGGTGGGCCCAATTTGGTAAATTGGGCCAATGTTGGACTTTGTGTGAGATTTGGACTTGGTCTTGGTCCGATAAGTGAAAGTATGTTTGACCTAATGCTTATGCTTGTTATGTTGGTTAGTTCGTGATTTGCGGTGAGTTGGTGGTTCGAGAGTCTGCTTCTTCCGTTCAGAGTATCGGCATTCGCGAGGTGAGTTATCCTCACTATATCAACAGGGTCTAAGGCACCAAGGTCGGCCCTTTATTGGATTGTGATTCGAATATGGTTGTTATGTTATTGCTTCATATGTCTGCATCCTGGTAGCTAGGATGGTATATGCTAGAGACCTGATTAAGTTCGGTTTCCCGATATGTAGAGTGATGTTATGCTAGTGACCGGTTAGGTCGGTAACCTGGTTAGGGTAATGATATGTAATGTGATATGCTTGATCGATTTGATGACTATGACTATTATATGATTGTATGTTATGTGCACATGGTTGTTTGGACTGGAGATGGGTTGAGGCGGGTCCTGCTTTGTGTTGTAGGCCAACATACCCAGGGCGGACCGGTTGATCAGAAGGCCCAGCGAGCGATCAGGATAGGTTGTAGGCCACACGAGGGCGGACCAGACGTGTCGAGGCTCGGAGAGTGGACCAGGCTGACTGAAGGCCCGATGCAGGTGGACCAGTCATACTATAGGCTCAGAGAGTGGAACAGGTGGGTTGAAAGCCCGGTGCGGGCGGACCAACCACACTGTAGACTCGAAGGACATGACTAGATTTGGAGGGTAGACCCGGTGGACTGAAGGCTCGATACGGCGGACCAGTCACACAGTAGACCCGATATGCATGGTTGTTCTATGTTATGTTATGTTATGTATACTCTTTATGCTATGGGCCGGAAGGCAATATGTTATGGGCCGGAAGGCAATATGTTTTGGACCGGAAGGTCGTAGCCTGGAAGGACGTATATGTGGTTGGTATTTTGGGGGTATCTCACTAAGATTTTGGGCTTACAGTTGTGGTTTAATGTTTTTTCTAGGTTCTTCAGGAGACTGTGGCAAGGCAAAGGCATGATCGTACCGTTCCTCACGTTTATGTTTTATGAAATGGAACTGGGAATACTCTGATAAATAATGTATTGAAAACCTTTTTGTTGAAATTATGTTGAAATTTTAAATTATGTTGAAATTTTTGGTCGTTACACAACTCCAGTTCCTTCCAACCCTACACAAATATCACATCTAATCAATAAGTAAATATAAGCATATCTTGCAGGGGTAAAATGGTAATTTGTGTAATTTTATAACTAAACACAAATTACCAGGAAAAACGATTGTTTTCTATTTAAGAGACTAAATACCCCTTGGAAATTCTTGATTGTAGACAAAAACTAGGTAGGAGACAAATCTGTCATTGAATACAGATGCATGACAAAGTTTATAAACCATGTCAAACTTATTAAGGAGTCAACTATGGCATTTCCAGTAACACCCTCACTCTGTGTGGCCAAGGAAGTAACTTTGTATCTCATGAGCTCCATCATAAAATTCCACACATCAAGTTAAAAAGATGAAATATATTAACAAAAGCTAAATGCAACCAACCTTGGGTACTTTTGCAAGTGAAGTTAGGTCTGCTTGATCCTCCCCAACTGCTAAGTTAAAAAGATGAAATAGATTTAAAAAATATCATTCTGAAGGTGCAGAATAAAGTATTTGATGGGTTGTGTGTATAATGGAAATATAAATATGATTAAACAAACAGATAAATGACAAAAATGACCTTCCACAGTAAATTTACCTGTTCAAGTCACCAACAGTAGTGCCCTGAAATTCGGTTGGGACTTTTAGTTCTACCAACATCACATGTTCTAGTATCATTGGGTTGCATTTTGCATAACATTTTTTGTTTCACATTAACTCACATAATTAAATTACCTTTTTGTCTATTCATTTATGAATATGTTGTTAATAATATTCTTCATAAACATAGACTTATATATATATATATATATATATATATATATATATATATAATTTGTTTTTGATTTCCCTTTATTTAAATCTTTTTTTCACCACCGAATACGAAAAAGAAATCATCAATGGGTATAGACTTACGAGTTAAGTTTTTACTCCATATTTATTCTATTTGTTTTTATCATTTGTTATATTGACATCAAATGGGTAACATTAAACAAGCCGAGATAAGATATAATATCTAATAAGCATGATACGTACTTAGAGTGAAGTTGATATTGATAAAACATGAAATTAGGTTTATCTACATGGAACCTTTCAAAGACAGATACAAGGATGAAATCTTTTTCCATCACAGCTCTGGGGAGGAGCACTTATTTCATCACAAACTTTTTTTTTTCTTCATCACAAGATCTTTTTTCTTCATCTTTTAACTCCTTATAAAGAGACATGTGTGGAAATAAGGTGATTAATAATGAGATGTATTATTTTACCTTTTTTAATATTAAAAAATGTCACACCCCGCTAAAGCGGAAACGCAAGGTATGACAGCGATAACGGTTTCATTGCAAAAGATAAAGATACATCACCATAGCAGTATTTAAAAGTTTACAACCCATAGCTTCAAAAGAACAAAATACAAGTTTTTCAAAATAACATTGTTCAAAATATAGCTTCATAATAGCTTCAACACGATGCAGCATGCTCTATGATGATGAATCTTTACATCCACTTACTAATTATTTCCTGAAAAAGCATGTAAAACGAGCGTCAACTATGAAAATAGTTGGTGAGTATCACAAGTTTATAAAATCGAGCGTACAATAAGGCTTTTCGTAAATACAAGTACATTGCTTCAATGATAAACAAGTTGATTGCTATTAATGAATACAAGTTTATTGCTATAACGAGAAACGAGTTTGTATGTGTATGAGCAAACAATGAGTCTCAACCAAACCTATGACTGAAGCCCTATCGAGATCTATGCTTATCGTTCCATAGATGAATATGGTATCATGCACTCCAGCGATTCGGGCGAGTGAGGAGTTGTCAATTCCTAATAGCGCTATCCATAACGACCATTGGCTCAAAGAGTTAATGGTTAGAGATAAGGGAAGGGCCTTTGTACGATAAGTTCTCATGTTCCGTGTTGCATAGACATACATAAAGAAACATAGCAATACAATAGCAATCATGTTTGATACAATTCAATTTAAGTACAACATGCAAACAATAGTTTTTCTGGACATGCTTTTCCACCCCAAAACATAAAACTGAAAATAGGGGAGTGCGTGAATACTCACAATATGCAAAATATAGTAATCAAGTTTATACGAGTCAATTAAATATAACGAACATAAGTAGTTTAGGACATGCTTTTCCACCCCAAAACATAAAAACCGAAAATAGGGGAGTGCGTGAATACTCACGATGTTTTGTGTAGACACAAGCGGTACTTCGGGATGCACCAACGTCTTACTACCGGGATCCTACGACACCAAACACACGCACTAGTGAGTTTCCATGTCGATATCTAATGCTAATATACTAAACTCTACATATAGGGAAATGCCAATTTATGTTTTAGTATTGGATTTATATCATTTTGTTACACTTTTTCTGATGTATTGAAATTTTACAAGTCGTGCGATTAATTACAACCTTGGAAGGTTAATTTTCCAAATTTTAAGTCTCAATAACAACATAAATTCACGAAAAATAGTATTCGAGGGATAAAAATTCTCAAACTTTTTATTTAACTGTTAATACACAACACTAAGCTGGGAAAATTATAAAAATGGATTTCCAAGCTGTTTAATTATATTTTATAATTTTTGAGCATTTATTTCAATAAAAATTGAAATAAATAGTAAACAGTTTCCAAAATTACCCAAACTTTTTATTTAATTGTTATTATACATAAATAGGCTGGGAAAAATATAAAATATATTTTTCAGTG
The DNA here is from genome assembly GCF_052625555.1 of Lactuca saligna. Classification (NCBI taxonomy): domain Eukaryota; kingdom Viridiplantae; phylum Streptophyta; class Magnoliopsida; order Asterales; family Asteraceae; genus Lactuca; species Lactuca saligna. The sequence continues at coordinate 158,690,056 of NC_136417.1, forward strand.
GTTATTTGTATTTTTCCTTGTTTTATTTCTTTAAATAGTCATTAATTAAAGAAATATTATTAAACAGTTAAAATAAATTACCATAAATTTTTGTAACATCATTTACAGTATAAATATCTTGGGAAAAATATCAAAAGTGGTTTTCCTAATGTATAAACTGGTTTTGGGTATTTATGTATATTTAAGTGAATTTTAGTGCAATTAACTTTAGAAAATAAGGGAAAAATAGTTTACAGTGGAGAAAAATATTCAAAATTTTTATGTAACCTCCTACTATATAATATGATATCCTGGCAAATTTTCATGAATTTTGGATAATCAGAACTATTTTTCCCATTTTTAAGCGATTATAATTACCAAAAATTGGGAAAAATAGCTAGACATGATGAAAAATCTTGAAATTATTTTCTTGAGTCACCCATCACAAGTAAGGTATGCGAAAATTGTTAGATAAAATTTTCACATCCTAAAAAGTGGTTTTGTAATTTATCATGTCCTAAATAAAAGAAAATTAGAAATCATATGAAACAGTAACAAAAATTGCTGAAATTTGGTGAGGGGTCATTATTCCCCATAAGTATCATCCATGAATTTATTTAGGATTTATTGACCTCTGGAAGTATTTTATATGATTTATGCCCTTGGTTTTAGCAATAATTCTAATAAATCAAATAAATAACAAAAGCTCTTGAAATTTTCCAGATTATCTCATGCATGCAAGGGCTTTCAAAAGTAAAAATGTTAAGAATGTATTCAGAAGAGAAATGAGGGTAATGATTCCAAACAATTTAAGAAAAGTTGCATGCAATAATGCATGAAGTGTAGATGTGGCTGAGGTTCATGAATTTTTGTAGCCCATTCAGTGAGGTTTTAAGCCACGAAATTTCAACCATAACTCACTAGATATGTTAAGTTTCTAAGGTATTTTTCCTAAGATTTATGGTTGGGTTTAAGACCATTGTTTAAGCAAGATAAAAATAGTGATCACAGAAAAAGAGCTGTATGCGCAACCTTTTTGTAAAATCTGCCAAAAATCGGATATTTAATATTTTACAGTAAGACCAGTTGGGTTTGAAAGTTAACTCGTGGAGCTAACCAATACAAAAAGAATATCATGATTTGGTTAAAAAATGACTGAGTTATGACTGTTCAAAGTCGAACAAAATAATCTGGCAGATTGCATGTTTGCTTGTGTGCATTTTTAGGGTATTTCAATAAGAACATCATGCATGTCCTTGGTAAGGCCCGATTTCTAACACATGCATGGAATGAATGAGCATCCAAGATGTACTAGAAATGGTTTAATGCTTTCGTTCATGCATGAACACACAAGAAATGGAGAAGAACATGAAATATTATGTTTTGATGTCACATGATCATATGTGCTTCTTTTCCACTCCTTGCATGGGTTTGATCCCGGATTTTCACCATCTTTAACACATGCATTGTGTTATGGTGAGAATCTACAAACCACAAGGGGAGAATAAAGATTTCTAGCCATGGAAAGGCATAGAATCCGAAAAGTAGAGAAGACTAAGAAGAAAAAGAGGTTTAACCATGAAACTATGGAAGAAGATGTTGTTGTTTACCTTGGTTTTGATCTTGAGAGAAGTAAGAACACTTCAAGGGATTCAAAATCTGGAAATTTTGCAGAGGATTGAGAGGATTTTCGTGAGTTTAGAGAGAAGGAAGAAGAGAGTGAAGTGAGAGAGTGAAGTGGAAGAGGTGGAGTAAGGGTTTAGGCTTGATGATTGTGTTTTGGGGAAGAGAGAGGGCATGGGGAGAGGTGATGGCCGGTTTTTGCATGCCTTTTGGCCTCCTCTCTCCTAAATTTTAAACTTTATAAACTTCCCTCCCATATTTTATATAAAAACATTCATTTTTATAAAATGTTTATTAAGCAATTTGATTTATTTAAAAATCTTGTTTTCAACAAATAATTTATGATTAATACTTGTAATTTATATTTCTAGTTCATTGGTATAATCCATAATTTGATTAATATAATTTGATACTAGGAAGTTTATAGCCAAATTTTATAAAGTTTTTAAGCTTTATATTTTATAACTTTGGATTTTTGGCTCTTTAGGGTTTTTGGAACATTGTTTGGTATTCAACAACATGTTGAAGTATAATTAGAGTGTTTTAATTTATTTTTAGAGTTTTATACCCTATTTCAATTATAACAAAGTTTGAAGCTTATTCTAATTATAGTATTGGCATTTCCTATTGTAGCTAAGCAACTTACTAGAATTGTAAGTATCAAGTATATTAGTCCTAGACCTTAGTTGGATCCTAGTTTATGCAAGATTTTTGACCTAATTTATACTACTAGGTCATGGCATGTTGTGCATGGATGGTTATTATAAAGATGCATGAGTCCAAGAATGACCTGAATTGACAGTTGTCACAAAAAAGGAAAATAATTTTTTTCAAGTTAATGATATAGATGTAGGTGTTTTTTGCAGAAATTAAAATGATAGAATCACATTACTCTACGAAAGTTGGTTTGTCTTTGAAACGTGCTTCTAGATACTTTTCCTTGTACTCAATATATAAGTGGAACAAATTTGAAGAAAACACATAGTCTTTACCATATATTTCCATTTCTTTAAGCGCCAATTCTTCATTATTGAGATGCCTATTAGTAGCATGCCTCATATCTTCTTCATCAATTAATATCATTGGTTCCTCCCCCTTCCCCTCCCTCACATCCTCCTCATCAACAACATCTTTGAATATCTTTAGCATCTCCTTATCCACCTCCAACTTCTCCTCCTCCTCCTCATCATCATTTAATAGCTTTAGCTTCATAGACACATCATATTTCTCTGCTTCTATATCAAGAGGCTTGCACTTCACATCTTCAAAAAAATCGATTTCCATTAATTTCCTCTTAACATCATCAGGTGTTGTCTCAACACCTAAAACACAAGAAAAGTAAATAAATCCAATTAGCAAATAAATACTTTCACAATCTTTTTAGAAACAAATATTATTATTAAATCAAAGAGCAAAAAATACCATCACCGAAAACACTGAAATTCTTGTCTTGACTAACATGCTTGGCCATCTTTTGCAATAAAACTGTTGTTGTTGGTTTGATTCCCTGAAAAAAGAGAATTAAGTAATTCATGAGGCTTTAATTTCCAACTAAATATCTCAACAAAATTTATTAACATAACATACAAACAACATGCAGTCCATTTGTCAGCAAGAAACTAGTTTCTGTCCATTTGGACCCTGTTCCCCAAGACTTTCTGATTCAGGTACTTATTTTAGAGTTTCATATCAATTTTGGTTCTCATTTTAAGGTTCCAAGGACCAAAATCGATATGGAACCTTGAAATAAGGGCAAAATTTATAAAGTTTCACTTTTGGACCAAACACGATGAAAATCAGAAAGCATAGGGACCATTCTCTAATTTATTCTTAATCTGATACATTGTAACGCAAATACAATAACGAAGTTGGAAATCAATGCAGATTGCAAATCAAAACCAAGTACTAGGTAAATAATCAATGATAGACATACCCTGAGAAAAGACTTGGAAGCCTGATTTTCATTTGGCTACGAATTTGATGAGAAAGCGTCTCCAATAGAGCTAATCTACCAAGATTGCTCTTAGGGACTATAAGGTTAGGGAAAATAAAGTTGAACTTCCAGTCCAACAATCATACAGCCACAAGGACCATTTCTGTTACTTAACTTAAATTAAATGTGGCAAGCATCAAAATCAAAGTTTTAGAAAATACTATGTGTATCATTTATGTACCTATGGTGGGAAGGAAGAGCAACATATGCGATTGTTGGATTGGCCTTATAGATGGGTCATAAATTATCATCCCCCTCGGAACCTGAAGACTTGTCCTTTGAAAATGGATGAAAAAGACTTTTCATTCAAGATGAATTGAGAATAGGAAGTAGCAGCAACAACATTTCCTGCAAATGCATAGCAATGGGTATGTAAGTACTTCATTTATACAAAAGAGGGAAGATTGGTAAAATTTCATCCATGAAGCAAAATAGAGTGGATAATGGAATTGAAATTCAATAGTTTATGGAAATGGAATGGAAATGAATTCCAATTCCTACTAACGAATATTCATAAGAACGAAAATTACTGACAATTCATTCGACGGTATGGAACCGGTGATTCTTTTGTGAAACATTTCATGATTTCCATCTCGTCCATCACTAATATCTGTTATGATTAATGATTTGGAATGTTGAACAAATTAATCTGATCTCCGATACTATTTCTATGAAGATTTACCTGAATGCTTTCACAAAAAGGATGAGAGACTTCTCCATTGGAATCGCCATGTATTTCTTTGTCATCTCTACCCATCATATGATAACATGATGACGCAACATGAATCAATAGGTGTGTGTTTTGTTTGCTCTGCGTTTATGAACCTAGAACCCTAAATTTAAGGGGAATGGCAATTTACCTAGGAATACAAATGAAGACAAACAATCACCAACCATTATCTCCTCACAACCCCTTGAAAACCTTCAAACGCCACCTCACACCTCCACCTGAAAATCAAAAAAATAATAATAAGAAGGGAGAAGAACGGTTTTGATCAAACCAAAAAAAAGAGCAAGAATAGGCACATCTTTTCTATCTCCTTTTTTCTTTTCGCTCTCAAACTCTAGATGTAAATAGGAAAGCGTGAGAGATATTGAGAGAATATACACAAGAGAGACAGAGATACTGATTCAGGTACAGTTGAGAGGTAAGAACATATAATCATTTGAAGAAGAAGGAATTTGGATGGGTGAGGGTGGGTATGAGGAAAACTTGTTTCATGTGAGATCCAGAGCACAAAAGCCCTAGTTCTTCCAATTCTGGGATGGCGTGTCTTTAACGTCTCAGAGGGAAAAAAATGGTGGATAAAAGAGGATAGTTAACATTGTTGACCACTGTATGGCTACCAAGCTCCAAAAATAAGAAAGGGAGGAAGAGTTACAGCTGCATAATGAGGTCTAGGGTTTACATAGAAAATGAGAAGTATAGAGTGAAGGTTGTCGGCTGGTGAAGAGGATGATTTCATTATTCCTTCCCGAACAACAACAACTTCATCGGAGAACGATACCTGCAAATGAGGTCTAGGGTTTACATGGAAACCCTAAAAGATGGATGAAACGTGGGGTTTTTAATTTTTTAGGAATTCATTTCCCCTTGATATTAAAGGATGGAACGCGCGTTCTCTTAAAATTTCTAAAGCGACATCCTTAGATGACGCACATGTGCCCTTCGGGGTTTTTTTTTATTCGACACTAATTTAAGGGCACGCAATAATGCATGACGTAAATCCTTAAATATTTTGAAGAGGCGACACTTTTTTAATTTCACTCTCTTTTGTGTAACGTAAATCAATAAGTGTCATGGTTTGCACGTCGTAAAAGTGTCTTTTTCTTGTAGTGCGGGTGTAATTCATAATTCCATTCCAATGGCCAAATATGTTGGTCCTGATAAGTCCAAACCAATAATTCAGAATTTGGGTTTTCTACACCCTAATTAAGGTTTCTAACCCATTCATAGCCTAATAGGCTTAAAACTAAGTCCTTAGGTGAATTAGGGCTTCATTAGGCCCATTATGGTATCATAAGGCCCATTACAGTTTCATAAGACCCATTAGAGTTTCATTAGTCAAGCACCACCCACTACCACCTCGTGTAGTAGTGGTCAACGGTAGCTCACGGCGGCGGCCACCGCCTCTCGGTGGTGGTTACGAGTTTCTTTTTTTATTCTAGCATCAGTTACAGTATTACAAAGCAAAAACCCAAATAACACACACTAATACAAACACCCACACCCACACCCACACAGCCACCCTAGTGATGACCAGTAGTGGCACATTGAGGCAGCCACCACCTCATGACGGTGGCAATGGGTTTTCTTCCAAATTCTGGCCAAACAAACACATACCCACACGAACTACATTAAAACAAAACCAAAGATACACATACATGCATGCCCAGAACAGGAACACAACTACCCACCTAATAGCGTATGGTGGTGGCGGTGAGCTGAGCTTGCAAACGGAAGCAGCGCTAGTGTCCGGCAGCAGTAATGACGATTAGAAGTAGCTCGTGGCGAAACAGTCGCATGGAGGCCACGGTAACAGTGAGACCCAACATCAGTCGGTTCAACTGGTCCCTCTCACGACCACAATATTCGTTCTAACCCTCGCCTTCGTCAGCAAAGAGAGTAGTGGTGGTTGTGCATCGACAGGAAGGAGGAGACAAGGAAATGATCAGAACAACAACAACAACAACGGAAACCACACAATCCATTATGGCTCCTTCCTCAACAAAAGCGACGCGACGGCAGGTGAAGATGAGAATCCATCTTCGTCTTTAGCACTGCAGCAATGGCAGCAACCGAATGGTGGCGACTCTTCGCCTTCGATGGCGACGATGTTCTATCGTGGTCTTGGTTTATCAGAACTGCAAGGGGTCGGGTGGTGGCGGCTGCATGATGGAATAAGGAAAGGTGGCGGCTGAGCATCAGTTAAGGTTATAGTTGGACGGGTACATGTGGGTTATGAGGCATAAATACGGAGGCTGACAAGGTTGATGGGTTCACCCGTATCCCATACAATTTCATATGGTTTTTACACTTCCAACACCTCCTCCCATTATTATTTTCAAAACAAATCCTTAATTTACCATTTAAACCTTGCCTTGTGAAAAACTCTTACAAATCAAGTTCGAAATTTTACCGAGCAGCCCATGCTTGACAAATTCTTTTCAACTTTGGTACATAATTTATCCTTTTAGCCCCAGCCATCTAAAATCCTTTCATGTTAAGTCCAAATGATATCAAAACCCCATGTCTTCTAAAAATCTTTACAAAATAAATCCCAAGACTTACACTTTTAACCGCTAGCTTCTAAAACAGTACCAACTAACTCCTTGACACCAACCCTTGATATATGATTATTGATTTTAGGGCTACTATTTGTTCATTAATTTGTTTATTTATTTATTTCATAAATGGGGGGTTAGAGTTAAAGTTTTTTTTGGAGTAATAGTTGTGCATCAGTAGTCTCTAGCATTGTGTTTGCATTATGAACCCTGTTTTCTTGCAAGCTATTTATCAGGAGTTTGGTTACCAATGTTGGGTATCAGTTTTCGAATCTCGAGTCACAAAGTTCATTGTGAATGTCTCATGTGATTTGTCAGGTGGTGGTATATCTGAGCTGATAATGGATTTGGATGCAACGCAAGAATTCTTGAATTGACCATCCTTATGCTAGTGAGATTTGCAGGTTGTTGATGACTTGTCAAGAAGTCAAGTATGTATTTAAGGTTGTTAGGCACGACCTCCGGTTTGGGACTGGATGAAATTCACAATCTGTAGTCATAGGGAATAATTTTTGGATTTTAAATTGATTGTCCCTATTTTGAACAGTCCTACTTTGATTGGTTATCGCTGTGATTTAAGGGCTTCCAGTTGTGAAGAGAAAGGTAGTTGTTTTAGTTTTTAGGCAGAACAGATGGGTTTCTTTGTTTGATTGAGGGTAAAGTGTTAAGGTTCATTCTTTTGCATGTATAAGAGATTTATGCTATAATGGGGTTTGGATGACAGGTGTGACAACCCGAAATTTTCATTTGTATGAAATCTACAGTCAAACACTTCAATTAAAAGTCAAATTAATTTCTACTAATTTTTAGCTCGGTTTAAAGTCCGTTTGGGTATTTTTAAATATCTTTCCATCGAAAGAATAAACGAAAGGAAGTATAGTTTAGGATTAATGGTACAACATTTAAGTCACAAAACTCCAAGAGTTAGGAGTTTTCGGCCCAAAATAGTGTTAGGGCCGAAAACCCTAAAGAGTATAAAAATGACACTTAGTCATTTTTACCATTCTTTTTCCATTTCCAGGTCAAGAACAATTCTCTCTCAAGTATCATCTGAATTTTTGTCAAGATATTCAAGATTTTAAGTGTTTCCTTCCTTGTTTAGTTGATCTCTTCCATTATCTAGTGATCTTACATGATTTCATCCGTGAATTCATTCCATTTTCTTAGATCTTCCAGTGTTCTCCAAGAACACCAAGAACACACACTGATTTATTGGGCCGAAAAACACCTTCTTTGCTTCCATGTTCTAAGTATCCATCTCCTATACTTGTTATCTAGCAAAGATACTTAATTTAGAGCCTTGAAATCGTCATTTTTCCAAGAAAAAAAGGGGTTTTCATTTAGTGCATCTCCTTAAACCGAAAACCCTAAAGAATGGTGTCTTTAAGACCATAAGCCTTTCCTAATGCTTAGTATTGAGTGTAGAACACTTCCTTGCTTGTTGAAAGCCCTTGGAAATCACTTTACGCATCAAAGATCAAGAGTTTTCGGCAAATCATTTGGACCGGAAACCTCTTGGACCGAAAACCACAAGATACATACCACTTGGACCGAAAAATTCCTTAAGTGGCTATACAACCCTTGTTACTTCTAGAACTTGAATCAAAGTATTTTTCCATGTCCTAGGGTGTCTTAACTTGGTTAATTAATTGTTAAATGACTAATTGGATACCTATATGTGTGATTATATGATAAATAGGATCCTTGTGTGTGCACAAGTCTTCACTTCACACTTCGCATCCTATACCATCCGTTCATCCAAACCACTCACTACAGGTGAGTTCAGATCCTTTAATCAGCGTTTTAAACGATTTTAAATACTTTTATAGGGGCAGAATACACGTTGAATACCATAGTTATTATATCAATCACATGTGATTAATAACTAGCAAGAATATCGATTTACTATACTTTCAAACTGCTTTTCTAAACAAATGTCTTGAACTGCTTACCAAGCTCTTTTACATGTCAACCTTCTTATCAAACTCACTTTTATGTATCAAACCTTTTCTATTATAGCTTTCAAACTTATATATTGTTAAAACCATGTCTATTACATATATAGTTATATAAGTAATGATCTAAGGACTTAGGACTGCCAACTCAATTTATTTCTTGTTCCTTGTTTGGTTGTGGACTTAGAGTACCCTGTTGTTTGTCTGAGTGTCTTTGGATCCTTAGTTATGTATTATATATTATATATATGTATATGTATATATATGTATAGATATAAAGACTTTTATCTCAGTTCAATACATTCAGTCATACAAACAATTCTACTAGTAACTATAATAGGTATAGTTAGAGATAACTACTACTAAGTTCAATGAAGCATACAAAGAGTCAGTTTATTCATGAGTCAACCCTTACTATGATGAGAAACTATACAACTATACTATGATGAGAAATTATACAACTATACTATGATGAGAAACTATACAACTATACAATGATGAGAAACTATACAACGATACTATTATGAGAAAGTATACAACGATACTATGATGAGAAACAATACATTCACTACACTAGTACATAAATTACATATACAAGTATACGATAACATAAATACGATCCAATGTTTCGGGGCATGTCTTCACTACCATGGCCCGATTTTTAACCAGAATCTCCTTGAGGGAGAGCGTGAGTTTGCGTATAGATCTATACTGGATTGACTATCTTACACCTTGCTGCTACCTATAGGACCTGTAGGTCTTCGGGTGCCAAATGTCATTACTTTCCGACGTCTTACATCGTCGTGTTCATAGTCGATAGCATGGTATAATTAATCACATAATACCTTGATATAAATCGGGTTTAAGGTAGTTAGTACAACAGTAGTTATTATAATAGAACACTATATTACTACATTAATTTACCCTTTACATTTATTTGGTGATCACTTCACTTAAACATTAATGTACAAACTATATTTTGATAATGATAGTTATGCTTGGGAAAATTATACACTTTTAAAAGAAACAAACATACATAACAGTTGTGCCTTGGTAGAAGGCTACTTTTAGTAGAAAATATAGGATTTTCTAGGAGTTACAAACACTTACAAACACTCACATACTTTTACTACAAACGTTTACAAACTCGTACTTCAAACACTGTTTCAAAAATTTTGATACAATCATAGACACTAAATACTTATGAACTCACCAGCTTTAATGCTGATAAACTCTTTCAAAATAACTTGTATTCTCAGATTATCAGTAGATAGGTACCGATGCTAGCTTTTGAGAAGATAGAGCGCATACAAGACTCATATCTTATTTTGAATCATATTATGGTGGCTTATAAACCACATATCCTACTTGTATTAAAATTATATTATTAATGTAATGGATGATGTCGTTTACTTGTTTACTATTATACTGTGTCGTGATACTATACATGACGTCCTTCGCCCCATAACGTTTCCGCTGTTCTTGGTTTTTGGGTGTGACAGATTGGTATCAGAGCATCATTTATAGTTAATCCACTATATTAACCCATAAAAGATATACTAACTATAAACACAATGGGACTAAAAAATTCTAACCAAGAGTTTATAATTTTAAATAATAAAATATTTAACTAAGTATACAAGCCTGCATTCATACTAAAATCAGTTTCATAATGACAAATACAAAAGTACTACAAGTAGGTCAATAGTCGTTAAGTGGATACGCTAAGGTTATATGAAATTTAGGTGTTATAGACTTAGAATCTGTAATCTTTGCTTTACTTCCTGTTCCTTGGTTGGTTGTGGATTTGGAGTTAGGGTCACTTATTTGAAGGTCCATCCTGCTTTGATTTCATATAACTGGTATACATGATACAAGTATTAACATAAGTGATAAAGATCATCCTATAATTATCTTAAGTAGTTGTGACAACCCGGAATTTACATTCGGTCAAACCCTAAAAGTCAATCACTTCAATTTATAATTCAATTACTTTGTTACTTATTTTTAGCAAATTTAAAATCCGTTGGATTATTTTAATATTATGCTTTAAACGAACGGGTGAAAGGAAGTGCCATCTCGGGTCTTAAAATTGCTAAACCGCAAACACCTCGTGTCTTAGAAATTCACGGCCAAACTCTTATGATTGAGCCGAAAAATCTTCCAAAAAAACTGTTAACTCATGCTTTAAGCATGAGTTTACTCCTCAAACTAGTCATTTTGTGTTTATTCCCCAATCACCAAAAGAGTAAACTCAAAAACACTCTCAGGTATCATCCAAGATTTAATTCAAGATCTTCAAACTTGTAAGTGTTCTAGCCATTTCAAGTTGCTATAACACTTAATCAATTGATTGTACACCTTTTCATCCATGCATTTTTGTGTTTTGATTAGATTTCCAAAAACACCAAGAACACACACTATGTGTTCTTGGACTTTTAGCTCATTTTCAAGCTTCCTTATAGTAAGTACTTCCATCCTTGAGTCTTATTAAGCTAGTATTACATGTTAGCATCAAGAAAATATGCCAAGAACACAAGGATTAAGGTGTTCACGGTCCAAGAACGTTCTTGGGACGTAAACACCAAGAAAGGCACCAAAGTGTGCCTAAGAACTTTATCTAGCCCTAGTTTGATGTTTAAGCCTTTCCTTGATATGTCTAAACCTTCCCTTGATGTATTTAAATCTTGAAAAACACCAAAGTAAACCATTTTTATGTGTTTACGGTTTGGGGAACTCCCAAAACCGTAAACACCCTAAAGTGTGTTTATTTGGGCCATATTCCTTCCTTCGGCCAAAAAACTAACCTAGACAATTACCTTGATAAGTTAAGGACTTAAAATCATAACAATACCATTTTCCATATGGGTTTACGGTAGTAAACCCAAAGGTAAATGACCATGAGGCTGTAAACTCCTCAAAGGAGTGTTTTGTTGTCCTAATTCCTTCCAATGGACTAACCATCAAGTAGAAATGCTTCAAAGGACTTGTAAAAACCTCAAATGAACATATGGTCTTAAGGTGTAGTGTAACAACCCGTCATTTCAAGTCAGTAAAAATCGAGTCGTGTAACCTCTTTGAAAAAGGGATTAGAATATCATCGAAAAATGAAGTATTCAAAAGCTCTGTTTGGAGTACGCTATGTGGTAGGTATCGTCTTAAGGTTTCCAAACATATAAATAACACAAAAATCCGAGTTATAACAAAGAAGTTATGACCATTCTAAGTTTTCCGACAAAAAACGGCGATATGAAGTTACGTAAAAACGCAAAGTTTCAATAAAACACTTTCTGACCTTAGGTGTCTAAATGAAAGTTATAGATATCGTTAAACTACAAACGTGCATAAAAAGAACGCTCAAATCAGACATCGTATGAAAAAGTTATGAATTTTTAAAGAAATTCCTTAATCACGTCATTTTAATAAATAAATAATAAAAATAATTTCGGAATTTGCCGACGGAATCTAAACGAAAGTTGTAGATCTTAGTCTCACGTACAGGTGGATATAAAGAATGTCGAAAACGGAGTTCGTATGAAGGATATATGACTTTTTGAAGTTTGATAAACAATTAATATATATTTTTATTCAAAAATTCGGTATTATCCAAAGCCTGAGTCATGCGAGTACGCCCAGCGTACACGAGTACGCCCAGCGTACTCGAGGCCACGGCCTCGGATCGTCCACATCACCCCTATGCGAGCCTACCCCCCCGTCCCGTCCGAAGTGCGAGGCAGTCAAGGACTCGGTCATGCGTGAGGTACGCGTACGCCCCGCGCACCGAGGCCGTTCCAGCCCCCTATAAAAGGGATGCGAGGGTTCCCGGAAAAATTGCTCATTCTCTCTCTCTTTTCTTGCGTTTTGCCTTGTTTTCCGTGCTCGCACTACCCCGAAGCCCTGGTCATTTTGTGCAAGTCCCGAAGGTCGATTTTACTCCCGAGAAATCCCGAGAATCCCGAGGAAAATCCATTTCCCGAGACGAAACTTTGCCCGGTTTTCCATCTTGCTATCTTCAAACTTTCAAGTGAGTTCATACCCCTTTCAAACACACTTTAAATACATTTTAAATGCTTTTATACTCTTTTAAGGTGGGGGGGGGGGGGGGAATACAAGTAAACATACGATTATTCTCGTGTATTTTATAAAGTTTCACTTCACTTGTTTTACCGAATAAATCACTTGGAACTCATTATTATTATGGAAAACTCTTGTCATACTTTGTGTGCATTAGACTTATGCAAAGTATATAATGATTTCAAAATAACTTTCATTGTTAATTCGTTTTATACATTCTAAAAACTTATGATTTATGCTTTGTCAAACATTGTGAAAAAGGATAAACTTTGCATACAAAAACTATCACTTTAATACAGGCTTAGTTGAGAATCCATGAGACGTGTATATCTTCAAACGTTACTTTTCTTTATTAGAAAGTAATGCTGCAAGTCCTGTCTATAACCAGAGTCTCCCATTCGGAGAACGTGTCAAATGTGTATAGATCTATACGGGAAGTCATGATCCCGCGCCCTGACTGTTAGCTACAGTCCGTCCTTTGGGGTGATAGTTGTCATAACGCTGCGACGCCTGAAGAATGTCGTTACAGGCATATTATGTTTAGTATGGTTATAAAACTCATCGGATATACAATTATTATGGTATTATGCTTTTATGAACGAGTAACTGTTAAAACTATTCTTCATCTAACAAATGCGATATTCGTATAGCTTTATTATATAAAACTATGACACAACTTTTAAGTACGTCGTTTTCTTGCGATTTTCGGTCTTAGAGACTGCCAGTTATGTTAGGAAAATAAGGGTTTTTCCTGTATACAAACCAAACAAACAATAGGAAAATAAGGGATTTTCCTGGTGCAATTATTTACAACTTATAACACGAACATTCATATGCATTTCATACTTTTATAAGAAAATAAGGGATTTTCTTGGAAAACACAACAATTCATATCACAACCATTAAGGAAAATATTGGATTTTCTAGATCTAATACATTCATTTTCAACACAACGAGTCATAACTTTTTACATTTGAATTACTGCGTTTTCTGGAAAACATACACCCATTTTGGAATGACATTTAATTTTTCTAAACCACATACGAACTCATTAACTTAATTGTTGACACTTTCTCTATGAAATAACTTCTATTCTCAGGGAACCATTAAGCAGGTTTGGAAGTCAACTTTTGGGATTAACGCACTGACATTAATTACTTCTTTTGAAAGATGTTTATATATTTATCTTTTGAACATGTAATGAATACAATTATGTAAACATCTTGGAAACTTTAATATATATGGTGGTGTGTACTTTCCTTTCTATGAACTGTTATGATACTGAATATGACGTCCTCCGCCCCGGAACGATTCCGCCGTTTTGGTTTGGGGGTGTGACAGATTGGTATCAGAGCTTTGTTTATAGGGAATTAAGTATATCAAACCCATTTCTTTTTGGTATACAACTATAAACTCAACTGGGCAAAAACACTCTGAGAAAAGTCATACTTTTGAAATTAAATTTATTTAGTTTTAAGGTAAGCATGCACTCATTTCATACAAATAACAGTTTCATATCGAATAACTTTAGAAGTATTATAAATAAGTTGTGTAGTATAGGTACGCCTTGGGATATGTAATCGGAACTGGGAAGAATATAGCTTGATCAACTATATTTGTCCGAGAGCCGACTAACGTATGCCAAGGAGTGTCTGCAGTGGACAACAATTTTAAAACTTACCAAAAGCACATCATTACATAATACTAAGGGAGTTTTTGTGTTCCCGTCAACCATCAAACTTAAGGGTAAGTTTCATGTGCTCTAGCTTATAGTAAATTTTTAAGCCTATTCTCATAAAGTCTAAATGGCGGGATTCCATCACCCCAATGACCCCTACTACCCCAACCAAGGTAATGGAGGATGGATCGAAGAAGATCCTGAAGAAGACGAAGAGCCTATAGAGTTGGAGGAAGGGGATGACTCTGGAACGGATTCGGAGCCAGAAATTATCAATCCACCAATCCCACAACCTCCCGTTCACGTGAAGAACTTCCAAGGACCCACTCCTGTGTGGGGAAGTCACCTCCATCATTGGAGCCAACAACAAAGCTTACGCCCTCCCTACGGCATGTGTCGAGACTTCTATGATGTCAGAGGTGGGGGATCAGCCGACCGAGCACTTCCGGTCATGGTTGGCAAACTCGCCAACCAGTGCTATCAATCCAGAGTGCAAGCCAACCGAATCCGAGAGGTCAATGTGGAAGTACAAATCCACACGGCCGATATCAACCGCCTAGAGATGTTGCAGAACGACATCCACATTCGCACCGAAGCATTTCAAGCACAAGCAAATGCAGCCTTCGCAGAATTGAGGGAACAACAAGCTGCGTTTGATAGGCGCCACATGGAGTCAAAGCAGTCTGACACGGAGTCGAGCTCCAAACGCAAACCGCGCCACAAGTAGTACTTTCCCGACTCTCAAATTTTGTTATAAATTAGGACTTCGGATAAAAGTATTATTTTCTTTAACTTGTTTTGTAATCGGAGGCCTTTAGAAAGGTCAAGAACTTTTGTCTAAACCCCGCTGTAACACAACTGTATGTATAATATATATAAGGGTATATCCCTTTTCTTGTTGTTAATCATGCGTAGTTCGTTCAATTCATAGGTACATCTATTCAAACTTTATTTTCAAGCTCAAAACCTTGTGTCGGTCAAACCCAATTTCTTAGAACTATTAGAAGTTAACTCAATATCATTCATCTCTAAACTACCAAAACTTATAAATCTTTCATTTTCTTTTGGCAGCACGATGCCTCCTCGTCCAAACCTAAGGCCCAGACCGGGCACGACACCACCACCACCTCCACCACCAACTTATGATCCAGCCATGGTCCAGGCTGCTATCACAGCAGCAGTAACTACAACCCTCTCGCAAATAAACTCCCACGGAAATGGAGGGGCAGGAAGCAGCACGAATCATTCAAATCATGGCACTGGTCATGGCCAAGTAAGAGAATGTACTTACAAGGAGTTCTCTAACGCTAAGCCAAAAACTTTTAATGGAATTGGGGGAGTCATTGCACTAATGCAATGGTTCGAGAAGACCGAAACGGTCTTCGAGATCTGCTCATGCCTGGAAGCAAGCAAAGTCAAGTTCGCTGCTTGCACTTTCATAGATCGAGCCCTCACTTGGTGGAAAAGCCATGTGAATTCGGTAACGCTCACTGTCGCCAATGCCATGAGTTGGGAGGATCTGAAGGTTCTACTACTGGAAGAATATTGCCCAAGGGGCGAAGTGCAAAAGCTTGAGCAAGAGCTCTGGAATCTGAAAATGAATGGGTCTGACCTAGTCGCCTACACAGCTAGATTCAACGACCTCGCTGCATTGTGCCCTACCATGGTCAACCCAGAATCAAAGAAGGTTGAAAGGTACATGTGGGGGTTGTCACCCCAGATTCAAGGGCATGTCCTAGCTTCCAGCCCTGTTACCTACAACAGCGCTAAATGCCTGGCTCAGTGACTCATCGACCACGGAGTAAAACAAGGTAACATTGCAACAACCGCAAATCCATCTAAGGAGGCTCAGGGCCAGAGTAGGCCTTGGAACAAAAGGAGGGGACAAACCCTCCAGGAAAACCCCAAGAAACAACAAGTAATAGCGACCCACGCTATGACTGTACCTGCCAACCCTGCCCCCACAAGCTCATATAATGGGAAACTTCCTAAGTGCAACCGATGCAACTTCCACCACCACGGTCCTTGTCATGATCTTCAATGCACCAAGTACAATAAGAAGGGACATACAGCCCGCTATTGCAAAGAGCCAACCCAACCATCCGTCCCCACTGCTAATATCGGGGTAAGTCGCGCCTGCTTTGAGTGTGGAGACACGGGGCACTACCGCAGGGACTTCCCAATGGCAAACAACCGGAATACCGGCGGAAGGGGACGAGTTTTCACAATGGGACAAGATGAAGCCATTGCGGACCCTACTGTTGTTACGGTTACGTTTCTTCTTGATAACTCGTATGCATGCATTTTGTTTGATAGTGGAGCGGAAAGGAGTTTTGTGAGTCACGACTTTAAAGGCCTGCTAAAATCAATACCACAATCATTAAGTGAACCATTCATAGTAGAAATGGCCAACGGGAAAACCGAAGGCACTAAGGAGATATACTTAAATTGCACCCTAACATTAAACGATAATCCCTTTTCAATCAGCCTCATGCCAGTCTCGATTAAGAGTTTCGATGTCATTGTTGGCATGGATTGGCTGAGTTCTCGTCATGCGGACATTTTATGTTACGATAAGGTCGTTCGCATTAATCTGCCAACCGGCGAAACTTTCGTTGTCTTGGGAGACAAACCCAATACCACTCTTCGTATCATCTCAAGTATCCAAGCTCAGAAATGCCTACGCAAGGAGTGTCACGCGTTTTTGGCACATGTTGTAGATGTGAAACGCGAAGTCCAGGACATCAAGAATATACCCGACGTATGCGATTTTCCCGACGTTTTTCCCGAGGACCTTCCGGGAATACCTCCCGCGAGACAAGTTGAGTTCAGAATCGATCTAGTTCCCGGGGCTACCCCAGTAGCCAAAGCACCCTATCGATTAGCCCCGGTAGTGATGCAAGAGCTATCCAGCCAACTGAATGAGCTACTTGGAAAAGGATTCATCAGGCCAAGCTTCTCGCCATGGGGAGCACCCGTGTTATTCGTGAAAAATAAGGATGGATCATTCAGAATGTGTATCGACTACCGAGAACTCAACAAACTTACCAAAAAGAACCGATACCCCCTACCCCGAATCGATGACTTATTCGACCAACTCCAAGGAGCCAACTACTTCTCCAAGATCGATCTGAGGTCGGGATATCACCAGCTGCGAGTCCTGGGGAGTGATGTTCCCAAGACGGCCTTCCGAACGAGATACGGACATTACGAGTTCGTAGTGATGCCGTTCGGACTAACCAATGCCCCGTCCGTATTCGTGGATCTAATGAATCGGGTATGTCGTCCATTCTTGGATAAATTTGTGATAGTATTCATAGACGACATACTTATTTATTCAAAGAATAAAGAACAGCATAGTCAACATCTGAGGCAAGTCTTAGAGATAGTACGGACTGAGAGACTGTATGCAAAATTCTCAAAATGTGAGTTTTGGATTAGAAAGGTGGTCTTCCTCGGTCACGTGGTCAGCAAGGAAGGAATCCACGTGGATCCATCAAAAATCAAGGCTATCAAAAACTGGTCTGCACCAACTACACCAACAGAAATTCGCCAATTTCTAGGTCTTGTCGGTTATTATCGAAGGTTCATTCAGAATTTCTCCAGCATCGCAAAGCCTCTTACCGCCTTAACCCAGAAAGGTGTGACCTACAATTGGGGAGAAAAGCAAGATGCTGCCTTTCAGACTTTGAAACAGGCCCTTTGTAGTGCGCCCATCCTTTCTTTTCCAGAAGGGACCAAAGATTTTGTGGTGTATTACGACGCTTCGAAGCAAGGGCTGGGTTGTGTACTAATGCAGAGGGGAAAGGTTATTGCATATGCCTCATGATTTAGAACTTGGGCGGTGGTCTTCGCTCTTAAAATCTGGAGACACTACCTATATGGTACTAAGTGCACTATCTTTACAGACCACAAGAGCCTACAACACATCTTCGACCAGAAGGAGTTGAACATGAGACAGAGACGTTGGGTCGAATTGCTCAACGACTACGAATGTGAGATTCGCTATCATCCAGGAAAGGCAAATGTCGTGGCAGATGCCCTTAGTCGTAAGAAGTACTCTGGCCGAAGAGTGAATTCATTAGCCATGTCGATCCATTCGCACCTGTCAACACAAGTCAAGGAACCTCAAATAGAGGCCTTGAAACCCGAAAACGTGATAGGTGAGACCCTTAGGGGAATGGACAAGAACTTAGAAATCAAGAGTGACGAAGCACGCTACCTCATGAACCAAATATGGACACCCAAGTTTGGTGGATTTGGAGAGGTAGTTATGAGCGAGGCACACAAGACTCCATACTCCGTACACCCCAGGTCAGACAAGATGTATCAAGATCTCAAGCAACTCTACTGGTGGCCAAACATGAAAGCAGAGATCGCTACATATGTGAGCAAGTGTTTGACTTGCGCCAAGATAAAAATAGAACACCAGAAACCCTCAGGGCTACTCCAACAACCTGAAATTCCTGAGTGGAAATGGGAGCAAATTTCCATGGACTTCATAACGAAACTGCCCAAAACTCAGGGTGGCCAAGATACTATTTGGGTAATCGTCGATAGATTAACCAAGTCCGCTCATTTCCTACCAATCAAGGAAACTGATAAAATGGAAAAGCTATCGAGAATCTACATCCGAGAGATTGTACGACTCCATGGAGTGCCAATGTCTATCATCTCGGACAGAGACAGCAGATTCACGTCCAGATTCTGGCAATCATTGCAAAAATCCATGGGAACAAGATTGGACATGAGTACAGCCTATCACCCCCAAACTGACGGACAGAGTGAAAGGACGATGCAAACCTTGGAAGACATGTTGCGAGCATGTGTAATCGACTTTGGTAAGGCATGCGATGTTCACTTACCTTTGGTCAAGTTCTCTTATAACAATAGTTATCATACTAGTATCAATATTGCTCCATTTGAAGCCCTTTACGGCCGTAAGTGCAGATCACCTCTGTGCTGGATGGAAGTGGGTGACACACAATTAGCAAAAGGTCTAGTCCCTGATAGCAACCTCACTGGTCCGGAGATCATCAGAGAAACTACTGAAAAGATCGTGCAAATACAAGAACGACTGAAATCCTCGAGGGATGGCAAAAGAGCTATGCCGACAAAAGACGTAAACCCTTGGAATTTCAGATTGGCGATCGTGTACTACTGAAGGTCTCACCCTGGAAGGGCATGATACGCTTTGGAAAACATGGGAAGCTAAATCCTAGGTACATTGTACCCTTCGAAATCATTTCAAGAGTTGGTTCAGTGGCCTACAAACTCCGACTTCCAACCGAGCTTAACAAAGTACATCCAGTATTCCACGTATCAAACCTGAAGAAGTGTTTGTCTGACGAAACACTTGTAATTCCACTCGATGAGATCGAACTAAATGAAAATCTTAACTTTTTGGAAGAACCCATCGAGATCATAGATAGGGAAGTTAAACGAACTAAACAGAGCCGCATTCCAATCGTAAAGGTCCGATGGAATGCTAAGAGGGGACCTGAGTTCACGTGGGAACGAGAAGATCAAATGCAACAGAAGTATCCACACCTCTTCCTCAGCCCCTAAGACTTTTCTTTTGTATTAAAATTTCGGGACGAAATTCCCTCTAATGGTGGGATGATGTAACAACCCGTCATTTCAAGTCAGTAAAAATCGAGTCTGTAACCACTTTGAAAAAGGGATTACAATATCATCGAAAAATGAAGTATTCAAAAGCTCTGTTTGGAGTACGCTATGTGGTAGGTATCGTCTTAAGGTTTCCAAACATATAAATAACACAAAAATCCGAGTTATAACGAAGAAGTTATGACCATTCTAAGTTTTCCGACAAAAATCGACGATATGAAGTTACGTAAAAACGCAAAGTTTCAATAAAATACTTTCTGACCTTAGGTGTCTAAATGAAAGTCATAGATATCGTTAAACTACAAACGTGCATAAAAAGAACGCTCAAATCAGACATCGTATGAAAAACTTATGAATTTTTAAAGAAATTCCTTAATCACGTCATTTTAATAAATAAATAATAAAAATAATTTCGGAATTTGCCGACGGAATCTAAACGAAAGTTGTAGATCTTAGTCTCACCTACACGTGGATATAAAGAATGTCGAAAACGGAGTTCGTATGAAGGATATATGAATTTTTGAAGTTTGATAAATAATTAATATATATTTTTATTCAAAAATTCGGTATTATCCGAAGCCTGAGTCACGCGAGTACGCCCAGCGTACTCGAGGCCACGGCCTCGGATCGTCCACATCGCCCCTATGCGAGCCTACCCCCCCGTCCCGTCCGAAGTGCGAGGCAGTCAAGGACTCGGTCATGCGTGACGTACGCGTACACCCCGCGTACCGAGGCGGTTCCAGCCCCCTATAAAAGGGATGCGAGGGTTCCCGGAAAAATTGCTCATTCTCTCTCTCTTTTCTTGCGTTTTGCCTTGTTTTCCGTGCTCGCACTACCCCGAAGCCCTGGTCATTTTGTGCAAGTCCCGAAGGTCGATTTTACTCCCGAGAAATCCCGAGAATCCCAAGGAAAATCCATTTCCTGAGACGAAACTCTGCCCGGTTTTCCATCTTGCTATCTTCAAACTTTCAAGTGAGTTCATACCCCTTTCAAACACACTTTAAATACATTTTAAATGCTTTTATACTCTTTTAGGGAGGGGGGGGGGGAATACAAGTAAACATACGATTATTATCGTGTATTTTATAAAGTTTCACTTCGCTTGTTTTACCGAATAAATCACTTGGAACTCATTATTATTATGGAAAACTCTTGTCATACTTTGTGTGCATTAGACTTATGCAAAGTATATAATGATTTCACAGTAACTTTCATTGTTAATTCGCTTTATACATTCTAAAAACTTATGATTTATGCTTTGTCAAACATTGTGAAAAAGGATAAACTTTGCATACAAAAACTATCACTTTAATACAGGCTTAGTTGAGAATCCATGAGACGTGTATATCTTCAAACGTTACTTTTCCTTATTAGAAAGTAATGCTGCAAGTCCTGTCTATAACCAGAGTCTCCCGTTCGGAGAACGTGTCAAATGTGTATAGATCTATACGGGAAGTCATGATCCCGCGCCCTGACTGTTAGCTATAGTCCGTCCTTTGGGGTGATAGTTGTCATAACGCTGCGACGCCTGAAGAACATCGTTACAGGCATATTATGTTTAGTATGGTTATAAAACTCATCGGATATAAAATTATTATGGTATTATGCTTTTATGAACGAGTAACTGTTAAAACTATTCTTCATCTAACAAATGCGATCTTCGTATAGCTTTATTATATAAAACTATTACACAACTTTTAAGTACGTCGTTTTCTTGCGATTTTCGGTCTTAGAGACTGCCAGTTATGTTAGGAAAATAAGGGTTTTTCCTGTATACAAACCAAACAAACAATAGGAAAATAAGGGATTTTCCTGGTGCAATTATTTACAACTTATAACACGAACATTCATATGAATTTCATACTTTTATAAGAAAATAAGGGATTTTCTTGGAAAACACAACAATTCATATCACAACCATTAAGGAAAATATAGGATTTTCTGGATCTAATACATTCATTTTCAACACAACGAGTCATAACTCTTTACATTTGAATTACTGCGTTTTCTGGAAAACATACACCCATTTTGGAATGGCATTTAATTTTTCTAAGCCACTTACGAACTCACCAACTTAATTGTTGACACTTTCTCTATGAAATAACTTCGATTCTCAGGGCACCGTTAAGCAGGTTTGGAAGTCAACTTTTGGGATTAACGCACTGGCGTTAATTACTTCTTTTGAAAGATGTTTATATATTTATCTTTTGAACATGTAATGAATACAATTATGTAAACATCTTGGAAACTTTAATATATATGGTGGTGTGTACTTTCCTTTCTATGAACTGTTATGATACTGAATATGACGTCCTCCGCCACCGAACATTTCCACCGTTCTGGTTTGGGGTGTGACATGTAGAGTTTATGACCGTAAACCCTTGAGTTTACTTCCGTAAACTCCTTGGGTAATGGTTATTAAAACTGTAAACTCCAAAGGAGTTTACCCTTCAACTCCAAACACTCTAGCTTTGCCCTACAAACACTTGGATGCAACCCTTGTGATCTTTAACACTTGAAACAAAGTGTTTTAATGTTCTAGAGTGTCCCAACTTAATTTATTAGTTATAAATTGGCTAATTAGTTATATATATGTTCAATATATGATAACTAGGCTCGTGCATGTGTACAAGTCTCCATTTCTCACCTAGCAACGTATCCGACACTTCAATCCAATCCACTCACTACAAGTGAGTTCATACCCCTTTAACTAACCTTTGAAATACTTTTAAATGTTTTAAATGATTTTATGGGGGGGGGGATACAAGTTGAATACTTATAGTTATTACATCAATCAAATGTGATTAATAACTACAAAACCAATGATTTTCTTACTATTCAAACTATTTATCAAACTGTTTTGCTTCAAACTATTTTACAAATTCTTATGCTTACCAAATAAATTTTCTTAAGCTCTGTTATACTTTTATCAATTGCATGTCTATATATGTATAGTTATACAAGCAATGTTTAAAAGGCTTAGGAAGGCATGCCCGCCCTATTTCCTTTTCGTCGTTGAGATGTGGTCTGGTGGGGTATCGGGTATCTGTCCGAAGGTCATTTCAATATTAGTTGTATATCATGTGTACATATAAAGTCATAAAAGTTCTTCCATATTCATACGTACCAGTTACATCATTAGTAAGTTACCATAGGGGTAGCACAGGATAATACTTATACTATTGCTAGAACACTGAGATGTTCAATGAGTCAGTCCATTCATGAGTCACTACTTATTACTATGAGAACATATACATTACATTACTATGAGAACATATACAACTATACCAGAAAGAGAACATATACAACTATACTAGAAAGACAACATATACAACGATACTAGAACGAGTAACAATACATTACATATACATGAATACATTAACATAATTGTGATCCACTGTATCGGAGCATGCATTCAATGTCATGGCCCTAGTTGCAGCCAGAGTCTCTTGGAGGGAGAGCGTGAGTTTGTGTATATATCTATACTGCATTGACTATCATACACCTTGCTGCTAGCTATAGACGGACCTACAGGTCCGCGGGTGCCAAACGTCATACCTTTTTATGACTAACATTGTCGTGTTTCTTCGTCGATAGTATTGTACAATTAATCACATTATACCTTGATATAAATCCGGTTTAAGGTAGTTAGTACATCAGTAGTTCCTATAATACAACACTACAGTACTACATTAATTTACCCTTTACATATATTTAGTGATCATTTCACTTAAACATTAATGTACAAACTATATTTTGTTAATGATAATTACACTTGGGAAAATTACACACTTTTACAAGAAACGAGCATACAAAGCAGTTAAGCCTTGGTAGAAGGCTACTTTTAATAGGAAGTATAGGATTTACTAAGAGATTTAAACTTTTACAAAC
The DNA here is from genome assembly GCF_052625555.1 of Lactuca saligna. Classification (NCBI taxonomy): domain Eukaryota; kingdom Viridiplantae; phylum Streptophyta; class Magnoliopsida; order Asterales; family Asteraceae; genus Lactuca; species Lactuca saligna. The sequence goes on from NC_136417.1 coordinate 158,714,162, forward strand.
ACTTAAAAACATTCACATACTTTTATCACTAATGTTTACAAACTCGTACTTCAAACCACATTCAAACGTTTTAATACAAACACCGAAACTAAAATACTTATGAACTCACCAGCTTTAATGCTAATGAACTCTTTCAAAATAACTTGTATTATCAGGTCATCAGTAGACAGGTACCGAGGCCAGCTTTTGAGAAGATGGAGCGCATTCGAGACACATCTTATTATTTTGATTTACATTTTTGGTGTCTATAACTGTATAGAACACACTTGTATTAAAATTATATACTTTATTCAATGGATGATGTTGTTTGCTTGTTTACTGTTATACTGTGTGGTGATACTTTACATGACGTCTTCTGCCCCAGAACATTTCCGCCGTTCTCGGTTTTGGGGTGTGACAGATTGGTATCAGAGCATTGTTTATAGTGAATTGAGTATATCAACCCATAAAAGATATACTAAATATAAACCCATTTGGGATTTAAAACACTCTAACCAAGAGTCTATACTTTAAATACTAAAATATTTAATTAAGTATACAAGTCTGCATTCATACTAAAATCAGTGTCACAATGACAAGAATAAAAGTATTACGATTGTTAAGTATCACAAATGAGCTTGGCGATGTATGGTAAGCCCTAGGAATGGCATAGCCTGATCAACTATGCTGGTTCGAGGAGTGATTAGCATATACCCTAGAATGGTTGTGATATGTTAAAAAGTCTAAAAACTTACCAACAATACTACAAGGAGAACAATAGAACCTAACCTTAAAATCTATAGGAGTATTTTGTGCTACTACAAGCTACTTATATACTAGATTCTATACCTCTCTTCTCGCGTAGATTTAAATGGCTGGATTCCATCATGGCGACCCGTACTTCCCAATTGAAGGAAATGTTGGATGGCTTGAAGAAGAGCCCGAAGATGAGCATCCAATCCCTTTGGATGATCACCTCGCAGAAGGCATTTCGGATGGATCTGAATCTAAGCCTGAACTAAACAACCTACCGCTAGTAGGTCAAGCCCCAAACAACAATCCCCGACCAGCTTTCCCAGGTCCCACACCCTTGTGGGCAACCAACTTGAATCGCTAGAGCGACGAACAGGGTCAACCCTTACCTTACTTTGGGGACCGAAGCTTTTAAAACCTTAACGAAGGTGGATCTACGGATCAAGCTCTGCCCGTCATTGTCCGTAGAATAGCTCGTAATGTTGAACAAGGTCAAGCAGCCATCGACCAGGTCATGGAGATTGATGCCAACTCTAGTGTAACACAATCCGCATCCGCCGTCTGGAAGTAGAAATGGAAAGGACCAAGAGAACCAATAAGACCCTACAGCAACAGCTAGTTGCCTCCCGAGCCGAAGTCATAGAACTTCGAGTTCGTCAGAGGGCTCATGAACGTCACCTTCAAGAGGTGGTTTGTCAAGTGGCAGACCTCAAGGTTTGCCCGAGTAATTCCCATCGCCATTAGAAGATGTCTAGCACATCTTTGTCTTTTGTTTAAGGAATAGCCGTTAGTATCTGTGCTCTAAGTAGCACTTGTCTGTAAAATATTCCTAACTTTCAGTACTCTAACTAGGAATCTAGGAACTGTCAAACTTTTCCATATGGTATGATGTAAGACTTACTGTAAGGTCAATTTTCCATGAACTTGTTACATCGATAATACCAGTATTATAGACAGCTATGTAATCTGCGGGGAAAATCTTTACACTTGTGTTTTCATACTAATCTTCTACGTTGTGATCTCAAACACTCATTCAACTGTTGCACTATGGTTAGTTAGTCCATGTGTCACTCTCACCCTGCTTACAATTGATTCTTAGTATTGTATTCACCTTTATAAACTTTCAGTAGAAAGATGACTCCTAAAAAATCTCCCAGGAATAACCCTGCACCACCACCACCTCCTCCTCCTCCTCCCCTGGTCATCGATACTACAACCCTCAATGTTGTAGTAGTTGCGGAAGTGGCAACTTCCATGGCTCAGTATCACTCCATTGATGCCAACAGAGGTGGAACCCCTGTTGACTCTATTCCTACCGAAATCCCTGTGCGCTCGAGAGAGTGCTCCTACAAGGATTTCACCAACTACAAGTCGAAGTCCTTCAAGGGAACTGGCGGAGTCATTGCCCTCTCGCAATGGTTCAAGAAGACTGAATGAGTCTTCGAATTTTGTTCGTGCCCTGCTGCGAGCAAACTCAAATATGCCGTGTGCACCTTTGAAGAAAAAGCCATAACGTGGTGGAATGGACATGTTAAAGCACTAAATCTCATAGTGGCCAATGACATGGGTTGGGAAACCATGAAATACCTCATGATTGAGGAATACTGCCCGAGGAGCAAGATCCAGAAATTGGAGCAGGAGTTGTGGAGCCTAACCTTGAAGTGCTCCAACATAGCTGCATATACCGCCAGATTCAGCGAACTGGTGGCCCTCTGCCCCAATATGGTTCCCACTGAGGGGAAAAAGATCGAGAGATACATATGGGGGCTACTGCCTCTGTATGAGGGAAATGTCCTATCATCAGACCCTGCTACCTTCGACAGTGCCAAGCGACTGGCACAATGACTCATTGACTATGGAGTCAAATCCCCATCAGCGACAACACCCCTAGCCATCTCAAAACCCTCCAAACCCGCTGACACTAAGCGGAAATTCTGGGATGACAAGAAGAAACAGCAAGCTACCAAAAAGCAAAAAATTGTGGTTGTGCATTCCACAATAACCCCTACTGTTGCTACTGCTCCGGTGAGGAAGTATGCTGGGAGTTTGCCTAAGTACAACAAATGCAACTTCCACCACAACGGCCCCTGCCGTGAAATGCAGTGCTCTAACTGCCACAATAAAGGACACACTGTCCGTTTTTGCAAATCTCCAGCAAGGCCGATCACCCAAGTCCCCGACACTGGCATGATCCAGGCTTGCTATGGATGTGGCAGGCGGGCCACTAGAATAGGGACTTCCCCAAAGCAAAGAATGTTGGCAGAGCGGGGAGAGTACTAGTGATAGGCCATGAGGAAGTAGTTGCTGACCCAACAGTGGTGACTGGTACGTTCCTCCTCGATAACTCCTAGGCATGCATTCTGTTCGTTAGTGGAGCGGAGCGAAGCTTCGTGAACCATAAATTTGCTCGCATACTTAAACAACAACCGCACACACTTAAAGAACGATTCACAGTAGAAATGGCTAATGGAAAAACTGAAAGCACGAATAGGATATACTTAGGATGTACCGTAACTCTAGATAACCATTCATTTCCAATCGACCTTATGTCGGTCTCGATTAAAAGCTTCGACGTCATCATCGTCATGGATTGGTTGAGTCTCCATCGCACTGACATCATGTGCTATGACAAAGCATTCCGTCTAAACCTCCCATCTAACAAAACTCTTGTCATCCACGGTGACAAACCCGGTGCGAGTCTTCGTAATATCTCAAGTATTCAAGCACAGAAGTATCTATGTAAGGAATATCATGCATTCCTTGCTCATGTTGTCGATATGAGCCTAGAAACGAAAGAACTAAAGAACATTCCAGTAGTGAGCGACTTTCCCGACATCTTCCTAGAAGAGCTACCAGGATTACCTCCACAACGAAAGGTTGAGTTCAGAATCGACTTAGTCCCAGGAGCTACCCCAGTAGCCAAGTCGCCCTACCGATTAGCACCAGCATAGATATAGGAACTATCTGGTCAACTTAACGAACTGCTCAGCAAGGGCTTTATAAGACCAAGTTTCTCGCCTTGGGGAGCACCAGTCTTGTTCGTTAAGAAGAAAGACGGATCATTCCGTATGTGTATCAACTACAGAGAACTCAACAAACTGACGGTCAGTAATCGTTACCCTCTGCCTCGCATAGACGATCTATTTGACCAACTGCAAGGGGCGAACTACTTTTCCAAAATTGATCTATGATCCGGGTATCACCAGTTACGAGTGCTAGAGGAACATGCTCCAAAGACAGCCTTCTGAACTCGTTATGGGCACTACGAGTTCGTGGTGATGCCATTCGGATTGACCAATGCACCCGTAGTTTTCATGGATCTGATGAATAGAGTATGCCAACCTTACTTGGATCAGTTCGTCATTGTCTTCATTGATGACATCCTGACCTACCCCTGAAGTAAGGAAGAGCATGGCGATCACATGTGACACGTTCTAGGAACTTTACGAATGGAGAAGTTCTCTAAATGTGAATTTTGGATCCAAACAGTCGAAATCTTAGGACACATGGTAAGCAAAGAGGGAATCCACGTGGACCCATCCAAAATTAAGGCCATTGAGAACTGGTCAGCACTGAAGACGCCTACAAAAATTCGTCAATTTCTAGGTTTCGCTGGCTACTACCACAGGTTCATACATAACTTCTCCCAAATTGTGAAACCCCTTACAACACTAACCCAGAAAGGCGTGGCCTTTGACTGGGAAGAGAAACAGGAGAGAGCGTTCCAAAAGCTCAAGCGAGCGTTGTGCACCACACCAATACTATCCATCCCCGAAGGGATAGAAGATTTCGTTGTCTATTGCGACGCGTCAAATCAAGGGCTCGATTGTGTTCTGATGCAACGGGGTATGGTTATCGCCTACGCCTCGAGACAGCTGAAGACACACGAAGTTAACTACACCACACACGATCTTGAGTTGGGGGCAGTTGTGTTTGCCCTGAAGATATGGAGACATTACATGTATGGCACAAAAAGCACAATTTTTACCGACCACAAGAGTTTACAACACATATTCAATCAGAAGGAGCTCAACATGTGACAACAACGGTGGGTCGAACTACTCAATGACTACGAATACAATATTCGTTATAATCCGGGTAAAGCTAACGTAGTAGCAGACGCCCTAAGTCGAAAGGAATATTTTGGTCGAAGAGTCAAATCATTGACAATGACTATCCATTCACACTTGTCTAATCAAATTCAGGCGGCTCAGCTTGAAGCCATGAAACCTGAAAATGTGACAAGTCAATCCCTTATAGGAATGGATAAGAATCTAGAAACCAAGGGTGGTGGAGCCTTATATTTCATGAATCGGATCTGGACACCGAAGCACGGTGGTTTCCGAGACATGGTCATGACCGAGGCACACAACACTCGGTATTCCATCCACCCAGGTTCAGATAAGATGTATATGGATCTTAAAAAGTTATACTGGTGGCCTAATATGAAAGAAGAGATTGCTACCTTCGTAAGTAAATGCCTTAATTGCGCAAAGGTTAAGGTCGAGTATCAGAAGCCCTCCGGTTTACTACAACAACCAGAGATTCCAGAATGGAAGTGGGAGCGGATCACTATGGATTTCATAATCAAGTTGCCCAGGACAACGGGTGGATTTGATACCATGGGTCATCGTCGATAGATTGACCAAGTCTGCACACTTCCTGCCTATCAAAGAAACTGACAAGATGGAGAAGCTTACGAGAACATACATTAAGGAAATCGTACAACTGCATGGTGTACCTATATCCATTATCTCCGATAGAGATAGTAGGTTCACCTCAAGATTCTAGCAATCACTACAAGATTCCCTGGGAATAGGGTTGGACTAGAGCACGGCCTACCATCCTCAGACCGACGGATGAGAGGACCATCCAAACACTGGAAGATATGTTGAGAGCCTATGTGATTAACTTTGGAAATGCATGGGATACTCATTTACCCCTTGTCAAATTTTCCTACAATAACAGTTATCACACAGGCAACAAGGCTGCTCCAGTTGAAGCCCTCTATGGCCAAAAGTGTAGATCCCCTATGTGCTGGGCTGAAGTGGGTGATACCCAGTTAGCTAGGGAGCAAGTTTCTGATAGTACTCTCACAGGCCCGGAAATCATTCGGGAAACGACAGAGAAGATCGTTCAGATATGTGAACGATTGAAAGCCTCTAGATACCGATAGAAAAGCTACGCTGACAAACAAAGAATACCTTTAAAATTCCAGGTGGGAGACCGAGTCCTTCTTAAAGTCTCACCTTGGAAGGGCTTGATATGCTTCGGTAAGCGTGGGAAACTCAATCCGAGATACATAGGGCCTTTCGAGATTCTCGCAAGAATCAGACCTGTAGCTTACAACCTCAACCTACCCGATGAACTTCGTAACAAACATTCTACATTCCGCGTCTCTAACTTGAAAACGTGTCTGTCCGAAGAGACTCTCGTAATTCCACTCGACGAGATCGAGATCAACGAGAGCCTCAACTTCGTGGAAGAACCAGTAGAGATCATGGACCGTGAGGTCAAGCAGACGAAGCAAAGCCGCATCCCGATTATGAAGGTTCGCTGGAAGGCCAAGCATGGACCGGAATTTACTTGGGAGCATGAGGATCAGATGAAACTGAAATATCCTCATCTTTTTGCTTAGTTATTTGTAACTACTTTATTTGTTTAGACTTTAATTTCGGAACGAAATTCCCTTTAACATGGGGATGATGTGACAACGCGTAATTTTCATTCGGTCAAACCCTAAAATTCAATCACTTCAATTTATAAGTCAATTACTTTATTACTTATTTTTAGCAAACTTAAAGTTCATTGGATTATTTTAATATTATTCTTTAAACGAACAGGTGAATGGAAGTGTTGTCTCGGGTCTTGAAATTGCTAAACCGCAAACACCTCGTGTCTTAGAAGTTCATGGCCAAACTTTATGTTTGGGCCGAAAAATCTTCAAAAAAAAAAACGTGAACTCATGCTTTAAGGATCAGTTTACTCGTCAAACCAGTCATTTTATGTTTACTCCCCAATCACCAAAAGAGTAAAATAAAAAACACCCTCAAGAATCATCCAAGATTTAATTCAAGATCTTCAAACTTGTAAGTGTTCTAGCCATTTCAAGTTGATATAACACTTAATCTAGTGATTGTACACCTTTTCATCCCTCTATTTTTGTGTTTTAATTAGATTGCCAAAAACACCAAGAACACACACTAAGTGTTCTTGGACTTTTAGCTCATTTTCAAGCTTCCTTATAGTATGTACTTCCATCCTTGATTCTTATTAAGATAGTATTACATGTTAGCATCAAGAAAATGTGCCAAGAACACAAGGATTAAGGTGTTCACGATCCAAGAATGTTCTTGGGCCGTAAACACCAAGAAAGGCACCAAAGTGTGCCTAAGAACTTTATCTAGCCCTAGTTTGATGTTTAAGCCTTTCCTTGATATGTTTAAACCTTCCCTTGATGTGTTTAAGTCTTGAAAAACACCAAAGTCCACAATTTTTATGTGTTTACGGTTTGGGGAACTCCCAAAACCGTAAACACCCGAAAGTGTATTTATTTGGGCCATATTCCTTCCTTCGGCCTAAAAACTAACTTAGACAATTACCTTGATAAGTTAAGGACTTGAAATCATAACAACACCATTTTCCATATGGGCTTACGGTAGTAAACCAAAAGGTATACAACCATGAGGCCGTAAACTCCTCAAAGGAGTGTTTTGTTGTCCTAATTCCATCCAATGGACTAACCACCAAGTAGAAATGCTTCAAAGGACTTGTAAAAACCTCAAATGAACATATGGTCTTAAGGTCTAGAGTTTATGACCATAAACCCTTGAGTTTACTGCCGTAAACTCATTAGGTAATGGTCATTACAACAGTAAACTCCAAAGGAGTTTACCCTTGAACACCAAACACTCTAGCTTTGCCCTACAAACACTTGGATGCAACCCTTGTGATCTTTAACACTTGAAACAAAGTGTTTTCATGATCTAGGGTGTCCCAACTTAATTTATTAGTTATAAATTGGCTAATTAGTTATATATATATATATATATATATATATATATATATATATATGTTCAATATATGATAACTAGGCTCGTGCGTGTGTACAAGTCTCCATTTGTCACCTAGCACCGTATCCGACACTTCAATTCAATCCACTCACTACAAGTGAGTTCATACTCCTTTAACTAACCTTTGAAATACATTTAAATGTTTTAAATGAGTTTATGGGGGGGATACAAGTTGGATACTTATAGTTATTACATCAATCACATGTGATTAATAAGTACAAAACCAATGATTTTCTTACTGTTCAAACTATTTATCAAACTGTTTTGCTTCAAACTATTTTACAAATTCTTATACTTACCAAATAAATTTGCTTAAGCTCTGTTATACTTTTATCAATGGCATGTCTATATATGTATAGTTATACAACCAATGTTTAAAAGGCTTAGGAAGGCCTGCCCGCCCTATTTCCTTTTCGCCGTTGAGATGTGGTCTGGTGGGGTATCGGGAATCCGTCCGAAGGTCGTTTCAATATTAGTTATATATCATGTGTACATATAATTTCATAAAAGTTCTTCTATATTCATACGTACCAGTTACATCATTAGTAAGTTACCATAGGGGTAGCACAGGATAATACTTATAGTATTGCTAGAACAATGAGATGTTCATGAGTCAGTTCACTCATGAGTCACTACTTATTAATATGAGAACATATACATTACATTACTATGAGAACATATACAACTATACCAGAAAGAGAACATATACAACTATACTAGAAAGAGAACATATACAACGATACTAGAACGAGTAACAATACATTACATATACATAAATACATTAACATAATTGTGATCCACTGTATCGGAGCATGCATTCAATGTCATGGCCCTAGTTGCAGCCAGAGTCTCTTGGAGGGAGAGCGTGAGTTTGCGTATAGATCTATGTTGCATTGACTATCATACACCTTGCTGCTAGCTATAGTCAGACCTGCAGGTCTGCGGGTGCCAAACGTCACACCTTTTTACGACTTACATTGTCGTTTTTCTTCGTCAATAGTATGGTAAAATTAATCGCATAATACCTTGATATAAATCCGGTTTAAGTTACTTAGTACTGATGGGTTTTGAGCATTCTAACACTTCCTAAGTGTACATGCAACCCTAATAACCTTGGATCTATGTTTGTCTAATTATCATGCAAAGTTGAATTCCAAGGTTATATTCCTATCTAGCATACATGGGGAACAATTTTAACAAAAAGTATAGATAGAATAACTTACCTTTTTGTTGTTTGTGTTCCTTGAAACCTTGTGAGCCTAGCACCCCAAGTGTGATGCCTCAAATGCTTCACACAACACCAAATGCTCTTGGAAGAACTTATGAGAGAACACACACTTCTCAAAATCGGCCAAGCCCTCTTGTTTCTTAGTGTAGCCGATTTTAGGTGGAGAACATGTTACTTATATAGTGTTGACACATCTAGGGGTTAACCCTAATGTGTCATGACTCTTCATTTCCATGACCCATCGGTTTGTAACTCCCATGGAGCATCCATGGAGCATCCTATGGGTGGAACCCAACATGATAGTCCATGGAGCCTTTTAGCCCACTATACAAGATATGGATGATTTACATAATCAACCCATATATTTAATTAGTTATCTTTTGATCACATAATTAATTCTAAATTAATTCTTGATCAAACTAATTAAATAATATTATTAATATATTAGAACTTATATTATATTAATAATCTCCAAGTGTTATTTCTCTCATTTAGTCTATCCAATTGCATGATACCATGCAACCCAAATGGACCATGCCGAGTCGGGTCAAGTACATACCAGAAATAGTTATGGACTTAGACACCTTATCCAACAGTCTCCCACTTGGATAAGTCTAATAACTATTACTGCAAATATGACTTTAGGAACTGATCGGCAATCGTAGCTCTTTACAAGGTTTCTCGAAACTGAGAAGATGATGGTACGCCATTTAAGATAAGTGATCATATAATCCTCTGTTCTAGATATCAGTCGGACAAATACATGGAACAATGTGTTACTTATTGTCCAACAATTTGTTTCCCGATTTCTGATTTGTTTGACAAAGAACTTCATTGAACACATCAATTTTAGTTCTGACCGGGCCCGGTACATAGGTCAAAACAAAATCATCGAGGGGCCCAGATATCAACTTCTAATCCAAGAAGGAACAGATAAACTTCGACTCATATGTTTGTTCTACTACTCATTGAATTACACACAAGAGCGCGATTTATAACATCGAGTTACCAATGCATTTTTCGTATAATCAATGCATAACCAACTTGTAAGTAACAAATCATATCTCTAGGTTTAAAGACTTATATGATATTACCGTCTCACGATCACTCGAGATAGAATTCCATGAAGTGATTCCAGTGAGCGTGGGTTGAGTCCAATGCTCAGAACTTATGAGCACTCATGATTGTTGTAGCCTTGTCCAAGACCTCTACAACCAAACATGACAGTCTTGATTCATATCTACTTCCGACATATGACCGACTGTGGAGGTTTGAATAATATGTTATACCAAACAAAATTATTCTGGAAGTCAAAACATGCAAAAGAAATATAGTAAACGATCGACAAGAGATAGTAACACTTTACTCATAAATAAAACACTTTTATTCATCATCAGATGTCAATTACACTTTACAAATTTCGAGGTTATCTAACTACTAAATCTAATATCATCCTTCAGCCCTATGCTCCAAGCATGCTGGAGATGCTTAACCCGAGTCAGTCCCTTCGTGAGGGGATCTGCCGGATTCTCATCTGATGATACCCTCTTTGTCACGACGAGTCCTTCTTCGATCCGATGTCTGATGAAATGGTATTTTTTGTCGATGTGTCTGGATCTCCCGTGATCCCTTGGTTCCTTGGCTAAGGCAACAACACTTTCACTATCACAGAAAATTTCCATTGGCTCTTTAATAGTTGGTACAACTCCAAGGTCTCCAATGAAGTTCCTCAGCCATAACGCCTCCTTTGCCGCCTCGCTAGCTGCAATATACTCTGATTCACAAGTAGAATCTTCCACTGTCTCTTGCTTGGAACTCTTCCAAGAAATTGCTCCTCCGTTTAGGGTAAAGACCCAACCCGACTGAGAGCGGAAGTTATCCCTATCAGTCTGGAAGCTAGCATCACTATACCCTACAACTCTCAAGTCATGACTCCCACCGAGGGTAAGGACCCAGTCCTTAGTCCTTCGTAGGTACTTGAGAATATTCTTTACCGCAGTCCAGTGTGCCTTGCCAGGGTTCCCCTGAAACCTGCTAACCATGCTCAGGGCAAAAGCTACATCAGGTCGAGTACACGTCATAGCATACATGATCGATCCTACAGCCGAAGCATAAGGTACTCGACTCATTTGTGCTATCTCAGCCTCAGTGCTAGGGCTTTGTGTCTTACTCAGTTTGGCGTTACTCTGGATGGGCAACTCTCCTTTCTTGGAGTCTTGCATTCTGAATCTCTTCAGCACCTTCTCCAAGTAGGTACTTTGACTAAGTCCAATTAGTCTTTTACTCCGATCTCTCAAGATCCTTATCCCCAAAATATAGGCAGCTTCACCAAGGTCCTTCATAGCGAAACACTTTCCAAGCCAGGACTTTACTTCCTGCAGGGTTGGAATGTCGTTTCCTATGAGTAGTATGTCATCCACATACAATACCAAAAAGCTAACTATACTCCCACTAGCCTTGACATATACACAAGATTCATCTTCACTCCTAGAAAAGCCAAATTCCTTGACCTTTTCATCAAAGCAAAGATTCCATCTGCGAGGTGCTTGCTTTAATCCATAAATGGATTTCTCAAGCTTACACACTCTATTAGGGTACTTGTTGCTGACAAAACCCTCTGGCTGACTCATGTAAACATCTTCAGCCAACTTCCCATTAAGGAAAGCGGTTTTGACATCCATTTGCCAAATTTCATAGTCATGAAATGCGGCTATGGCTAACAGAACCCGAATAGACTTAATCTTGGCTACCGGAGAAAAGGTCTCATCATAATCCACTCCAGGAATTTGAGAGAAGCCCTTTGCAACCAGTCTAGCCTTATAAGTGTGTACTTTACCATCCATGTCGGTCTTCTTCTTGAAGACCCATTTGCACCCTACAGTCTTTCGACCTGGTACATTCTCAACCAAGTTCCAAACTTGATTGTCATACATGGATTGTATCTCGCTATCCATAGCCTCTTTCCATTTAGCAGACTCGGGGCCTGCCATGGCTTCCTCGTAGCTGTTAGGGTCATCTTGACTTACTAGTGTCCCATCACTAATAAGTGTCTCACCTTCTGCAGTAATATGGAATCCATAGTAATGCTCAGGTGCACTCCTAACTCTCGTGGAACGCCTCAGAGGTACAGATTCGTCAATTGGCTCAACAGGAGTTTCCTCCTCAAGTTGAGGGCTAGAGTTTGAAGTTCCATCACCACTTGACTCTTGAATTTCTTCAAGATCAATTTGCTTCCCACTGTCTCCTTGGCTTATAAACTCTCTTTCTCGAAAGACTCCTCTTCTTGCTACAAAGACCACATTGTCACTAGGTCTGTAGAAGAGGTAACCAAAGGATTGCTGTGGGTAGCCGATGAAAATACACCTCTCGCTTCGGGGTTCGAGCTTATCATGAGTCTCGCGTCTCACGAAAGCCTCGCAACCCCAAATCTTGATGTGGTCTAGTTTAGGTACTTTACCAGTCCACATCTCGTGAGGAGTTTTGGCAACTTTCTTTGTAGGGACTAGATTAAGGATATGGGCGGCAGTCTCTAAGGCATACCCCCAGAATGAGATTGGTAGCGAAGCTCGACTCATCATGGAACGAACCATGTCCAACAAGGTTCGATTACGCCTCTCAGCCACACCATTCAACTGCGGTGTCCTGGGAGGTGTCAATTGTGAGACAATCCCACATTCCCTTAGATAGTCGAGGAACTCTGAACTAAGATACTCACCACCCCGATCGGATCGAAGCATCTTAATGTTCCTGCCCAATTGATTCTCGACTTCCTGTTTAAATTCCTTAAACTTCTCGAAAGTCTCTGACTTATGCTTGATTAAGTAGACATATCCATATCTACTGTAATCATCAGTAAAAGTCAAATAATAACGATTAGCATCCCTTGTGGCATGTTTGAATGGTCCACACACATCCGAGTGTATAAGGTCCAACAAACCTTCACCCCTTTCACACGAGCCTGTGAAGGGTGACTTTGTCATTTTTCCAAGTAAGCATGATTCGCAACTATCATTTGACTTTAGGTCAAACGACTCCAAGACTCCATCCTTTTGGAGTTGGCCTATGCGTTTCTTGCTTATATGTCCAAGACGACAATGCCATAATGATGTTTTATCCAAGTTATTATTATTAGTAGAATCAATACACAAAACATTATTTCCTAAGTTATCTACAACAGATACAGCTTCATACACACCATCACAAGGTAATGCTTTAAAATAAAGTACATTATTAAAGAAAGCATTAATCGAACCAACTTCATTATCAAACGAAAAGGTGAAACCTTGTTTGTACAATGCATGAAAGGAAATAATATTTCTTGCCATTTCTGGCGAATAACAACATTTATTCAAATCTAAATTTAACCCACTACTTAGCGATAAAGTATAAACTCCAATCTTGGTGACAGGTGTAACTTTCCTATTTCCCATGATTAAGTTTATTCTTCCTTGCTCCACATTCTCACTTCTTCCTAGTCCCTGCAAGTCACAACAAATATGAATACCACAACCTGTATCAAGGACCCAAGATTTCGAATGGGGTGAGTTATTAGAAATGATAGTGTAAATACCTGCATGGTTGGGTTTGACTTTCCCATCCTTCACATCCTGCTGGTACTTTGGGCAGTTCCGCTTCCAATGAGCTTTTTCATGGCAATAGAAGCATTCAGCCTCTTTTGGGTCAGAAAAAGGAGTAATGAAACCTTTCTTGGTTCCACTTGAAGAAGAGCCATCAAGGGTCCGAGCCTTGGTACCCTTCGAAGATCTCTTTCTCTTCCTCCCTCGACTTTTCCCAATTGCCAAGACCGGAGTTGAGTCTGGAGTAGGAGTGATAGCAACCGACTTCCCCTTAAGACCTATTTCTGCGGTCTTGAGAAGTCCCTGAAGTTTGCTGAGGGTGACCTCTTCCTTGTTCATGTGATATGTCATGCGGAATTGATCATAGCACGATGGTAAGGAGTGCAAAATGATATTTATTGCAAGCTCCTCAGGGAAGTTCACATTAAGCTTCAGCAAACGATCCACATACCTTTGCATTTTCTGCATGTGGCTCGTGACGGAATCTCCGTCCTTCATCATGGTTGTTATCATGGAGCAGATGACTTCGTACCTCTCTTGTCGTGCACTTTGATGGTATCTTTCCATCAAATCTTGGTGCATTTCATAAGGGTAGAAATCTTCATAAGACTTTTGGAGTTCAGCTGTCATTGTGGCCAACATGATGCAAGCCACCTTGGTTGCATCTCTTTCATGAGTATGAAAGTCAACGATCTCCTGGGGAGTTGCAGTGGACTCATCAATTTCCTTAAGCTCCTTGTCAAGGACATATTCTTTGTCCTCGTAGCGGGTAATCATCCTGATGTTTCTGATCCATTTATTGAAGTTGGATCCATCAAAGGTGACTTTCCCACACAAACTCATAAGAGTAAAGGAGCCATTAGGATTCGAGCCAGAAGCATTATTTGAAGACATCTGAAAGAGAAGAACAAGTTTAGTATAGATTTAAGGGAGTCCTTAATAAAACACCCAAATGTAATATTAAGGCTAGGATCCAATCACAATATAATATAACTTAGAAGAGGTATGCCGTAATCTAAGCTATACCATATTTGAAAGGTAGGTGAATGACGATTCACCAATTTCCACCACGAAAACCGAAATATTAGATATTTAGTTTTTATTGGTTTTAGAAATTCCTAGATTCTTTGAGATCCAATGAACTTTTCAAAGGCATGTTTCAATCTCGAGAGTGCCCTCCAAGTTTTGTGACTGGGATACCGAGGATCACAAAATGAGGTGTGAAGTAACCATGCAAATCACTTGGTACCCTTAAAGTTTATCACTCAATCGATGTGCCAGTAAACCACACACGCTCCACCGATACTATAATAAACCTTAAGTCACCCTTTACCTACCTTGTTAAGTCCAAGTTAGTGTGCCGGTTAACCACACACGCTCCACCAACGACTTAGACAAAGTGTAAAGTGTAATTTCATGGATTAGCACCTTATTCACATTTTCCTAAAGTAACTAAGATTGGGAATTTAATACAACATTTAGTTACTTTATTATATTCATCATACTTTGAATGAGAATTTATAAGTCCTTGTCTTACCCGTTCGGCTAACGACCCTCCACCAGTCAAGCAAGCGGTGGGTGAGAGTAAACACCCATTAAGTCACCATTTTATAGGCAACAACCTTATACCCACCTTATAGACCGGCTTCGTGAATGAGGCGTACTAGCGGTAAGACGACTTTATTCTTATACATATATATATAATTATTAAATCATCATAATATAAGTATAAGGGTTGAATTTTAACTTTTAAAATTGTAGGGGTTGGAACTTAAAGTTTTAACTTAACTTTACTTGTTCCAAAACTTGAGGGCAAGTTTTGTAACTTTCAAAACATTTCATTTCTTGTAACTTATGAGTTTAATAGAGTAATAAAATGAAGACTCTTCATTTTTCTAACTCTTGTGTTTTTAATGGTTTTAATTCAAGTGTGACTCTTGGTTTTCCATAACTTAAGGATAAGTTATGGACTCCATTAAAACACATTATGATCAAGAATTAATCTACCACATAGGTTACAAATAATTCCTATGATCATCTAAAACATCATAAGAACAAGAACATGAATATGAACACAATCAATAATTACATTTAAAACTTTGTAATTTTGATAATTAGTTGTTGTAAATGAATTAGCAAAGACATTACACCACCAAAAACAAGTTTTCAATTACCAAAACAGTTTAGGGTAATGTTTCTAATTCATTTCCAGTAACTAAATCGAAATTCTGCAATCAGTCGACCCTACTCGCCGAGTGCATGAACTCACTCGCCGAGTTGGTTGAAGATACTCATGAACTCGACGAGTCCCCCCTATAGACTCGACGAGTCCATTCGCAGACAGCAAGATTTCCGATTCTTTTTTCAACTTTTAAGCACAAATAAGAGCAAACAAGCCTAGGCTCTGATACCACTGATGGGTTTTGAGCATTCTAACACTTCCTAAGTGTACACGCAACCCTAATAACCTTGGATCTATGTTTGTCTAATTATCATGCAAAGTTGAATTCCAAGGTTATATTCCTATCTAGCATACATGGGGAACAATTTTAACATAAAGTATAGATAGAATAACTTACCTTGTTGTTGTTTGTGTTCCTTGAAACCTTGTGAGCCTAGCACCCCAAGTGTGATGCCTCAAATGCTTCACACAACACCAAATGCTCTTGGAAGAACTTATGAGAGAACACACACTTCTCAAAATCGGCCAAGCCCTCTTGTTTCTTAGTGTAGCCGATTTTAGGTGGAGAACATGTTACTTATATAGTGTTGACACATCTAGGGTTAAACCCTAATGTGTCATGACTCTTCATTTCTATGACCCATGGGTTTGTAACTCCCATGGAGCATCCATGGAGCATCCTATGGGTGGAACCCAACTTGATAGTCCATGGAGCCTTTTAGCCCACTATACAAGATATGGATGATTTACATAATCAACCCATATATTTAATTAGTTATCTTTTGATCACATAATTAATTCTAAATTAATTCTTGATCAAACTAATCAAATAATATTATTAATATATTAGAACTTATAATATATTAATAATCTCCAAGTGTTATTTCTCTCATTTAGTCTATCCAATTGCATGATGCCATGCAACCCAAATGGACCATGCCGAGTCGGGTCAAGTACATACCAGAAATAGTTATGGACTTAGACACCTTATCCAACAAGTACAACAGTAGTTCCTATAATATAACACTACAGTACTACATTAATTTACCCTTTACATATATTTAGTGATCATTTCACTTAAACATTAATGTACAAACTATATTTTGTTAATGATAGTTACACTTGGGAAAATGACACACTTTTACAAGAAACGAGCATACAAAGCAGTTAAGCCTTGGTAGAAGGCTACTTTTAATAGGAAATATAGGATTTACTAAGAGATTTAAACTTTTACAAACACTTACAAACATTCACATACTTTTATCACTAATGTTTAAAAACTCGTACTTCAAACCACATTCAAACGTTTTAATACAAACACCTAAACTAAAATACTTTTCAACTCTCCAACTTTAATGCTGATAAACTCTTTCAAAATAACTTGTATTATCAGGTCATCAGTAGACAGGTACCGAGGCTAGCTTTTGAGAAGATGGAGCGCATTCGAGACTCATCTTATTATTTTGATTTACATTTTTGGTGTCTATAACTGTACATAATACGCTTGTATTAAAATTATATATTTAATGCAATGGATGATGTTGTTTGCTTGTTTACTGTTATACTGTGTTGTGATACTTAGATGACGTCCTCCACCCCAGAATGTTTCCGTCGTTCTTGGTTTTGGGGTGTGACAGTAGTGCACCTATTTATATAAGATTCTTCTACCCCTTTTCTCTCATAGATATCATGGTTGGATTCCATCATCATGGCGACCCGTACTTTCCACCCCACGGAAATGCTGGTTGGCTTAAAGAAGAGCTCGAAGATGAGCATCAAATCCCTTTGGATGATCATCACGCAGAAAGCTTCTCGGATGGATCTGACTCCGATCCCGAAGTCAACAACCTACCCTAAGTAGGTCGAGCCCCAATTAAAAACCCCCGACCAGCGTTTCAGGGTCCCACACCCTTGTGGGCAACAAACTTGAATCGCTAGAGCGATGAAGAGGGTCAACCCTTACCTTATAACGGGGAGCTAAGCTTTTACAACAAAAGCGAGGGTGGCTCGGCTGACCGATCCCTACCCATCATAGTGCATAGGATAGCTCGAAATGTCGAACAAAGTTGGGTAGCCATCGACCGAGTCGTGGAGATTCATGCCAATTCAAGTATCAACACGGTCCGCATTCGGCATCTCGAAGAGGCGATGGAAAGAACCAAGAGAACCAATTAGACTCTGCAGCAACCACTAGCTGCCTCCCAATCTGAAGTCATAGAAATTCGAGTTTGCTAGAGTGCTCATGAACGACACCTTCAAGAAGTGGTTCGTCAGATGGAAGACCTTAGGGTTCGCCCAAGGAATTCCCATCACCGTTAGAAGATGTCTAGTACATCTTTTCTTTTGATTAAGGAATAGCCTTTTCTTATCTGTGCTCTATGAAGCACTTGTCTGTAAAATATTCCTATCTTTCAGTACACTATCTAGTCTACTAAGTTGTCAAACATTTTCCCTCATACGATTTGATGTAAGACCTATTGTTAGGTCATTTTTACCGAACTCATTTACATCAGTAATACCAGTAATATTGGTAGTTTCTAACCTATTGGAAAGTTTATACTATTGTCTTTTCAAACTCTATTGTTGTATCTCTATTCAATTCATACACTGATTCTAATGTTTGGGCTATGGAGCGTTAGTCCATGGATCACTCTCATCATACTTTACAATTGATTCTTACTATCATCATCATCTCTATCAACTTTCTGTAAAAGATGGCACCTTGCCCGCATCCTACCAAACACAGTACGGCAAATCAAATACCACCACCACCTCCTCCACTAATAGAGACGGCAGCTCTTAATGCTGCAGTAGCCGCGGCTGTGGCAACAGTCATGGCTCAATATCACCCTACAGGTTCCAGCGGAGGTGGAACACCTGTAAACTCTACTCAAGGTGAAATCCTCATGCACTCGAGAGAGTGCTCCTACAAGGACTTCACCAACTGCAAGCCAAATTCCTTTAGAGGGACTCGCGGAGTCATTGCCCTCTCGCAATGGTTCGAAAAGACGGAGTCAATCTTCGAGATTTGGTCATGCCCTACCACGAGAAAAGTTAAATTTGTTGCATGCACCTTCGAAGAGAAAGCTCTAACATGGTGGAATGGCCATGTCAACTCACTATCTCTCATAGTGGCAAACGACATGGGCTGGAAAACTTTGAAAGACCTCATGGTTGAGGAGTACTGCCCGTGGGGCGAGATCCAGAAGTTGGAATAGGAGTTGTGGAGCTGAACCATGGAGGGCTCCAACATAGTCGCTTATACCACCAGATTCAGAGAACTGGTGGCCCTCTGTCCCAACATGGTTCCCACCGAGGGAAAAAAGGTCGAAAGGTACATATGGGGGCTGGTGCCTCCGTATCAGGGAAATGTCTTATCTTCACACCATGCTACCTTCGACAGTGCCAAAGGATTGGCACAACAAATCATCGATCATGGAGTCCAATCCCTATCCTCAACAACTACCCTGGCCATCTCAGAACCCTCCAAACCCGCTGACAACAAGCATAAGCTCTGGGATGATAAGAAGAAACAACAAGCTGCTAAAAAATAGAGAAACGTGGCGGTTCATGCTGCGATAGTACCTACCGCTGCTACTCCAAAAAGGCAGTACACTGGAAGTTTACCAAAGTGCAACAAATTTAACTTCCACCACAATGGACCCTGCTGTGAAATGCATTGTTCTAACTACAACAAGAAAGGACACACTGTTCGTTTCTGCAAATCTCTGGCAAGGCCGATCACCCATGTCCCTGGCGCTGGTGTGGGCCAGGCTTGCTACGGTTGTGGCGAAGTGGGCCACTACAAAAGGGACTGCCCCAAAGCAAGAAATGCTGGTGGAGCGGGAAGAGTTCTGGCTGTAGGCCACGGGGAAGCAGTTGTTGATCCTACGGTGGTGACTGGTACGTTTCTCCTTGATAACGCTTATGCATCCATACTGTTTGATAGTGGAGCGGAGAGAAGCTTCGTGAATCATAAATTTGCTCGCCTACTTAAACAACAACCACACGCACTTAACGAACCATTCACTGTAGAAATGGATAATAGGAAGACTAAGAGCACTAGTACCATATACATAGGATGTACTCTAACTCAAGATAGCCATTTATTTCCAATCGACCTCATGTTGGTATCGATTAAAACCTTTGACGTCATCATCGGCATGGATTGGTTAACTCTTCATCGCGCAAACATCATTTTCTACGAGAAAGCAGTCCGTCTAAACCTCCCGGCTAACGAAACTCTCATCATTTACAGCGACAAACCTGTGACATCCCCAATTTCACGGCCAGAAAAGACCGATTTGTTTATGCTTTGTTTTATAAAATCAGAGTAATCTTTTGATTAAAAGAGTTGCGAAATTTGTTCCCAAAATAAAATATGATAAAATTCATCAAAACATTTCTCAAAGAGAATGTATTTTCATTAAATAATAAAACCTTGGGATATCATGTTCGATACAGACCAAAAGCATAAACAATATAAAATACACCTTACAATAGTTATTCAACTACTGATCTATAATCCAAAATCTCTCGTCAAGTCCACCAACTTATACCCTTGTGCCATTACCTGTAATGAAAAGAAAACTGAGTGGGTCAGGCTTGGGAGCCTGGTGAGCATATAGGGTTTTCAACCCACAATAATATAATTATTATATGTAATCAGCAAACAATCAACCCAATTACCCATCCCCATTATCTCCTTAAGGTTTTACCCTAAGAACCAACTATCCTTCATTCATTTATTCGTAAGGAATTTAGCATGAATTCCATTGCTGCCAAAGCTTATTTATCAAGTACTAAATCCATAGTTATCTGGCGCTAACTCCATAGTCACCAAGGTTCACTTAACAAGCACTAACTCCATAGTCGCCAAGGTTTACTCAACAAGCGCTAACTCCATAGTCGCCAAAGTTTACTCAACGTGCGCTAACTCCATAGTCCCCAAGGTTTACTCAATGTGCGCTAACTCCATAGTCGCCAAGGTTTATACAATAGGCGCTAACTCCATAGTCACCAACTATTCCATCTACCCAAGTTCTACTCAAAATTCTTGTTGATATAAATACTTACACAGTTTAAATCATTTAACACTTGTATAAAATGTCAATTCCACGTCCATCTCAAATAGACAAATAATATATAAACACATACCACGTATTTCATAGCAAATACTTCATATTTATGTGTTAGAAGAAAGTAACCACACACTCACACATTTAAACAACAATAAACTTAATACACTCAAACCATACTTGTATTATTATCGTGTTTATGAAAGGTAGTATACACTCACTTGATCAGAAGATGATCGGACAGCACTACGGCTTGTAGAAGTAGTATTCTTCGGTGAAACCGGGATCACTTCACACACCGGGTTTCTCGCGGGCAGAGCTTCGGCTCGGAAACTCTTTTCTTCTCGGGATCTTCGGTGCTTCGGGACTTGATTTGGGTCTCAGGGTTGATATCGGGGCTTCAGGGGGTTAAAATAGGTCTTAGAGGGTGTATAGGGAGTGGGAGAGAAAGGATGGAGCAACCATAGTCGGTTGGCCATTCAAATCTATTTATAGGGCAAATTTGGCCCTTGCCACGTCGTGGGATCCTTTTGCCACGTCGTGGGCTTGATCGTCACTGCATGCGTCATCCCAAGTTGCATCTGGGGGACTCCTGGAGCTATCAAGAGACTTGCCACATCGTGGCACTGCTTGCCACGTCGTGGTCTCTGACAGTTTTGGGGTTTCACGCTCCGAACTTCAGAAATTCATAATTTTCGCATACGAACTCCGTTTTCGACGTTCTTTATATCGACGCGAAGGTGAGATTATGATCTACAACTCTCGTTTAGACTCCATTGGCTAATTTTGATTTATTTTTAATATATTATAAGTATATTACTTATATATTATCTATAGTAGGCCGGGACAGGAAAACTCCGTTCGAAATTCATAACTCCTTCATCTGAACTCTGTTTTCGTCTGTCTTTTTATCGTTGGAATACTATCGAAGAAATCTTCGCCTCTCATTTAGATCACTAAGGATAGATATCTATCTACCTTAAATTCACTATTTACGTCGCGCTGGGTCACGCTAGGTCGTGTCGGTTCTGTCGTGAAACTTTGACAGGTCATAACTTCTTTGTTATAACTCGGATTTTGGCGTTCTTTATATGCACGGAAACCTTGTGAAATATACTACAACTTGGTTAAGATTAAAACTTATAAATAATCTTCCATCAAAAATTCATTTTTGATGCTTATCGTCTCTAAATAGACTAGCCCGGATCTACGAGCGTTACAATTATCTCCCCCTTAGGATGATTACATCCCAGAATCATCAACGAAATAGGACTTGCATAATAATTCCACACATTATCTCTTCATCCTAGGTAATAACCGTAACTTCAATGTTTCCTTGATAGAGTATTTAACTCTATGGCTTTCTTGACCGCAAATGATTCCCAATCTTGCATCTGCTTATCGTACTATGTTATACTTTCAATCATAACTTCCAAGTTACAAAATAAGTCCTTATTGTGGACTCCTTCTTCTTCTCAGGATGAATACTTTCATTTATCTATTGTAACAAACCGATGGGTCGTGTCCCGATGACCTCTTATCGTAGTCGGACTCAATTGATATGACCACTACGGTCGGAATAACAACCGTCTTACTAGTCATTACCAAAACAATGGTAATGACATGCTTGAATAAAATGGAATCAATTACTAGCTTCTTGGTAACCTTGCGACTTCCCATGATCCAAGCGTGAGTCCTGTGCTTCCGGTAGTATGGATCTCTACTACCATTCACACCTACTCATACTCGTCCCAAGTATTGTCTCGCAGTTAACCAAGTCACCATACATAAATCATATAATCATTCAACACATCAGATAACAAACCAGGGTTTATATTAAATCTTGAAACTATTACACAAAAGTTCAAGTTCACCCTATACTATGCCTCTAACAGGCTATGCTTCCTGATACAGACTTTATATATTAATATGAAGTCTTCCACTTTTAATCCTCCCATCCTTTTCTGCTTCGTTGAGGAACATGTTGAATGCCCTTGGCTGTGGAGGCGTGTTTTTCTGTGGGCAGTCTTTAGAAATATGACCTTCTTCATTACACCTATAGCACACCTTCTTGATAGGTGCGCACTTGTCGGCGTAGTGCCATGTCTTCCCACATTTGTAGCAAGTCATCTCCTCGCTACATTTCCCGAAATATTTCTTCTTAGACTTCTCACACCACTTAGTTTCATCTCTTCCCCCAGATTTTGAGAATTTACTTTCTTTGTCGATTATTGAAGATCTTTCACGCTTCCTTTTCTCTCCAACTTCAGCTCTTTCTAGACCCTTTTCTTTTATTTGGGTCTCAACATTCTTGGCTGCCCAGATGGCGGCTTTCAGAGTGGTTGCTTGCTTGACTATCGGACCAAAGTCCGCAGGTAATCCATTGGCAAACTTGTTGACCTTGGAAATTTCAGTTGGAATTAGGTATGGAATAAGCTTCATCTTCTCCGTAAAGCTTGTAGCGTATTCAGTAACGCTTAATTTTCCCTTCTTTAGATTCTGGAACTCATTGTTGATTTCCAGAAGATCCTGCTCAGAGCAGTATTGCATTTTCATTTTCTCTGCGAACTCTTCCCAAGACATCTTGCTAGCTTCCCCCTTGGGCATTGAACCGGCTAGTAACTTCCACCAGCTCAGTACTCCAGATTTGAACAGAGGGATTGCAAGAGCGGTCTTCTGTCTGTTGCTACACTCGCAACTTTCAAATATTGTCTCCCTCTCGGAGATCCATTCCATGACTTGCACCGGTGTCGGGCTCCCAGAAAGACATGGTGGTTTGGATGCCATGAAATCCTTGTACTTGCATCCACATCCATCATTTCCTCTATCCTGGTTGTTTTAGCGAACTATTGGTGGGTTGGCTTGACCAACGGTACCACTGTAGTTTCCTCCTTCAGACTGCCCTCCATTTACTTCGGGGTCTTCAACTTGAATTGACAATTCCTCGCGATTCTGCCTGATCAGACATCTGGTTTCTTCCATCTGATTATTCAACATTGCCTGGATCATCAATTGAACTCCGGCCATTGTCATTGGTTCAGGCATTGCTGCTACAACAGGTAATTGTTCAATTACTGGTATTTGATTCCTGTTTTCATCAGCATTTCCAACTCCACTGCTCGTTCTCACCATTTTTGATCTATACACCGAATAAGGTGAAATTAGATCCTTAGTCACGATAGATATTCAAATTATCCTTATCACTCCGAAACGTTTACATGTTAGTTCTAATATCGTAGATGCACGCTTAGAATCCTAAACACATAAGGTTTCCAGATCCGGTCGGTAACAAACCATAGATCCGAGCAATTAACATCATATATGGAAAACATATAACAATTAGCACATAATAGCATTTAAGGCAATTTTTCCTAAAATAAAATAGTGCCTGTGTGAATTTAGGTGTACTACCTAAAATATAATGGACACACTCAACTCACAATCCTTGCTTAGCATTCTAAGTTTAAGTCTAGAAATAAATCCATATTCCTAGTTCGCTTAAACTAATGCTCTGATACCAACTGTGACATCCCCAATTTCACGGCCAGAAAAGACTGATTTGTTTATGCTTTGTTTTATAAAATCAGAGTAATCTTTTGATTAAAAGATTTGCGGAATTTGTTCCCAAAATAAAATATGATAAAATTCATCAAAACATTTCTCAAAGAGAAAGTATTTTCATTAAATAATAAAACCTTGGGATGTCATGTTCGATACAAACCAAAATCATAAACAATATAAAATAGACCTTACAATAGTTATTTAACTACTGATCTATAATCCAAAATCTCTCGTCAAGTCCACCAACTTATACCCTTGTGTCATTCCCTGTAATGAAAAGAAAACTGAGTGGGTCAGGCTTGGGAGCCTGGTGAGCATATAGGGTTTTCAACCCACAATAATATAATTATTATATGTAATCAGCAAACAATCAACCCAATTACCCATCCCCATTATCTCCTTAAGGTTTTACCCTAAGAACCAACTATCCTTCATTCATTTATTTGTAAGGAATTTGGTATGAATTCCATTGCTACCAAAGCTTATTTATCAAGTACTAAATCCATAGTTATCTGGCGCTAACTCCATAGTCACCAAGGTTCACTTAACAAGCGCTAACTCCATAGTTGCCAAGGTTTACTCAACAAGCGCTAACTCCATAGTCGCCAAAGTTTACTCAATGTGCGCTAACTCCATAGTCGCCAAGGTTTACTCAATGTGCGCTAACTCCATAGTCGCCAAGGTTTATACAATAGGCGTTAACTCCATAGTCACCAACTATTCCATCTACCCAAGTTTTACTCAAAATTTTTGTAGATATAAATACTTACACAGTTTAAATCATTTAACACTTGTATAAAATGTCAATTCCACGTCCATCTCAAATAGACAAATAATATATAAACACATACCACGTATTTCATAGCAAATACTTCATATGTATGTGTTAGAAGAAAGTAACCACACACTCACACATATAAACAACAATAAACTTAATACACTCAAACCATACTTGTATTATTATCGTGTTTATGAAAGGTTGTATACACTCACTTGATCAGATGATGATCGGACAACACTACGGCTTGTAGAAGTAGTATTCTTCGGTGAAACCGGGATCACTTCACACACCGGGTTTCTCGCGGGCAGAGCTTCGGCTCGGAAACTCTTTTCTTCTCGGGATCTTCGGTACTTCGGGACTTGCTTCGGGTCTCGGGGTTGATATCAGGCCTTCGGGGGGTTAAAATAGGGCTTAGAGGGTGTATCGGGAGTGGGAGAGAAGGGATGCAGCAACCATAATCGGTTGGCCCTTCAAATCTATTTATAGGGCGAATTTGGCCCTTGCCACGTCCTGGGATCCTTTTGCCACGTCGTAGGCTTGATCGTCACTGCATGCGTCATCCCAAGTTGCATCTGGGGGATTTCCGGAGCTGTCAAGAGACTTGCCACGTCGTGGCACTGCTTGCCACGTCGTGGTCTCTGGTAGTTTTGGGGTTTCGCGCCGCGAACATCAGAAACTCATAACTTTCGCATACGAACTCCGTTTTCGACGTTCTTTATATCGACGCGAATGTGAGATTATGATCTAAAACTCTCATTTAGAATCCATTCGCTAATTTTGACTTTATTTTTAATATATTATAAGTATATTACTTATATATTATCTATAGTAGGCCGGGACAGGAAAACTCCGTTCGAAATTCATAACTCCTTCATCTGAACTCTGTTTTCGTCTGTCTTTTTATCATTGGACTACTATCGAAGAAATATTCGACTCTCTTTTAGATCACTAAGGATAGATATCTATCTACCTTAAATTCACTATTTACATCGCGCTAGGTCACGCTAGGTCGTGTCAGTTCTGTCGCGAAACTTTGACAGGTCATAACTTCATTGTTATAACTCGGATTTTGGCATTCTTTATATGCACGGAAACCTTGTGAAATATACTACAGCTTGGATAAGATTAATACTTATAAATAATATTCCATCAAAAAGTCATTTTTGATGCTTATCGTCTCTAAATTAACTAGCCCGGATCTACGGGCGTTACAAAACCCAACACTAGTCTTTGTATCATCTCAAGTATTCAAGCAAAAAAGTATGTACGTAAGGAATGTCATGCATTCCTTTCTCACGTGATACGAGCATAGAAACGAAAGAACTAAAGAACATTCCGGTAGTGAGTGACTTTCCAGACATCTTCCCAGAAGAACTAGCAGGATTACCTCCGTAATGACAAGTTCAGTTCAGAATCGACTTAGTCCCAGCAGCTACATCAATAGCCAATTCGCCCTACCGATTAGCACTAGCTGAGATGCTGGAGCTACCTGGTCAACTTAACGAACTACTCAGCACGGGCTTTATTAGACCAAGCTTCTCACCCTGGGGAGCATCGGTCTTGTTCGTTAAGAAGAAAGACGGATCATTCCGTATGTGTATCAACTACAGAGAACTCAACAAACTGATGGTCAAAAATCGTTACCCTCTGCCTCGAATAGACGATTTATTTGACCAACTGCAAGGGGCGATTTACTTTTCCACAATTTATCTAAGATTTGGATATCACCAGTTACGAGTGGTAGAGGAGGATGCTCCAAAGACAGCCTTTCGAACTCGTTAGGGACACTACGAGGTCATGGTGATGTCGGATTGACCAACGTGCCTGCAGTATTCATGGACTTAATGAATAGAGTATGTTTTCCTTACTTGGATCAATGCGTTATCATCATCATTGATGACATCCTAATCTACTCTCGAAGTAAGGAGGAGCATGGAGATCTCCTGCGACAAGTTCTAGTAATTTTACGATCGGAGAAGCTCTATGTGAAGTTCCTAAATGTGAATTTTGGATCAGAAGAGTTGAATTCTTGGGACACGTGGTTAGCGAAGAAGGAGTCCACATAGACCCATCCAAAATTAAAGCCATTGAGAACAGGTCAGCACCAAAGACGCCTATAGAAATTCGTAAATTTCTAGTTCTATCTGGTTACTACCGCAGATTCATACAGAAATTCTCTTAGATTGAGAAACCTCTTACTACGTTGACCTAGAAGGGCATGGCCTTTGACTGGGAAGAAAAGCAAGAAAAATCATTTCAAATGCTGGAACAAGCCTTATGCACCGCACTGATACTATCCCTCCCTAAAGGGATAGAACACTTTGTTGTATACTGCGATGCATCCAACCAGGGGCTCGACTGTGTTCTTCTGCAATGGGGTAAGTTCATCGCCTATGCCTCGAGACAGATGAAGACACACGAACTCAACTACACCACACATGATCTTGAGCTGGGAGCAGTTGTGTTTGCCCTGAAGATCTTGAGACACTACCTGTATGGTAAGAAAAGCACTATCTTTACAGACCACAAGAGTTTACAGCACATATTCGATCAGAAGGAGCTCAACATAAGACAACGACGGTGGGTTGAGCTACCCAATGACTATGAATGCGAAATTCGTTATCATCCTGGTAAAGCCAACGTAGTAGCAGACACCCTAGGTCGGAAAGAATATTCTAGTCGAAGGTTCAAATCTACGACTCTGACTATCCGTTCACACTTGTTCACACAAATAAAGGAGGCTCAACTTGAAGCCTTGAAACTTGAAAATGTGACGACTGAATCCCTTAGAGGAATGGATAAGAGCTTAGAAGTCAAGGGTGGTGGAGCATTATATCTCATGGACCAGATCTAGACACCGAAACACGGGGGCTTCGGATACTTAGTCATGACTAAGGAAAATAACACTCGATATTCCATCCACCCAGGTTCAGATAAGTGTATTTGGATCTTAAAAAGTTATACTGGTGGCCTAACATGAAAGAAGAGATTGCTACCTTCGTGATTAAATGCCTTACTTGTGCGAAGGTTATGGTCGAATACCAAAAACCCTCCGGTTTACTAAAACAACCAGAGATACCAGAATGGAAGTGGGAGAAAATCACTATGGATTTCATAATCATGTTCCCCAAGACAACGGGTGGACTTGATACCATATGGGTGATCGTCGATCGATTGACCAAGTCTGCACACTTCCTGCCTATCAAATAAACCGACAAGATGGAGACGCTTACGAGAACATACATTAGGGAAATCGTACGACTACATGGTGTTCCTATATCCATTATCTTCGATAGAAATAGTAAGTTCACTTCGAGGTTCTGGCAGTCACTACAAAGTTCCTTAGGAACAAGGCTAGAGATGAGTACGACCTACCATCCTCAGACTGACAAACAAAGTGAGAGAACCATCCAAACACTGGAAGATATGTTGCGAGCCTATGTGATTGACTTTGCGAAGGTATCGGATATTCATTTGCACCTTGTCAAATTTTCCTACAACAACAGTTATCACACGAGCATAACGACTGCTCCATTCGAGGCCCTCTATGGCTGAAAGTGTAGATCCCCTCTGTGAAGGGATGAGGTGGGTGATATCTAGCTAGCTAAAGGACGAGTTCCTGACATCACTCTCACAGGTCCTGAAATCATTTGGGAAATGACAGAGAAGATCGTTAAGATTCGTGAATGATTGAAAGCCTCTAGAGACTTACAGAAAAGCTATGCAGAGAAACGAAGGAAACCTTTGGAATTCCAGGTGGGAGACCGTGTTCTTTTGAAAGTCTCACACTGGAAGGGCTTGATATGCTTCAGAAAGCATGGGAAGTTCAATACAAGATACATAGGGCCTTTCGATATTCTCGCTAGAATCGGCCCTGTAGCTTACAAACTCAACCTACCCGCGAGCTCAGTAACGTACATTCTACATTCCACGTCTCCAACTTGAAAAAGTGTCCGTCCGACGAGACTCTTGTAATACCGCTCGAAAAGATCAAAATTAACGAGAGTCTCAACTTCGTGGAAGAACCTATAGAGATCATAGATTATGAGGTCAAGCAGACGAAGCAAAGTCGCATCCAATAGTGAAGGTTCGTTGGAACGCCAAGCGAGGACCTGAATTCACTTGGGAGCGAGAGGATCAGATGAAACCGAAATATCCTCATCTTTTTACTTAGTTAATTATAACTACTTATTTGATTAAACTCTAATTTCAGAATGAAATTCCTTCTGACAGGGGGATGATGTGACAACCCGAAATTTTCATTTGTACGAACTCTATAGTCAAACACTTGAATTAAAAGTCAAATTCATTTCTGCTAATTTTTAGCTTGGTTTAAAGTCCGTTTGGGTATTTTTAAAGATCTATCCTTTGAAAGAATAAACGAAAGGAAGTATACTTTAGGATTAATGGTACAACATTT
The DNA here is from genome assembly GCF_052625555.1 of Lactuca saligna. Taxonomy (NCBI): domain Eukaryota; kingdom Viridiplantae; phylum Streptophyta; class Magnoliopsida; order Asterales; family Asteraceae; genus Lactuca; species Lactuca saligna. The sequence goes on from NC_136417.1 coordinate 158,743,794, forward strand.
AAGTCACAAAACTCCAAGAGTTAGGAGTTCTCAGCCCAAAATAGTGTTAGGTCCAAAAACCCTAAAGAGTATATAAATGACACTTAGTCATTTTTACCATTCTTTTTCCATTCCAAGTCAAGAACAATTCTCTCTCAAGGATTATCCGAATTTTTTTCAAGATCTTCAAGATTGTAAGTGTTTCCTTCCTTTTTTAGTTGATCTTTTCCATTATCTAGTGATCTTACATGATTTCATCCTTGAAATCATTCCATTTTCTTAGATCTTCAAGTGTTCTCCAAGAACACCAACAACACACACTAGTGTTTTGGGCTGAAAACACCTATTTTTGCTTCCATATTGTAAGTATCTATCTCCTATACTAGTTATCTTGCAATGATACTTAATTTAGAGCCTTGAAATCTTCATTTTTCCAAGAACAAAAGGATTTTTCGGTTAGTGCATCTCCTTAAACTGAAAACCCCAAAGAAAGGTGTCTTGAAGACCTTAAGCATATCCTAATTCTTAGTATTGAGTCTAGAACACTTCTTTTCTTGTTGAAAGCCCTTGGAAATCACCTTATGCATCAAAGATAAAGAGTTTTCGGCCAACCATTTGGACCAAAAAACTTTTGGACCGAAAACAATATGGACCGAAAACCACAAGAAACATAACACTTGGAACGAAAACTCCCTTAAGTGGCTATACAACCCTTAAATGCAAGCCTTGTTACTTCTAGAACTTGAATCAAAGTATTTTTCCATGTCCTAGGGTGTCTTAACTTGGTTAATTAATTGTTAAATGACTAATTGGATACCTATATGTTTTATTATATGATAAATAGGATCCTTGTGTGTGCTCAAGTCTTCACTTCACACTTAGCATCCTATACCATCCATTCATCCAAACCACTCACTACAGGTGAGTTTAGATCCTTTAATCAACATTTTAAACGATTTTAAATACTTTTATAGGGGCAGAATACAAGTTGAATACCATAGTTATTATATCAATCACATGTGATTAATAACTAGCAAGAATATGGATTTACTATACATTCAAACTGCTTTTCTAAACAAATGACTTGAACTGCTTATCAAGCTCTTTTACATGTCAACCTTCTTATCAAACTCACTTTTATCTATCAAACCTTTTCTATTACAGCTTTCAAACTTATATATTGTTAAAACCATGTCTATTACATATATAGTTATATAAGTAAGGATCGAAGGACTAGGACTACCAACTCAATTTATTTCTTATTCCTTGTTTGGTTGTGCACTTAGAGTGCCCTGTTGTTTGTCTGAGTGTTATTGGATCCTTATTTATATATTATGTATATATGTATAAATATAAAGACTTTTATCTCAGTTCAATACATTCAGTCATACAAATTATTCTACTAGTAACTATAATAGGTATAGTTATAGACTACTACTACTAAGTTCAATGAATCATACAAAGAGTCAGTTTATTCATGAGTCAACCCTTACTATGATGAGAAACTATACAACTATACTATGATGAGAAACTATACAACTATACTTTGATGAGAAACTATACAACTATACAACGATACTATTATGAGAAAGATGTAACAAACAGAAGTTTTCCATCGTCGAAACCCGTTCTACTCGTAAAAATTCGCCGTTTATCAATTCATTCTAATTTTGTTTTGGGTTAAATTATTTAAACTTATATGTTTATTATAATCTAATGAGTGACCAAACCCCTTAGGAACTCATGAAATTAGCCCAAAATGTTTATTTTAGAAATTATAGAAACATCCCCGCCGGGTTACGGAAACTTAATCGGGTGCGACCAAAAGCCCCGTTTAATGCCGGTATCGGGTAGAATTCCACCGTGTCCAAGTTTTGGGACCTATTTAAACATGTTCAAGATATCATTTGAAGCTTTTTCCCTCTCTCTCTACTCTCTCTCTAACCTCTCTCCTAAATTCAAGTTTAAGGGTCCAAATCTCAAATTTAAGGCTTCTAATCACCAAGGTACCTTCCCTAACTTGTTATGCAACCTCATTAGCCTTCAAATCCGAACTTAAACTTTGATTTTGGACCTCAAACATGAGTTTACGGCCAAGGATCATGCTTAGGCCGTAAACTCATGATAAGAGGGTTTTTATGCCTTTAAACCCCTCCTAAACAATTTTGGGACTTAGATTCAACTATATGGCTGACCAATTCGGAATTAGAACACCCTAATCATAATTTTTGAAGAGTAAACATGAGTTTACTAGCCTAGAATAAGCTTGGGCTGTAAACTCCATATCATGGAGAGTAAACCCCTCTAAAGGTGTTAAAATGCCACTTTAACACACCTAAAGCCTTGGGATAAATTCTAGAAGTGTTTACAAACAAGTATTGGACCTCAAATCATATAAAAACACCCTTTCTAGTGAGTTCACGGCCATGAGGGGTTTCATGGGCCGTAAAATCCAAAAACCATGCCAAAAGTCCCTTAAAAATCCATACAAGGCTTAGGAAAAATCATTAGAATCATGTGTGATTAATTTAGGACCAAAACTTTAGGAAATGGAAGTGAGGGGGGAGTCTACAGCCGTAAACTCCATGTTTACAGTCGTAAACTCTAGTAAATGGTCCCTATGTTTGATATAATCCATTCAAAAGCCAAAAACCCAAGTCTACCCATTATTCCCGAGTGTTATGAACCCATTTTGCACCCAAAATCAACCACCATGAGTTCACAGCCGTGAACTCATATGGATGAGGTGTTTAGGGTAGTAAACTCCCTAAAAAGTCTACTCTTGAAGAGTAAGCTCAATTCCCAAGTCCCATGTATCAATACACGTCCGTAGATGTCACTCAGGTCACTCCAAACACTTGTTTTGAAGTGTTTTCGCTCATTGGAGTGTAATATCATATCTAATTAGAGTTTATAAATCTAATTAGATATATTTGTATACCATTTCGTATTACATCAGAACCTCGCATGTTATCAAACCTTGAATCGATACTTAGTGACCGGAATGTCACGTTTCTCAACCGGTGAGTTCACACCCCTACCCTTTTTCAAATGTTTTCACTGTTTTCAGGGGGGGGGGGGATACAAGCAAAAGTACAAAGAAATCTTGTACTCAAACTTATTATTTTCAGTTCGATTGTTTTCATTCTGTATGATCTAATATCAAAAACTGTGTTTATCAAATAGTTCGAATTACGAAGTTAGCTTTCAGATTAATCAAAGATTTCTTGGTAAAGTGTTACAATCTAAATTATATTTCATAATCTGCGAATAATTCATACTAATCATCAATTAGAACTAATACGAATACGAATAGTAATAGGAGTAGGATTAGGGATACAAATACGACTGCGAATATGAATACGAATACGAATGGTATTAGGAGTAGCATTAGGGATAGGAATACGACTGCAAATACGAATACGAATACGAATATGAATACAAATACGAATACGAATACAAATAGTATTAGGAGTAGGATTAGGGATAGGAATACGACTGCGAATACGAATACAGATACGAATACGAACACGAATAGGATTAGGAATAGGACTAGGAATACGAATACAAATACGAATAGGATTATGAACAGGACTAGGAATACGAATACGAATACCAATACCAATATGAATACGAATAAGTATATGAATATGGTTAAGATAGGAATACAAATACAAAGACACATATCTAGGTACACTCCAGTGTAACATAATTAAGATATCAGAATACCTAGTTAATACAATAGGTACGAATGGAAATCAATCATTACATCGAAATTCAATAACTAAACTTACTTTTAGGAAAGTATGGGACTTTCCTGGGGAACGTTACATAACTAGAAAAGTGTAATAAACCAGATAACTTTATATCTTTCACAATTGGTAACATACAATCAAGAAAGTATGGGACTTTTCTGGGATAATAGTTAAACATAACCAGAACCGTGTAACCTAACAATTAATCAAACATTACTTTTAAGACAATATGGGATTTTCTTGGATAACAAACTTTTCGGTAAACCAAAGGAAACTTGTACATTTTCACAAAACAAACATCTTATGAACTCACCAGCTTTATGCTGATTTTCAAATTGCTTGTATTCTCAGGTCAACATTAGACAGGTACCCGACGATCACTTTTGGCGAAGACGGAGTGCATAGAAGACTCATCTCATTTTGTTCATATATACTATGTATTACAAATGTACAACTTTACTTTTGAACAAATGTAAACTTTGATATGTAATGTAATGGTTGTTTACTTTGCTTACTATGTGCATTGGATTTGATACTCAACGTGGAGTCCGCCCTGGAAATGTATCCACCTTAGGTTTTCGGGGTGTGATAGATTGGTATCAGAGCCCTTGTTTATAGTGAATGGAGTATACCAAACCTTACATGGTATAAAACTATAAACACTAAAGGGCCTAAGTGCTCTGAACTAAAAATTATCCTTCAAAGTATAAGTACTTTCAAAAAGTATACAAGTATACCTAATCATCGAAATCCATAACTACAAATAGAACAAAACATAAGTAAATGGGTGTTGTATGCTACAGTTAAACCTGGGCAGTTATGTAGTCGTGTCTAGGATCAATATATCCTGGCCAACTATATTCATTCGAGACAAGACCAACATGTGCTTGGGAGTGACTGCGGTGTACGACATGCCTAAAACTTACCCAATACCCAAACAATGAGTCGTCGTTGCAGCGAGACAAGAAATACTATGGGAGTATTTCTCGAGCCAAATCCGTTATAGAATTCCTCATCCCAGCATTTCTCCTCAATCATCCCTTTAAGCGATAATTTATTTGTTTTGATAAGTCCTTCCTGCTTTATCGCTTAATAGAATTCTATGTATGTCATAAAGAGATATCCTTTGTATCATATCTCTTGACTCAATTCGGAGGACTTACCATCCTCTCTTTCCTGATCTTATTAGATCAAGATGCCTCCAATAAAGAGACCCAGCTCAAAGACCAACAACAACCCTCCTCCAACACCACCTTCTCTTCAAATTGACGTGGCAACCCTTCAGTCAGTTTTAACTGTAGCATTCTCAACAGCCATGTCGCAAACGAACCCCGGTAGTTCAGGAGGTGGTCCCCAGCCTCAAAACCAGGAAGGTAGCCAGGGACACCGAAAGGAGTGTTCCTATAAAAACTTTATGAATGCAAAACCCACATTCTTCGATGGCACTGGAGGTGTCATTGCTCTAACTCGGTGGTTAGAGAAGATCGAATCTATCTTCGAAATTTGTGCCTGTTCAGAATCCGACAAGGTGAAGTTTGTCGCGTGCACTCTCACCACTAAAGCTATGACTTGGTGGAACGGCCGAGTCAAATATCTAACTCTCCCAGCAACCAATGCTATGGGTTGGGAAGTTATGAAGGAACTTCTGCATGCAGAGTATTACCCTCGGGGTGAAATTCAGAAGCTGGAGCATGAACTCTGGAACCTGAAGATGAAGGGTTCCAATATCGCCGCCTACACATCCAGGTTTGACGACTTGGCACTTCTTTGTCCGAGAATGGTTACCCCGGAAAGCAAAAAGGTAGAGAGGTTCATCTGGGGGTTGACCCAGCCAACCAAAGGGAACGTTTTAGCTGCAAAGCCGGATACATACGATAGCGCCAAATGCCTAGCGCAAATGTTGATCGACCATAGTGACGACGTAGAGGAAGCAGCCACCACTTCCGAACAGACAGAAAGAAGTGGTGAGAAAAGAAAGTATTGGGAGGCGGGGGAGAAATGTTAGCCTTCACAAGAGTTCTCGAAGAAACAACAGATGCTGGTGGTCCACGCTGCCACTACCCCTACTACTGTTTTTGTCGTAGGTTTCCCAACCTCAGCACCTATCACCGGATATGCCGGTGTTCTCCCGTGGTGTAACCAGTGCAGTTACCACCATTATATCACCGTTCCCTATCATGTAAAATTTTGCAAAGATTATGGCCAAGAGGGTCACCTTGCACGGAGTTGCAGAACACCAACAAATCAAGCTTCCAGAGCGGGCATCAGTCAGGCGTGTTATGGTTGCGGTAAAGTAGGGCATTATAAGAGAAACTGCCCCAATACAGCAATAACTGGCAACACTGGAAGAGTCCTAGCTATAGGACAAGGGGAGGCAGCCGCCGATCCCCACGTTGCCTCACGTATATTCCTTTTCGACAACCCTAAACTGTTATCTATTCATTCGAACCTCTTCATAAACATAGAACTTTTCAAAATCCTCATTAGGATTGATTCCGTAGCCTACAAAATTCGATTACCCTCGGAACTTAGTAACATCCCTCTCGTACTTCACGTCTCGGTCTTTTAGAAGTATCTACCCAACAAAACGAAGACGCATCCCGATATTGAGGGTTCGCTGGAACGTCAAGCGGAGACCCGATTCCAATAGGGAGCGTGAAAACTCGGAGCAGTAGATCCATCCACATCTCTCTTCATTTCATGATTGTATCTTAATCTTTGAATTTCGGGACGAAATTCCCTCTAACGGGGGGATAATGTAACAACCCGAAGTTTTCCATCATCAAAAACCCGTTCTACTCGTAAAAATTCGTCGTTTATCAATTCGTTCTGATTTCGTTTTGGGTTAAAATTATTTAAACTTATATGTTTATTATAATATAATGAGTGTGCAAACCCCTTAGGAACTCATGAAATTAGCCCAAAATGTTTATTTTAGAAATTATAAAAACGTTCCCGCAGGGTTACGGAAACTTAATCGGGTGCAACCAAAAGCCCCGTTTAGTGCCGGTATCGGGTAGAATTCCACCGTGTCCAAGTTTTGGGACCTATTTAAACATGTCCAAGATATTATTTGAAGCTTTTTCCCTCTCTCTCTACTCTCTCTCTCTCTCTAACCTCTCTCCTAAATTCAAGTTTAAGGGTCCAAATCTCAAATTTAAGGCTTCTAATCGTCAAGGTACCTTCCCTAACTTGTTATGCAACCTCATTAGCCTTCAAATCCGAACTTAAACTTTGATTTTGGACCTCAAACATGAGTTTACGGCCAAGGAGTATGCTTGGGCCATAAACACATGATAAGAGGGGTTTTATGCCTTTAAACTCCTCCTAAACAATTTTGGGACTTAGATTCGATTATATGGCTTACCAATTCAGACTTAGAACACCCTAATCATAATTTTTGAAGAGTAAACATGAGTTTACAACCCAAGAACAAGCTTGGACCGTAAAATTCATATCATGGAGAGTAAACTCCTCTAAATGTGTTAAAATGCCACTTTAACACACCTAAAGCCTTGGGATAAATTCTAGAAGTGTTTACAAACAAGTATTGGACCTCAAATCATATAAAAACACCCTTTTTAATGAGTTCACGGCCATGAGGGGGTTCATGGGCCGTAAACTCCAAAAACCATGCCAAAAGTCCCCTAAAAATCCATACAAGGCTTAGGAAAAATCATTAAAATCATGTGTGATTAATTTAGGACCAAAACTTTAGGAAATGGAAGTGAGGGGGGAGTCTACAGTCGTAAACTCCATGTTTACAGCTGTAACTCCAATAAATGGTCCCTATGTGTGATATAATCCATTCCAAAGCCCAAAACCCAAGTCTACCAATTATTCCCGAGTGTTATGAAGCCATTTTGCACCCAAAATCAACCTCCATGAGTTCACGGTCGTGAACTCATATGGATGAGGTGTTTAGGGTAGTAAATTCCCTAAAAGATCTACTCTTGAAGAGTAAACTCAATTCCTAAGTCCCAATCATCAATACACATCCGTAGATGTCACCCGGGTCACTCCAAACACTTGTTTTGAAGTGTTTTCGCCCATTGGAGTGTAATATCATATCTAATTAGAGTTTATAAATCTAATTAGATATATTTTTATACCATTTCATATTACATAGGAACCTCTCATGTTATAAAACCTTGAATCGACACTTAGCATCCGGAACTTCGCATTTCTCAACTGGTGAGGTCATACCCCTACCCTTTTTCAAATGTTTTCACTGTTTTCAGGGGAGAATACAAGCAAAAGTACAAGGAAATCTTGTACTTAAACTTATTATTTTTAGTTCGATTGTTTTCGTACTATATGATCTAATATCAAAAACTGTGTTCATCAAATACTTCGAATTACGAAGTTAGCTTTCAGATTAATCATTGATTTCTTGGTAAAGTGTTACAATCTAAATTATACTTCATAATCTGCGAATAATTCATACTAATCATCAATTAGATCTAATACGAATATGAATAGTATTAGGAGTAGGATTAGGGATACGAATACGACTACGAATACGAATATGAATACGAATAGTATTAGGAGTAGGATTAGGGATAGGAATACGACTGCGAATACGAATACGAATAGTATTAGGAGTAGCATTAGGGATAGGAATACGACTGCGAATACGAATACGAATACGAATATGAACACGAATATGAATACGAATACGAATAGGATTAGGAATAGGACTAGGAATACGAATACGAATACGAATACGAATAGGATTAGGAACAGGACTAGGAATACGAATACGAATATGAATACCAATACGAATACGAATAAGTATATGAATATGATTAAGAATAGGTATACGAATTCGAAGACACGTATCTAGGTACACTCCAGTGTAACACCATTAGGATATCAGAATACTAGTTAATACAATAGGTATAAATGGAAATCAATCAATACATCGAAATTCAATAACTAAACTTACTTTTAGGAAAGTATGGGACTTTCCTGGGGAACATTACATAACTAGAAAAGTGTAATAAACCAGATAACTTTATATCTTTCACAATTGGTAACATAAAATTAGGAAAGTATGGGACTTTTCTGGGATCATAGTTAAACATAACCAGAACCGTGTAACCTAACAATTAATCAAACATTACTTTTAAGAATATATGGGATTTTCTTGGATAACAAACTTTTCGGTAAACCAAAGGAAACTCGTACACTTTCACAAAACAAACATCTTATGAACTCACCAGCTTTATGCTGATTTTCAAACTGCTTGTATTCTCAGGTCAACATTAGACAGGTACCCGACGATGACTTTTGGCGAAGATGGAGTGCATAGATGACTCGTCTCATTTTGTTCATATATACTATGTATTACTGTTGGATAAGGTGTCTAAGTCCATAAATATTTCTGGTATGTACTTGACCCGACCCGGCATGGTCCATTTGGGTTGCATGGCACCATGCAATTGGATAGACTAAATGAGACAAATAACACTTGGAGATTATTAATATATTATAAGTTCTAATATATTAATAATATTATTTAATTAGTTTGATCAAGAATTAATTTAGAATTAATTAAGTGATCAAAAGATAACTAATTAAATATATGGGTTGATTAAGTAAATCATCCATATCTTGTATAGTGGGCTAAAAGGCTCCATGGACTATCAAGTTGGGTTCCACCCATAGGATGCTCCATGGATGCTCCATGGGAGTTACAAACCCATGGGTCATGGAAATGAAGAGTCATGACACATTAGGGTTTAACCCTAAGTGTGTCAACACTATATAAGTAATATGATCTCCTCCCAAATCGAGGGCTTGGCCGATTTTGTGAAGTGAGTATACTCTCATAAGTTCTTCCAAGAGCATTTGGTGTTGTGTGAAGCATTTGAGGCATCACACTTGGGGTGCTAGGCTCACAAGGTTTCAAGGAACACAAGCAACAACAAGGTAAGTTATTCTATCTATACTTTATGTTAAAATTGTTCCCCATGTATGCTAGATAGGAATATAACCTTGGAAATCAACTTTGCATGACAAATTAGACAAACATAGATCCAAGGTTATTAGGGTTGCATGTACACTTAGGAAGTGTTAGAATGCTCAAAACCCATCAGTGGTATCAGAGCCTAGGCTTGTTTGTTCTGATTTGTGCTTAAAAGTTGAAAACAGAATCGGAAATTTGCTGTCTGCGAATGGACTCGTCGAGTCTATAGGGGGGACTCGTCGAGTCCATGTGTATCTTCAACCAACTCGGCGAGTCATGTTCATGCACTCGGCGAGTAGGGTCGAATGAGTGCAAAATTTCGATTCAGTTGCTGGAAAATGAATTAGAAACATTACCCTAAACTGTTTTAGTAAATGTAAACTTGTTTTTGGTGGTGTAATGTCTTGCTAATTCATTTACAACAACTAGTTATCAAAATTACAAAGTTTTATGTAATTTTTGATTGTGTTCATATTCATGTTCTTGTTCTTATGATGTTTTAGATGATCATAGGAATTATTTGTAACCTATTTGGTAGTTTAATTCTTGATCATAATGTGTTTTAATGGAGTCCATAACTTATCCTTAAGTTATGGAAAACCAAGAGTCACACTTGAGTTAAAACCATTAAGAAAACACAAGAGTTATAAAAATGAAGAGTCTTCATTTTATTACTCTATTATACTCATAAGTTACAAGAAATGAAATGTTTTGAAAGTTACAAAACTTGCCCTCAAGTTTTGGAACAAGTAAAGTTAAGTTAAAACTTTAAGTTCCAACCCCTACATTTTTAAAAGTTAAAATTCAACCCTTATACTTATATTATGATGATTTAATAATTATATATATATGTATAAGAATAAAGTCGTCTTACCGCTAGTACGCCTCATTCACGAAGCCGGTCTATAAGGTGGGTATAAGGTTGTTGCCTATAAAATGGTGACTTAATGGGTGTTTACTCTCACCCACCGCTTGCTTGACTGGTGGAGGGTCGTTAGCCGAACGGGTAAGACAAGGACTTATAAATTCTCATTCAAAGTATGATGAATATAATAAAGTAACTAAATGTTGTATTAAATTCCCAATCTTAGTTACTTTAGGAAAATGTGAATAAGGTGCTAATCCATGAAATTACACTTTACACTTTGTCTGAGTCGTTGGTGGAGCGTGTGTGGTTAACCGGCACACTAACTTGGACTTAACAAGGTAGGTAAAGGGTGATTTAAGGTTTATTATAGTATCGGTGGAGCGTGTGTGGTTTACCGGCACATCGATTGAGTGATAAACTTTAAGGGTACCAAGTGATTTGCATGGTTACTTCACACCTCGTTTTGTGATCCTCGGCATCCCAGTCACAAAACCTGGAGGGCACTCCCGAGATTGAAACATGCCTTTGAAAAGTTCATTGGATCTCAAAGAATCTAGGAATTTCTAAAACCAATAAAAACTAAATATTTAATATTTCGGTTTTCGTGGTGGAAATTGGTGAATCGTCATTCACCTACCTTTCAAATATGGTATAGCTTAGATTACGGCATACCTCTTCTAAGTTATATTATATTGTGATTGGATCCTAGCCTTAATATTACATTTGGGTGTTTTATTAAGGACTCTCTTAAATCTATACTAAACTTGTTCTTCTCTTTCAGATGTCTTCAAATAATGCTTCTAGCTCGAATCCTAATGGCTCCTTTACTCTTATGAGTCTGTGTGGGAAAGTCACCTTTGATGGATCCAACTTCAATAAGTGGATCAGAAACATCAGGATGATTACCCGCTACGAGGACAAAGAATATGTCCTTGACAAGGAGCTTAAGGAAATTGACGAGTCCACTGCAACTCCCCAGGAGATCGCTGACTTTCATACTCATGAAAGAGATGCAACCAAGGTGGCTTGCATCATGTTAGCCACCATGACAGCTGAACTCCAAAAGTCTTATGAAGATTTCTACCCTTATGAAATGCACCAAGATTTGATGGAAAGATACCATCAAAGTGCACGACAAGAGAGGTACGAAGTCATCTGCTCCATGATAACAACCATGATGAAGGACGGAGAGTCCGTCACGAGCCACATGCAGAAAATGCAAAGGTATGTGGATCGTTTGCTGAAGCTCAATGTGAACTTCCCTGAGGAGCTTGCAATAGATATCATTTTGCACTCCTTACCATCGTGCTATGATCAATTCCGCATGACATATCACATGAACAAGGAAGAGGTCACCCTCAGCAAACTTCAGGGACTTCTCAAGACCGCAGAAACAGGTCTTAAGGGGAAGTCGGTTGCTATCACTCCTACTCCAGATTCAACTCCGGTCTTGGCAATCGGGCAGAGTCGAGGGAGGAAGAGAAAGAGATCTTCAAAGGGTACCAAGGCTCGGACCCTTGATGGCTCTTCTGCAAGTGGAACCAAGAAAGGTTTCATTACTCCTTCTTCTGACCCAAAAGAGGCTGAATGCTTCTATTGCCATGAAAAAGCTCATTGGAAGCGGAACTGCCCAAAGTACCAGCAAGATGTGAAGGATGGGAAAGTCAAACCCAACCATGCAGGTATTTACACTATCATTTCTAATAACTCACCCCATTCAAAATCTTGGGTCCTTGATACAGGTTGCGGTATTCATATTTGTTGTGACTTGCAGGGACTAGGAAGAAGTGAGAATGTGGAGCAAGGAAGAATAAACTTAATCATGGGGAATAGGAAAGTTACACCTGTCACCAAGATTGGAGTTTATACTTTATCGCTAAGTAGTGGGTTAAATTTAGATTTGAATAAATGTTGTTATTCACCAGAAATGGCAAGAAATATTATTTCCTTTCATGCATTGTACAAACAAGGTTTCACCTTTTCGTTTGATAATGAAGTTGGTTCGATTAATGCTTTCTTTAATAATGTACTTTATTTTAACGCATTACCTTGTGATGGTGTGTATGAAGCTGTATCTATTGTAGATAACTTAGGAAATAATGTTTTGTGTATTGATTCTACTAATAATAATAACTTGGATAAAGCATCATTATGGCATTGTCGTCTTGGACATATAAGCAAGAAACGCATAGGCCAACTCCAAAAGGATGGAGTCTTGGAGTCGTTTGACCTAAAGTTAAATGATAGTTGCAAATCATGCTTACTTGGAAAAATGACAAAGTCACCCTTCACAGGCTCGTGTGACAGGGGTGAAGGTTTGTTGGACCTTATACACACGGATGTGTGTGGACCATTCAAACATGCCACAAGGGATGCTAATCGTTATTATTTGACTTTTACTGATGATTACAGTAGATATGGATATGTCTACTTAATCAAGCATAAGTCAGAGACTTTCGAGAAGTTTAAGGAATTTAAACAGGAAGTCGAGAATCAATTGGGCAGGAACATTAAGATGCTTCGATCCGATCGAGGTGGTGAGTATCTTAGTTCAGAGTTCCTCGACTATCTAAAGGAATGTGGGATTGTCTCACAATTGACACCTCCCAGGACACCGCAGTTGAATGGTGTGGCTGAGAGGCGTAATCGAACCTTGTTGGACATGGTTCGTTCCATGATGAGTCGAGCTTCGCTACCAATCTCATTCTGGGGGTATGCCTTAGAGACTGCCGCCCATATCCTTTATCTAGTCCCTACAAAGAAAGTTGCCAAAACTCCTCACGAGATGTGGACTGGTAAAGTACCTAAACTAGACCACATCAAGATTTGGGGCTGCGAGGCTTTCGTGAGATGCGAGACTCATGATAAGCTCGAACCCCGAAGCGAGAGGTGTATTTTCATCGGCTACCCACAGCAATCCTTTGGTTACCTCTTCTACAGACCTAGTGACAATGTGGTCTTTGTAGCAAGAAGAGGAGTCTTTCGAGAAAGAGAGTTTATAAGCCAAGGAGACAGTGGGAGGCAAGTTGATCTTGAAGAAATTCAAGAGTCAAGTGGTGAAGGAACTTCAAACTCTAGTCCTCAACTTGAGGAGGAAACTCCTGTTGAGCCAATTGACGAATCTGTACCTCTGAGGCGTTCCACGAGAGTTAGGAGTGCACCTGAGCATTACTATGGATTCCATATTACTGCAGAAGGTGAGACACTTATTAGTGATGAGACACTAGTAAGTCAAGATGACCCTAACAGCTACGAGGAAGCCATGGCGGGACCCGAGTCTGCCAAATGGAAAGAGGCTATGGATAGCGAGATACAATCCATGTATGACAATCATGTTTGGAACTTGGTTGAGAATGTACCAGGTCGAAAGACTGTAGGGTGCAAATGGGTCTTCAAAAAGAAGACCGACATGGATGGTAAAGTACACACTTATAAGGCTAGACTGGTTGCAAAGGGCTTCTCTCAAATTCCTGGAGTGGACTATGATGAGACCTTTTCTCCGGTAGCCAAGATTAAGTCTATTCGGGTTCTGTTAGCCATAGCCGCATTTCATGACTATGAAATTTGGCAAATGGATGTCAAAACCGCTTTCCTTAATGGAAAGTTGGCTGAAGATGTTTACATGAGTCAGCCAGAGGGTTTTGTCAGTAACGAGCACCCTAATAGAGTGTGTAAGCTTGAGAAATCCATTTATGGATTAAAGCAAGCACCTCGCAGATGGAATCTTTGCTTTGATGAAAAGGTCAAGGAATTTGGCTTTTCTAGAAGTGAAGATGAATCTTGTGTATATGTCAAGGCTAGTGGGAGTATAGTTAGCTTTTTGGTATTGTATGTGGATGACATACTACTCATAGGAAACGACATTCCAACCTTGCAGGAAGTAAAGTCCTGGCTTGGGAAGTGTTTCGCTATGAAGGACCTTGGTGAAGCTGCCTATATTTTGGGGATAAGGATCTTGAGAGATTGGAGTAAAAGACTAATTGGACTTAGTCAAAGTACCTACTTCGAGAAGATTCTGAAGAGATTCAGAATGCAAGACTCCAAGAAAGGAGAGTTGCCCATCCAGAGTAACGCCAAACTTAGTAAGACACAAAGCCCTAGCACTGAGGCTGAGATAGCAGAAATGAGTCGAATACCTTATGCTTCGGCTGTAGGTTCGATCATGTATGCTATGACGTCTACTCGACCTGATGTAGCCTTTGCCTTGAGCATGGTTAGCAGGTTTCAGGGGAACCCTGGCAAGGCACACTGGACTGCGGTAAAGACTATTCTCAAGTACCTACGAAGGACTAAGGACTGGGTTCTTACCCTCGGTGGGAGTGATGACTTGAGAGTTGTAGGGTATACTGATGCTAGCTTCCAGACTGATAGGGATAACTTCCGCTCTCAGTCGGGCTGGGTCTTCACCCTAAATGGAGGAGCAATTTCTTGGAAGAGTTCCAAGCAAGAGACAGTGGCAGATTCTACTTGTGAATCAGAGTATATTGCAGCTAGCGAAGCGGCAAAGGAGGCGTTATGGCTGAGGAACTTCATTGGAGACCATGGAGTTGTACCAGCTATTAAAGAGCCAATGGAAATTTTCTGTGATAGTGAAGGTGCTGTTGCCTTAGCCAAGGAACCAAGGGATCACGGGAGATCCAGACACATCGACAGAAAATACCATTTCATCAGACATCGGATCGAAGAAGGACTCCTCGTGGCAAAGAGGGTATCATCGGATGAGAACCCAGCAGATCCCCTCACGAAGGGACTGACTCGGGTTAAGCATCTCCAGCATGCTCGGAGCATAGGGCTGAAGGATGATATTAGATTTAGTAGTTAGATAATCTCGAAATTTGTAAAGTGTAATTGACATTTGATGATGAATAAAAGTGTTTTATTTATGAGTAAAGTGTTGCTATCTCTTGTCGATCGTTTACTATATTTGTTTTGCATGTTTTGACTTCCAGAATAATTTTGTTTGGTATAACATATTATTCAAACCTCCACAGTCGGTCATATGTCGGAAGTAGGTATGAATCAAGACTGTCATGTTTGGTTGTAGAGGTCTGGGACATGGCTACAACAATCATGAGTGCTCATAAGTTCTGAGCATTGGACTCAACCCACGCTCACTGGAATCACTTCATGGAATTCTATCTCGAGTGATCGTGAAACGGTAATATCATATAAATCTTTAAACCTAGAGATATGATTTGTTACTTACAAATTGGTTATGCATTGATTGTACGAAAAACACATTGGTAACTCGATGTTATAAAATCGTGCTCTTGTGTGTAATTTAATGAGTAGTAGAACAAACATATGAGTCGAAGTTTATTTGTTCCTTCTTGGAATAGAAGCTGATATCTGGGCCCCTCGATGATTTTGTTTTGACCTATGTACCGGGCCCGGTCAGAACTAAATTGATGTGTTCAATGAAGTTCTTTGTCAAACAAATCGGAAATCGGGAAACAAATGTTGGACAATAAGTAAGACATTGTTCCATGTATTTGTCCGACTGATATCTAGAACAGAGGATTATATGATCACTTATCTTAAATGGCGTACCATCATCTTCTCAAGTTTCGAGAAACCTTGTAAAGAGCTACGATTGCCGATCGGTTCCTGAAGTCATACTTGCAGTAATAGTTACTAGACTTATCCAAGTGGGAGACTGTTGGATAAGGTGTCTAAGTCCATAACTATTTCTGGTATGTACTTGACCCGACCCGGCATGGTCCATTTGGGTTGCATGGCACCATGCAATTGGATAGACTAAATGAGAGAAATAACACTTGGAGATTATTAATATATTATAAGTTCTAATATATTAATAATATTATTTAATTAGTTTGATCAAGAATTAATTTAGAATTAATTAAGTGATCAAAAGATAACTAATTAAATATATGGGTTGATTAAGTAAATCATCCATATCTTGTATAGTGGGCTAAAAGGCTCCATGGACTATCAAGTTGGGTTCCACCCATAGGATGCTCCATGGATGCTCCATGGGAGTTACAAACCCATGGGTCATGGAAATGAAGAGTCATGACACATTAGGGTTTAACCCTAAGTGTGTCAACACTATATAAGTAATATGATCTCCTCCCAAATCGGTTACACACTAAGAAATAGAGGGCTTGGCCGATTTTGTGAAGTGAGTATACTCTCATAAGTTCTTCCAAGAGCATTTGGTGTTGTGTGAAGCATTTGAGGCATCACACTTGGGGTGCTAGGCTCACAAGGTTTCAAGGAACACAAGCAAAAACAAGGTAAGTTATTCTATCTATACTTTATGTTAAAATTGTTCCCCATGTATGCTAGATAGGAATATAACCTTGGAAATCAACTTTGCATGACAAATTAGACAAACATAGATCCAAGGTTATTAGGGTTGCATGTACACTTAGGAAGTGTTAGAATGCTCAAAACCCATCAATTACAAATGTACAACCTTACTTTTGAACAAATGTAAACTTTGATATGTAATGTAATGGTTGTTTACTTTGCTTACTATGTGCATTGGATTTGATACTCAACGTAGTGTCTGCCCCGAAAATGTTTCCGCCTTAGGTTTTCGGGGTGTGACAAAAGTATACAATGATACTATAATGAGAAACAATACATTCACTACACTAGTACATACATTACATATACAAGTATACGATAACATAAATACGATCCACTGTTTCGGGGCATGTCTTCACTGCCATGGCCCGATTTGTAACTAGAATCTCCTTGAGGGAGAGCGTGAGTTTGCGTATAGATCTATACTGGATTGACTATCTTACACCTTGCTGCTAGCTACAGGACCTGCAGGTCTTTGGGTGCCAAATGTCATTACTTTCCGACGTCTTACATCGTCGTGTTCATAGTCGATAGCATGTATCACATAATACCTTGATATAAATCCGGTTTAAGGTAGTTAGTACAATAGTAGTTATTATAATACAACACTACAATACTACATTAATTTACCCTTTACATTTATTTGATGATCACTTCACTTAAACATTAATGTACAAACTATATTTTGATAATGATAGTTACAATTGGGAAAATTATACACTTTTACAAGAAACAAACACACATAACAGTTGTGCCTTGGTAGAAAGCTACTTTTAGTAGAAAATATAGGATTCTCTAGGAGTTACAAACTTTTACAAACACTTACAAACATTCACATACTTTTACTACAAACATTTACAAACTCGTACTTCAAAAACTGTTTCAAACATTTTGATACAATCATAGACACTAAATACTTATGAACTTACCATCTTTAACGCTGATAAACTCTTTCAAAATAACTTGTATTCTCAGCTCATCAGTAGACAGGTACTGATGCCAGCTTTTGAGAAGATGGAGTGCATACATGACTCATATCTTATATTGATTCATATTTTGGTGGCTTATAAACCATATAACACACTTGTATTAAAATTATATTATTAACGCAATCGATGATGTTGTTTACTAGTTTACTATTATACTGTGTTGTGATACTATACACGACGTCTTCCGCCCCAGAACGTTTCTGCCATTCTTCGTTTTGGGGTGTGACAACATGTTTGAGAGGCGGTCGTCGACATTGGATAAATCTTCAATGTCAACTAGAATTCAGGAAGCTAGTGTATAATTGACTAGTGTGGTAGAGGAAGTAGTAATGAATGATTTTGAGGATGAAATCTAATTTAAATGGGGGAGAGTTGTAACATCCTTTTTAAAGAAGTTTGTTATTTTGGGATTGAGTCCAATAAATGGATCAAGTAAAGTCGTTGGGGTTCAGGGGAACAGGGTTTAGACCTTACTGGATGTTGATCGTATTGGTTATGCAATATGAGCCCTTGGTTTGTGTTTTGGAGCTAAAGGGTAACATTTTAAAAGTGACGTTTCAGACTTCCTTTATGAATTAAGGATTTTAGTTCAATGTGTTTTAAGTCATAAGTAATTAAACATGGTTGTCGAACCTTTCTTTGGGTATAAAGACGCCGAAATCATAGTTAGAACAAACAAGTTATGGTCTTTTGAAGTTTAAACGAAAAGAGGGACTTTATCTGGTACGTTGGGTGTACACCATGTATTATGTTGGGTGTACTGACTACAGAAGAAGTGGGATTTATCTAGTAAGATGGGTGTACTTATTGGTATGGTGGGCATATGCTGGTAGAAGAATAACTCAAATTGTTATGGTTTGGAGCCTATTTAAGCATCATTGAGTCTTAGAACCCTCCCCATATTCAGCCTCCATCCTTCATAAACATATAATCTCGAAACCTTATCCTCCACTCTCTTATTTTGAGTCTTGGCATCATTTATGAGCTTATTTCTCCACTAAAAGGTGGGTAATTGAAGATCAAGGAGGTTGCAAGGTGTATGGATGAATGATTCAAGCATAGATCTAGCAAGATTAAATGATTTGTGGACCTTTGTGAGTAAAGAGCTACAAACTTTCTCATTAGTTTTATAGGTCTTATTAGGTTTTACCTTTATTAATTTTGGTCACTTTAGTGCATAAAGTTTATATATTGAAAATTTGTGACCTTATTATGGATAAAGTAGGAAACTTTATCTATCTAAACATCATAGTAATGCAGATCTAAACGTTAGAGACTTGAACTTAATGGATTAACTTGACAGAGATGCACTTTTTGTCCTTTTGACACTTACAAACTAGATTTTGGTTGTTTGGACCATTCTAATGGATAAAGTTAGAAACTTTATCCATTATGGAGTTATTAGGAACCATAAAAATATAATATTGGACCTTAGTTTCCTTCCATGTATGACCTAGGATGTCTTTAAGAGTTAAGAAGTTAGGGTTTTTGGTATTGACCACTTAATAACCATCCAAGACTATTTGAGGAGTAGATCTTGAATTTAGACCACTTAATAGAGTTAAGAAGTTAAGGTTTATGGTCAAGGACATCATTTGAGGACTATATCTATAATTTAGATGGAATAGATTAAGGTTTTAAGCTATTAATGGAAGGAAATGATGGATGAACGTACGTTGTGCATATGCAATGGTACGTAGGGTGTACGAGGTCAATACCTCGTTTCTTGTCAAGGCTTGAGTACGCTAACCATACAAGTTGAGTATGTTGGGTGTGCTAAGCTGAGTTGACTTGGTTAACTTCTTGACTTTTTGACATGGACTTGTTATTGACCAAGTTGACTTAGAGGTATTTTGGGTATGTTGATTGTGTGTTAAGTTTGGTCATTTTCCAACGGTGATGAGTAGAGCTGATATTCGGAGTAGTGTCCTGTGCAGTGATCTTTCAGAATGAAAGGTGAGTCTCGTTAATGTACTTATGTGTCAAAGAAACCAATTCCAGACCACTGGAACATGTTTGTATAATGATAGTTGTCTTTGTTACACTTACTGTTTTGTCTGTATATGCTTGTTGTCTTTATGACTCTTGCTGATATGATTACATGCTTAACTGTAAGGGTGAAATAAATCGGCTACCAGTTGATAGATATTGAACGGGGTAAAATAAACCTAACACTAGTTGAAAGATACCAAAGGGGGTGAAGTAGAACTAGTACCGATTAAAAGATACCACCGAGGGTGAAATACACCCACTACCAATTGAAAGATACCAGAGGGGGTAAAATAGACCCATTACCGGTTAAAGGATACCAAAAGCATCAAATAGGCCGGGTTATGTTTTGACTATTATGATACGTATGATATATGGTATTTGGGAGAAACTCATAAACATTTGTGCTTAAAGTTTATGTTATAGTTTAATGTACTTCCAGCTTAGAAGGGAAGGGACCAACTCGATCACACCGCATCCGCCCATGTTTTCCGCATTATGTAATTCTAGGATTTTTTACTCAGATGTTATTTTCACTATGATATAATTTTCGTTGATTTGATATAACTATTGAATGTTTTGGAATGAATTAATAAAAATTAATCTGGAATATTTGGGATGTTACAATTTGTAACATCTGGTGTAAAGATTTCTACATTTTAGCCCATATATCAGGCGTATGTGTGGTATATGCAGTGTACCTTAGCAATATATTGAACACAATATCCTCCCTAGTATGTTGGGTGTACATATGGTATGTTGGGAGTACTGGCTCACACCTTAAACCCTAAATTTTTGGGGTTGTACCCCTATTTGAACAACCTTATACCTACCTTGGACCTTCTAAAGATAGCCTCCACTCCTTCCAAACCCTAATATCGAGTCTCATCCTTGTGTATGAACATTTTGAAGCTTTTGATGATTCTTGTGCTTTCTTGTTCAATAAGAAAGCCATTGAAGAAGGTGGTGTTGCATGTAAGCTTGTAGATCCAAAAACTACCTCACATTGTACATCTTTTGAAGGTATGAAGTCTATACCTTTCTAATGTTCTTTCTAGATCTATTTATATGGTTATTGATGAGATTTTTGTCCTAAAGCTTGGAACTTTTTGAGAATGGAGTACTCTAGAGCATTCTGGCTATCCTTTTAGATGTTTTAGAGTGTCGTGACTCATAAAAATGGTTGCTTGATCGTTACCTTTGGCCCATGCATGAGTTAAGTGACTTTGATTGTTGTAAAAGGTAAGGTTTATGTGTTGGGTTTTGAGCACTATAACACTCCTATGGTACACATGCAACCCTAGAGGCTATGGATCTATGTTTTCTCTAATTATACATGCAGTTTCAATTTTACAAAGCATACACCCTAACTAGCATACAACTGAAGCTATATAACATGAAAAAAAATAGTTTGGATGATTACCTCTTATATGTAGGGTGTAGTTCCTGACCTTTGAAAGCTTGAGCACCTTAAGCGTGATGCCTCTAATGTGTCACAAACACCAAATGCAAGAGGAGGGTTGAGAGAATAAGTTTCTTAGCACAAAATCAATATCAAACTCCAAGAATGAAGGTGTAATCGATTATGGTCATGAGGGGTTCCTTTTAGAGTGCTAGGGTTACATCTTTGCAAACCCTAATGACCTTTCATATTACTTAGGCTCCATGGGTTAAACCTCCATGGACTATCTTCATTGGTTTAGCCCATCATAAATAACCATGGATCATTGGCCCATACTATAAGAAGTATTGATTTAGATAATCAATCCCCATATACTTCATTAGTCTCTTTTGATCACAAAATTAATTCCATGTTAATTCTTGATCATACTAATTAAATAATATGATTTCTCAATTAATATATTATACTTGTAATATATTAATAATTCAAAAATAATATTATTCTTAAAAGTCCAATCCTATTAAATTACACTAGTGAAGGCTACCCAAAAGGACCATGCTACTATCGGTTCAAGTACATCACAATTACAGTTATGGGCTTAGACACCTAATCCAACAGTCTTCCACTTGGATAAGTCTAATAACTATAGCTGCCAACGCCACTTTAGGATCTGACTTAGCAATTGTAGCATTCAAAAGTAGCTATCTATTCAGATCCAGTCAATGACGTGTCCTTTAGATAAGGGATCATATATTCCTTTTTTCTCAAGATATCTACGCGAACAAATACATGGAACATAGTCATACTTATTGTCCTGTAATTTGTTTTCCAATTTCCGATTCATCTAACATAGAACATAACTGAGCATATCAATTTAGTTCTGACCGGCCGGACATATAGTAAAAACAGAATCATCGAGGGGTCCACGATATCACTTTTGGTCCTCTAAGGTTAAAAGGAACAGATAAAATTCAACATTATATGCTTGTACTAACTACTCATCAAATCAGGCACAATGACATGTTTTATAATATCAAGTTACTGATGCGTTTTCATGCCATAAATGCACTACCAACTTGTAGTCAACAACTGATATATCTTGGTTGGAAGATTATATGATATTATCATCTGACATTTACTCGTGATAAATTCCATGAGGTAATTCAGGTGAGTGCGAGTTGAATCCAATACTCAAATCTTATTTCAGGAGCACTCATGAATGGTGTAGCAAACTTTTTCTATGTCTAACGCCTTACACAATCTACGAGCCAACTCATGACAGTCTAGCCTCATTACCTACTTCCAAAGTATGATCGATTGTGGATGGTTTGAATAATCTTAATGTTAATTACATGTAACTTTAAATAAGACAGTAACTTTACATATAAATAAAACTCCTTTTATTTAATCATCAAATGTTAATTACAATTTAACTATTACAAGTTTCCATTTATCTAAGCACTATAACTAATATCGTCTGTTAGCCCAATTCCGGTTGCATGCTACAAGTGCTTGACCCTAATCAGTTTCTTTGGAGGGAGGAGCTTGGGATGACTTATAGTTTTCATCAAATGTTAATTAAAATTTAGCTATTACAAGTTTCTATTTGTGATTCCACTTGAGGCATCCACATTATTGGTGTTAGGCTCTCATAACTCAAAGTAATCAACCACTAAGAAAAGGTATGTTATTCTATCAAGTTTTTATATTACAAGTACCCCATAACACGTTAGTTAGGTTGAGAACCTTGGAAAATCAAATTTTCATGTATAATAGAGAAAACAGAGATCCAAGGTTTCTAGGGTTGCATGTACACCATAGGAGTGTTAGAATGTTCAAAACCCTTCAGTGGTATCAGAGCCTAGGCTTGTTTTCATTATACTTGATGCAAAATGCTTGAAAAAGTTGAAAATCTATTCATTGATCAGTGGACTCGCCGAGTCCATCGGGGGACTCGACGAGCCCAAGTGTTTACTCATCCTACTTGTCGAGTAGGTTCTTACACTCGGGGAGTAGAAGGCCCCGTGTGTAGATTTTCGAGTTTTGGTTCTAGAAATGGACTATAATCATTACCGTAAATTGTTTTAAACTTGTAAAACCTGTTTTGATGTGATAATGATTATTCTAATCCATTTTCAATGGTTATTATCAAATATTCAAGCTTTATATGTTTATATGATTCTTGAAATTGTTTATATGAATGTTCATACTTATGAGTTTTAGTAGATCATAGGAATTATTTGCAAATTATTTGTTAGTGTAATTCTTGAATAGTTTCAAAACTTGCCCTCAAGTTTTTGGAATGTGTAAAGTCTCACACACACTTAATTCCAAACCCTAGAGTTTTAAAAGTTAAAAATCAACCCTTATACTTTATAATATTAATGGTTAATATGTGTAATGACCCAAATTTTACGTCCAAAAATTTCATTTTTGATTAAGTGATTTACAAACCATTTGTAACAAAATATCATCTGATCATATCATTTAATAAAACATGTCTTGTATTTGAAAACCGAATTGTAAAAACATAATAAGGTTAGAGTACAAATCCCAGAATAACTCATAATGCGGAAAACAAAGAGTGTGTGTATGATGTTCCGCTACCACGCTAGCTCCTTCCCCTTCGTTGAAGAGGTACCTAAAACCAAAAATGTAAACTGTAAGCACAAAGATTAGTGAGTTCCCCCATCGTACCACAAAACATGTGAACACATAGCATACATACTGTCGGGCAATTCTGGGGTGCCCGACCTACCAAGTACGGCCATTCTGGGGTGCCGACCTACCCATGCGGTCATTATGGGGTGCCGTACTACCCATGCAGCCATTCTGAGGTGCCATCCTACCCATTTCAAGCCATTCTCGGGTGCTGACCTACCCGTCGGTCCTAACAACCAACCTCGGGGACTATTCCACCCCTTACTGCTACTATCACTTATATCATAACATAAGAATACTATCAAACATATCTGGGATGTCTTACATACCCTTCGGTCCTAACAATCGAACTCTACTACTATCACATATAACATATCATGCTAGCATATAACATATCAGCACATACTATCAAATGTATCCACGGTGTCTGACCTACCCTTCGGTCCTAACAACCGAACTCTACTACTATCACATACAACATATCATGCCAGCATATAACATATCAAGTCCTAGCAATCCTAGATGTTATCACAAAGACAATCATCTAATCATAGAACTCCTACTGGTGGGCCATCATTGTGGCCGTAAACCCACCGCTACTGGAAGGTAACTCACCTTGTAGTAGTTGCTGATCTATGCGGGAAGCCGCTGCTGCTCCAGGAATCCTCCAACTATAATTCCCACAAAACACTTAGTCATACACTGCTAACTTGTTCTTAGGGTAAAATGACCATTTCACCCCTAACCAAAACAAAGTCAAAGTCAACTTCTAGTGACGTGACTCACCGAGTCCCTATCCTTCCATCTGTCCTTATACTCGTCTGTACTCGTTGAGTTAGGCGATGACTCGACGAGTTTACCTTCTAAATGAACATCGGCTGAATCCTCATCCGACTCAGAGTTCATCTCAACTGATACACAGGTCCTGTCCTCGACTCGCCGAGTTGTATGAACAAATCGTCGAGTTCATCTTAATCCTTAAGAAGTTTGCCTTGGACTCGCCGAGTCTGCTCATGCACTCGCCGAGTCCCATGAACTTCCAGAACAATGGCTTAGTCCAGAACGTTGGGTCACTCCCCGGGACCTGCTTAAAACCTTTCCATACTCAACTGGGTCTTTATAAGCCTCAACTGATATGGGACAAAACCTTGGAGTCGCCGAGTCCAAGAATGGACTCGTCGAGTTGGTCACATCCACTCACTAAATCTTCAATTTCTGATTTACAACCCTTGATCAAAAGATAGATCTATGCTTCCACAATCGATTTAGCATGTAAAGTTACAACCTTTACATACTTGCATGGGACTTTGAGCTCAAAATGCACTTAAACAAGCTCTTTTAATGAATGGGGCCTTCTTTGAGTGCAAGAGCCACTCCTTTCTGCCTTGTAACCCCTCTAAAGGCCTAAATCTGAAACATAAACTCCCAAACATGCTTGAAATCATGGTTGGTGACCACAATGGCTTAGAATAGCCCTAAAACTCCACAAAATGGGATCTATCAAAGGAACTAACAAGGTATAGACTTTATACCTTCTGAAGACTGAAATGATGCTCAAACTCGGATCCTTCTAGCCTCCTTTTGATCCTTCAACCTTCACCTTCCTTCCTAGAATCACAAAAGCACCAAAATCACTCCAAATGCTTTAGATTCCTTCAAGAATGGCTAGGATTTGCTATGGGGGACTCCTAGCAGCAAATGGGACAAAGGAGGCCATGTTAAGGTGTTTAAATAGGGTGCAAACCCTCGGGTTAGGGTTTTTGTCAAGACAAGCCCTACTAGTCGAGTCCACAGCTTAAACCCCGCACCTCATCACGCTTCTACTCGGCGATTTGGTCCTTCAATTCCCCGAGTCCAAGGTCAAAATGCAAAAATATAAATAAGAGAATACGTACCAAGAACGAGGTGCTACAAATCTCCCCCACTTATTATAGACTTCATCCTCGAAGTCTGCTGCTCGATCCTGAAATAGCTCGGTTTAATGCTCCATCATCTTGTCCGCCGGCTCCCACATCCACTTCGACCCCTACCGGTGTTTCCATTGCACCTTCACGAGTTCCACTCTTTTGTTCCTCAAATCCTTCGACTTTCGGTCGAGGATTGCCACCGGTCGTTCAATGTAGTGTACGCTGTCATCAACTTGAATGTCCTCTAAGGGTACCACTGCTAAGGCGTCCACCAGGCACTTTCACAACTGAGAAACATGGAATGTGTTGTGTATCTGACTAAGTTCGGTTGGCATATCCAGCCTATACGCCACTTGGCCTACCCGGGCTATAACCCTGAACGGTCCAATATACATGGGGGCCAACTTGCTCCGTTTCCTGAATCGGATAACGCCTTTCCATGGCGAAACCTTCAAAAGAACCATATCCCCGACCTGGAACTCCAGGTCTGATCGGCGCTTATGGACATAGCTTTAGTGCCGACTCTAAGCAGTCTGAAGCCTGCTCCGGAACTGCTGAATATTGTCTATTGTCTTGAGCACTACCTCAGTGCTCCCTATTACCCTCTGGCTAAATTCGCCCCAACATATTGGGGTCCTGCACTTCCTCCCATAAAGCATCTCAAAGGGAGGACCATCAATGCTTGCGTGATAACTATTGTTATAGGAGAACTCTGCCAATCGAAGGTAGGTATCCCAACTACCTCTAAAGTCTAATACGCATTCTCGCAGCATATCCTCCAGGGTCTGGATGGTTCGCTCGCTCTGACCATCCGTCTGCGGGTGAAAGGCGATGCTAAAATGCAGACGAGTACCCAACTCATCATGAAACTTCCTCTAAAACCTGGAAGTGAACTGCACATCCCTATCTGAAATCGCAGAAACTAGCACACCATGCCGCGCCACCACCTCCCGGATATAGATGTCGGCCAACTTCTCGGCCGAGATGCTCTCCTAAATTGGGATAAAATGGGCGCTCTTGGTCAATCGATCGACGATGACCCAGATCGAATCCACTCCACGCGCGGTCCTGGGTATGGCACCCCCGTGGTGTGGCACCCACACGCTAAAGTGTAGTGTCAGTAATCCTCGGTTGTCATAGTCGCAGGAGGAAACTTGCCCTACGATCTGCTCGCTCCTCCGATGTTCCTCCTTCATGGCCTCCTGCTGGGCCTCCCAAATCTGCTCCAACAGCGGAGTCACTACTATCATCCTCAGGAAGATATCCCTGATCGGCACTGCCTTGCGGCTAAGCGTGTCGGCCACCACATTGGCCTTACCCGGATGATAAAGGATCTCTCAATCGTAATCCTTTACCATGTCCATCCACCAATGTTGCCTCATGTTTAGATTCGGCTAATCCATCAGGTACCTCAAACTCTTATGGTCCGTGTAGATGGTACAGCGAACCCCATAGAGGTAATGATGCCAAATCTTGAGGGTGAATACAACAGCCCGCAACTCCAAATCATGTGTTGGGTAGTTCGCCTCGTGAGGCTTCAGCTGCCTTGAAGTGTAGGGAATGACATGCCCTCTCTACATCAATACTATGCCCAAACCTGAGATAGATGCATCGCAGTACACAACACAATCCTCCACGCCCTCTGGCAGGGCTAAGATTGGTGCCTCACACAATCTCCATCTCAGTGTCTCGAACGCGGCCTACTGCTCAGGCCCCCGTCGAAAGACCACGGACTTCCTCGTTAACCTGGTTAGGGGTATGGCTATCTTGGAGAATTCCTAGATGAATCTTCGATAGTAGCCGGCTAATTCTAGGAAACTCTAAATCTTGAATGGAGAATTCAGAACCTCCCATCTCATCATGGCCTCCACGTTGGCCGGGTCCACTGAGAACCCGTTATGGTTGATAAGATGCCCAAGGAACTACACCTCGTGCAACCAGAACTCACACTTGGAGAACTTAGAATACAAGTTCTCCCTCCTTAAAGCCTCCAGAACGTCTCGTAGGTGCTCCTCGTGCTCCTCCTGTATCTTGGAGTAAACCAAGATATCATCAATAAACAATATCACAGACCGGTCTAACATCGGTCTACACACACGGTTCATGAGGTCCATGAACACGGCAGGAGCATTGGTGAGCCCGAAGGGCATCACCACAAACTCGTAGTGGCCATAGCACATCCGAAACGCAGTCTTCTATACATCCTCCTCTCTGACCCTCATCTGATGATATCCTGAACGTAGATTAATCTTGGAGATCCAAGATGCTCCCTACAGCTGGTCAAATAGCTCATCAATCCTTAGGAGTAGGTAACGGTTCTTCACTGTTACCTTCTTCAGCTCCTGGTAATCTATACACATCTTATGCGACCCATCCTTCTTCCTTACAAACATAATCAGGGCTCCCCAAGGAAAGCTACTCGGTCTAATGAATCCCTTGTCTAACAGCTCCTGCAGCTATGTAGACAATTGCTTCATCTTAGGAGGAGCCAACCGATACGGTGCCTTGGCTATCGAAGCCGTACCGGGTACTAGGTCGATCCTGAACTCCAGCTGCCTCTCCAGAGGTATCCCTAGCAACTCTTAGGGGACTACATCTGAAAACTCTCGCACTACGGGCACATCGCCCACTATCACCTTACCCGCCTCCCGGGTGTCCATAATGTAAGCGACATATCC
Organism: Lactuca saligna; assembly: GCF_052625555.1. NCBI lineage: Eukaryota > Viridiplantae > Streptophyta > Magnoliopsida > Asterales > Asteraceae > Lactuca > Lactuca saligna. The sequence goes on from NC_136417.1 coordinate 158,772,326, forward strand.
TATGCAACCCTGCTGAAGGTAACGCCTAACTCATGCTGCTGAACATACTGCTGGTCCTTGTTGTGGCCTCTCACCCTGAACTACCAACTCTCCCCCACTAAGGGTCCTGAACCGAACTAGCTGTGGTGTGCAATCTATCACTGCCCCATTAGGGCTCAACCAGTCCATGCCTATAATCACCTTGTTCCCTCTTAACGGAATAGGATCCAGATCCACCAGATAATGCTCCTCGAATAATTTCAGCACACAGCCTCGGAATACCGTCGATGCTCGCACCGATCGCTCATCTGCAATCTCCACCTCTAAAGCGCAATCCAACCTGCCCGAAGACTCAGGAAACTTCTTGCTTAGCGCAAGGGAGACAAATGATCAGGTAGCCCCCGAATCAAATAGTACTTGAACTGGAATACCGTTCACATGGAACGATCATAAACAGAGCACATACATAACATATCAAAATCACAGTAGCGCATTATAAAGCTTATAGATAGGAAATCATACCCGTCACCACATCGGGTGCAGCACGTGCCTCCTCGGTAATCAATTTGAATGCCCAGCTACTCACCACTGGAGCCTTTGCCTTGCCCTATTGGCCATCAGTGATCCGTAGGGTTGCTGGAGCTAGCGCCTTCACTTGCACTGATGCTGTTATCAACTGAGGGCAGTTGGCCTTCTTGTGGGCCTTTTGATTGCAGTAGAAACATAGCAACTCAGACATCTGAACAATTGGTGCAGGGTCAGTACAATCCCTGCTAAAATGCCCCGTCTTGCCACACTTATAGCAGCCTACCGATCCCAATCTACACGCCCCCTCATGTAGCCTGCCGATTTTCCTACAGCAGCCCGGTCCTGACTGCCCTTTCGGCCTACCATATGATCCCTTGGGCTTCTTCCCCAAAGCCCCAGTCGTCTGAACCTCCTCTATCTTCCTCTTTCGGACATGCTCCAGATCGATCTCCCTCTCCCTTGCCCTGGCAATCATGGAATCCAAGGTAGGGCACGCTGAAAAGCTAACATGGTCCAGAATGTTGGCCCGTAACATGTCATGGTAGCGGGTCCTCCTCATATCCTCGTCTCCTACATACTGGGGCACCAGCAATGCCCTCTCCCGGAACTTGGCGGTGATCTCCGCTACAGTCTCTGTAGTCTGTCTGATGTCCAAAAACTCCTTGGCCAGATGCTGAAGCTCTACAGCTGGCGCAAACTCTGCTCAGAACCGGGTCACAAAATCTGACCATGACATCGCCTCAATAGCCGAGGCTCCCAGAGAGTCACCAACCGATTCCCACCAATCCCTAGCCCAGTCCCTCAAACACCCTACTACAAATCGTACCTTTAACCCCTCGGGGCAGAAGCTGGTCAGCTGCGCAGACTCAGTGTTCACAATCCACCGTCTGGCAGCAATGGGGTCCTTCTCCTCATGGAAATCTAGTGCACCACTACCCCTGAAGTCCTTAAAGGACAGTGTGCAGGATCCTAACTGACCAGATGCCATGTCACTCCTGAACTCCCCGAGGCAATCCTCCATCAGCTCGACTATCCCTTCCTTGATCGACCCGAAGATGATGGGTGTCAACTCAAGGATTCCTCATGTGATCTCTGACGCGATGAATTCGCATAGCCTCTCATCTGCTGGTTCGAAACCTGATCCCGAACCCGATCCCTCTGCTGAACTGCCAACTAGTAGCCTCTGTCATAGTACCACCATTCTGCAAAACATAATACCTACCGTTATTGATGCCAATACATCCCGACGAATCATATCCACTACAAGTTCACTAGTCTTGCTTTCAGTAGTACGGGCCCATTCTACCTTCCACATATATCCGTACCTTCCTCAAGGACTACCTTGACTCCACCAATTCCCTTTCACTATTGTTGATTCTCTGATATTCCCATCCTAGGCTTAACCTAGGGAAAATCTTTAACTCCATCCAAAGTGGCCCTCATCTGCTGAAGGTCTCCTTGTAATTCCAATTAGCCAAAAACCTGAGAACCATCACATGTGTTGAGGCTCAAATAATCCTTCGAGTAACAGACTCGTCCCTACAACAGTTAGACTCAGACGAGAGCTGCGCAATAGGGCTAAATCTAGCACTCTGAGATTATTCAACCCTGATCACATGTGACTTGCCGTATTCACCTAATGGCTAACTCCCATCACTCAGAGTCCCACAAAGCAAATAACAAGCAACATTCGGATGCAGGAAAACTACTCAAGCAAATATGTCCTCATAATGAGAAGCTAAACAAGCATATAGTGTTGAGCTCATACTACCAGGCATAACCTAAACAGACTATCCTACTACTGCCTACTCAATACTAGCATGCAATTCTCATAAGTTGAAGCACATAAAGTAGGCACATAAGGCATCATTCCTAGATCCTTAGTCCTATTCTAGCATGTTGTTCTACAGAAACTGATAAACATGAGATAACTAGTATGGGTACTATGTGGAAAATTTACTTGAGCTCGGCCGGTTGCGCACATCACACACTTGTTCCTTCTCAAAACTCTTTTATCTTAGCTTTTAGAAAGTAATTTTCCTTGTAAAAATCTATTAATCCCTTGGTTTGAGTCCAGACACCCCCGAAGGTGTGTCCGAATCCCTCAAACCAGGGATCTAATACCAACTTGTAACGACCCAAAATTTACGCCCAAAAATTTCATTTTTGATTAAGTGATTTACGAACCATTTGTAACAAAATATCACCCTATCATATCACTTAATAAAACATGTCTCGTATCTGAAAACCGAATCGTAAAAACATAATAAGGTTAGAGTACAAATCCCAGAATACCTCATAGTGCGGAAAACAAAGAGTGTGTGTATGATGTGCTGCTATCGTGCCAGCTCCTTCCCCTTCGCTGAAGAGGTACCTAAAACCAAAATTGTAAACTACAAGCACGAATCTTAGTGAGTTCCCCCACCGTACCACATAACGTGCAAACACATAGTATACATATTGTCGGGCAATTCTGGAGTGCCCGACCTACTCGGTACGACCATTCTGGGGTGCCAACCTACCCATGCGGCCTTTCTGGGGTGTCGTACTACCCATGCGGCCATTTTGGGGTGTCGTCCTACCCATTTCAAGCCATTCGGGGGTGCTCACCTACCCGTCGGTCCTAACAACCGACCCTCAGTGACTATTCCACCCCTTACTGCTACTATCACATATATCATAACATAAGCATACTATCAGACATATCTGGGGTGTCTGACCTACCCTTCGGTCCTAACAACCGAACTCTACTACTATCACATATAACATATCAACCCAGCATATAACATATCAACACATATTATCAGATCTATCTAGGGTGTCTAACCTACCATTCGGTCTTAACAACCAAACTCTACTACTATCACATATAACATAATGCCAGCATATAACATATTAGGTAGTAGCAAACCTAGATTTTATAACAAAGACAATCATCTAATCATACAACTCCTACTAGTGGGCCGGCATTGTGGTCGTAGACCCACCGTTAATGGAAGGTAACTCACCTCGTAGTAACTGCTGATCTAAGCGGGAATCCTCTGACTGCTGGCGCTGCTGCTCCACGAATCCTCTAGCTATAATTCCCACAAAACACTTAGTCATGCACTGCTAACTTGTTCTTAGGGTAAAATCACCATTTCACCCCTAACCAAAACAAAGTCAAAGTCAACTTCTAGTGACCTGACTCGCCGAGTTGGCTCGCCAACTCGCCGAGTCCCTATCCTTCTATCTGTCCTTATACTCGTCTATACTCGTCGAGTTAGGCGATGACTCGATGAGTTTTCCTTCTAAATGAACATCGACTGAATCCTCATCCGACTTGCTGAGTTGTATGAACAACTCGTCGAGTTCATCTCAACTGATACACAGGTCCTGTCCTCGACTAGCTGAGTTGTATGAACAACTCATCGAGTTTATCTTCATCCTTAAGAATTTTGCCTTGGACTTGTCGAGTCTGCTCATGCATTCGTCGAGTCCCATGAACTTCCAGAACAATGGATTAGTCCAGAATGTTGGGTCACTCCCCGGGACCGCCTTAAAACCTTTCCATACTCATTTGTGTCTTTATGACCCTCAACTGATATGGGAAAAAACCTTGGACTCGCCGAGTCCAAGAATGGACTCGTGGAGTTGGTCACATCCACTTACAAAATCTTCGATTTCTGATGTACAACCCTTGATCAAAATATAGATATATGCTTCTACAATCGATTTAGCACGTAAAGTTACAACCTTTATGTGCTTGCATGTGACTTTGAGCTCAAAATGTCCTTAAATAGGCTCTTTTCAATACATCGGGCCTTCTTTGAGTGCAAGAGCCACTCCTTTCTGCCTTGTAACCCCTCTGAAGGCCTAAATCTGAAACATCAACTCCAAACCATGCTTAAAATCATGGTTGGTGACCAAAATGGCTTAGAAAAGACCTAAAACTCCACAAAATGGGATCTATCAAAGGAACTAACAAGGTATAGACTTTATACCTTCTGAAGACTGCAAATGATGCTTAAACTCGGATCCTTCTAGCCTCCTCTTGATCCTTCAAGCTTCTCCTTCCTTCCTAGGGTCACAAAAGCACCAAAATCACTCCAAATGCTTTAGATTGCTTCAAGAATGGCTAGGGTTTGCTATGGGGGTCTCATGGGAGCAAATGGGACGAAGGAGGCCAAGTTAAGGTGTTTAAATAGGGTGTAAACCCTCGGGTTAGGGTTTTTGTCCAGACAGGGCCTACTCGCCGAGTCCAAGACCTGACTCGTCGATTCCACAGCTTAAACTCCGCACCTCATCATGCTTCTACTCGGCGAGTTGGTCCTTCAACTCACTGAGTCCAAGGTCAAAATGCAAAAATATAAATAAGAGAATATGTACCAAGAACCAGGTGCTACCATATGTATATATATATATATATATATATATATATATATATATATATATATATATATATATATATATATATATATATATATGTATGTATAAGATCAAGTCAGCCTTTTTATGAGTAGGACACATTTACAAAGCCGACCTATAAGGGGGGTATAAGGTTGTCGCCTATAAAATCGCAGCTTAATGGTTGTCCACTCGCACCCACTGCTTCCATGACTAGTGGAGGGTCGTTAGTCGAACGGGTAGGATAAGGACTATAATTCTGATTAAAAGTATAGTGATAAATATAAAGTAACTAAACCTTTTATAAATTCCCAATCTTAGTTACTTTAGAAAAATGTGAAATTGGTGCTAACCCATGAAATTACACTTTCTACCTTACCAAGTCATTGGTGGAGCATGTGTAGGTAACTGACACACTAAGATGGACTACTAAGAGTGGAAAAGGGTGACTTAATGTTTATCATAGATCGGTTGAGCGCATGTGGGTAACCGACACATCGATTAGGTGATAAATATTAAGGGTACCAAGTTAATTTGCATGGTTATTCACACCTTGTTTGTGATCCTCAGCATCCCAGTCACAAACTTGAGAGAGCATAATCAAGATTTAAACATGCCATTAAAAAGTTCAATTAATCTCAAAAGATCTAGGAGTTTCAATCCAATTAAAACCTAATAATTTATTTCATTTTTCATTGTGGAAATTAGTGAATCGTCATTCGCCTACCTTCAAATATTTTATTTCTTAGATTACGACATCCCTCTTCCAAGTTATAAAGTATTGTGTTGGGTCCTAGCCTTAATATTACATTTCGATGTCTTATTAAGGATTCTATATCTAATCTAAAGATGTCTTTCTTCTTTTTAGATGTCTTCCAAGAATGCTGCTTCTGGCACAAACCCTACCGGCTCCTTCTCTCTCATGAACCTTTATGGGAGAGTCATCTTTGATGGCTCAAACTTCAATGATTGGATCAGGAACATAAGGATGGTCACGCTTTACGAAGACAAGAAATATGTCCTTGACAACGAGCTAAAAGAAATTGATTAGTCTACTGCTACTCCAGAAGAGATTGCTGACTTTAGAGCACATGAGAGAGATGCCACCAAGGTGGCATGTATCATGTTTTCCACAATGATAGTTGAACTCCAGAAGTCCTATGAGGACCTTTACCCCTTTTGAGATGCACGGACCTGATGGACCGTTACCATCAGAGTGCTAGTCAAGAGAGGTATGAAATCATCTCTTCCATAATAACAACCCGAATAAAGGATGGTAAATCCATTACGGGCCACTTGAAGAAAACGCAAAGGTATGTGGACCGTTTGTTGAAGTTGAATGTGAACTTCCCGAAGGAGTTGGCTATTGACATTATATTGTACTCCTTACCTACTTGTTATGATCAATTCTGAATGACATATCACATGAACAAGGAGGAAGTTACACTCAACAAGCTTCAAGTACTTTTGAAGACCGCCGAAAGTGGTCTCAAAGGTAAATCGATTGTTACTACACCTACTCCTAACACCGCCCATGCCTTGGCAATCGGGCAAAGTAGAGGGAAAAATAGGAAGACCCATTCGAAGGGTACCAAGCCAGTGTCTCTTGATGGTTCCTCTTTCAGTGGAACCAAATGTGGTTCTGTCACTCCTTCTTCCAACCCAAAGGAGGCTGAATGCTTCTATTTTCATGATAAGGGGCATTGGAAATGAAACTACCCTAAGTACCTGCAAGATGATAAATATGGGAAGGTCAAAACTACCAATGCAGGTATTTACACTATATTGTCTGATAACTCACCACATACTACTTCTTGGGTTCTTGATACAGGTTATGTTATTCATATATGTTCTGATTTGCAGGGCCTAAGAAGAAGTGAGGATGTGGAGCATGGAAAGATAAACTTGATCATGGGAAATAGGAAAGCTTCACCTGTCACCAAGATTGGAGTTTATACTTTGTTGCTAAGTAGTGGGTTAATGTTAGATTTGAATAAGTGTTGTTACTCATCTCAAATGACGAGAAATATTATTTCTTTTCATGGTTTGTACAAACAAGGATATACTTTTTCATTTGATAATGAATGTGGTGGTATTAATGCTTTTTATAATGATATTCTCTATTTTAAAACATTACATTATGATGGTGCATATGAACCGTATCGGTTGTAGACAAGTTAGGAAATAATTTGTTGCATATCGATTCTTCCACTAGTTTGGATAAGGTATCCTGGTGGCATTGTCATCTTGGACATGTCAACAAGAAGCGCATAGGCCAACTCCAAAAGGTTGGTGTCTTGGATTCATTTGACTTAAAGTTGGATGATAGTTGTGAGTTTTGTTTTCTTCAAAAAATTTCAAAGTCACCCTTCACTGGTACTTGTGCTAAGGGTAAAGGTTTGTTGGACCTCATATACACAAATGTGTGTGGACCCTTCAGAACCACCACAAGGGATGCTAGCGGCTTCTATGTGACTTTTACTAATGATTACAATAGATATGATTATGTCTACTTAATCACGTATAAGTCAGAAACCTTTGAAAAGTTCAAAGAGTTTAAAAAGGAAGTATGATTTCAGTTGGGCAGGAACATTAAGATGCTTCGATACGATCGAGGTGGAGAGTATCTTAGTATAGAGTTCCTTGACTATCTTAAGGAATGTGGAATTGTTTCACAACTGATACCTCCTAGAATACCACAGCTTAATGGCATGGCTAAGAGGCGCAGTCGAACCTTATTTGACATGGTTTATTGCATGATGAGTCAATCTTTGTTACCAATCTCATTCTAGAGGTATGCCTTACACACTGCCGCCCATATCGTTAATCTAGTCCCTACCAAGAAAGTTGCCAAAACACCTCACGAAATGTGGATTAGGAAAGTTCCCAATTTTGACCACATCAAGATTTGGTGTTGCGATGCTTTTTTGAAACGTGAGAATCAGGAAAAGCTTACACCTCATAGTGATCGGTTTATTTTCATCGGCTACCCACATAAATCTTTTGGTTACCTCTTCTACAGACCCAGTGACAATGTGGTCTTTGTGGCAAGGAGAGGGGTTTTTCACGAGATAGAATTTATAAGCCAAGAAAACAGTGGGAAGAAAATTGACCTTGAAGTGCTTCAAGAGTCAAGTCGTGAAGGAACCTCAAATCCTAGCAATCAATCTAAGGAGGAAACTCCTATTGAACCAACTGACGAGTCTGTACCTCTGAAGCGTTCCATTAGAGTTAGGAATCCACCTGAGCATTACTATGGTTTCCATATTAGTGCGGAATGTGATACATTTATCAGTGATAGTACACTGGTAAATTTGGATGAACCTAAATGTTGGGGTGAAAATTTATTCATGATTGACTTTGTAAATGTTTGACTTTTGTATAACCCACTTGCATGTGGAGTATTTACCTTTTGACACATGTGTTAGTGAGAGTGAGAGAGAGACATGTAAACACCTCTATGTAAGGTGGGTTTGTCCACTTGTAGAGGTGTACTTGAGAAATGTAGAAGTTGAGTGTGTAAGCGTGTGTTATTTATGTAGTCTAGATCTAGATCATTTTTGTGTAACACCATATACAATCAATACATCTCTTGAACACCCAAATCACCATGTTCATTTGTGCAAGCTTTAAATTCCTCATGTCAAACCATGTTCTTTGTCAATACATTTGGTATCAGAGTGGGTCTTCAAGATGAAGGTGATTTTTGAAGAACGATTCTCGGTTTGGCAACTTTTGTCTCAATTTGAACAAATTTGGTGAGTCTCTCTCTATGATCTCTCTTAATTTCATTGAAATCGTGCGTTGCATTTTTTATTTGTGATCATTTGACTCATTGGATCTAAATCGTTTCAAATCACTTTGTTTGATCCAATATTTTTTTTTCTTTCAAGCCAAATTTCATTTTGATTCAATCATTTTCTTGATTTAGACTAAACCTTATTTGATATCCTAGTTTCGAAATCAACTGTTCACTATGATCAAGAGCAAAAAATTATCATTTGTATAGATCGAACCCAAATTTAATCAAAATCTATTTCAAGTTTTTGAAGTCCACATTTCCAATTTTCTACTGTTCATTTAATCAGTTTTAAGCCCAAAAACAATTTCAATCCAATAAATTGTAAGCCTAATTTCGATTAAAGCTTATGAATCATTGAACTCGTCATCGACTTTGTCACACGCTTCTATTGATTGTACAATTGGATTCACACACATCTGTTCATACCTCTTAATCGATCGTTCTCTTCTCGTTTTCTTGATAATTTTTTTTTCTTTTGTTTGAATGGCGATCGATAATCTGATGATATACTTTGATTTCATGTGATTTGATACATGATGAAATCGAGTTCATACAAATTCAAATGAAGAATCGTCAAAATTAATTCTTGATTTTGATAAATATCGTCAAGAACGTTTGAAGGTGTTGAAGAACAGTAAAATATTCATGTTTAGATATGAAATCTGGCATTAAAAAATTCAATTTCGTGTTTTTCGATTGATGATTTGAAAAGTCAAAGCTTCATAAAAAGTCAAAATTAAATTGTTGAATTGTTGTTCCATGAATCGGATGACTATATCAGTTGATGAAGGGTTCTATTCGGTTGAGGGTCGAATGTGTTTTATTTTGATCGATTTGAATAGAGTGCTTTAATGTCAACTTTGGTTTGAAGGTGTTCGATTGATTTTGAGTTCGTTGACGATATGTGATGATGGTCTGTCATTGATCGATGGTTAATAGCGTGCAAAACGAAGATTTTGAATTCAAAGCTTTTGGGAATGGTCGACTTTCATGAATTGATTGTTGATGTGAAGAAAAAGCGAGTTTTGGAATTTCGAAAGTTTGTGTGTCGATGTTTTTGGTGAAATGGGTTTGTTGATGTTCGAATACATCAACTGATTTAACTCAAGAAAACGAAGGATTTTTTTGTGTGTGTGAATCAGTCAAAGACTGTTTTGGGTTTGTATGAATATGATTTTGATTCGAAAGGGGGTTTAGAGTTTAAACGGAGAAATGAATATGTTGGACTCGATGATTAAATCGAAGGGTAAATGTGTTATGAGTTTGATGTATGAAGAATGCATGGATTTTGATTCAAAGGGGTGTTTGTTATGAATATATACGAACAGGGTTTGTTTAGGTGTTTTGAACGAAGGGTGTTTTAGATTCGCAGGGGGTGTATTGAAAATTAATACGAAGAAAGTTATTGTTCATTACTAAGGCTTCGTATGCTTCGAATCTTTAACACTTCGTATGAATTGAAAGGAAATGGAAAAGTTTTGAATCTGGCCCCTGAACCTTCAAATTTTTGACACTTCGAAAATTAACTCAAGTTTCGAATGTTTGGCACTTTTCACCCAAATTGGAAAAAAATTTGGAGCTTCGTATATTTTGGGAATGCTTCGTATGATTTGAGTACAAAGAGCAGAATTTTTGAAAATGGTCCCTGAGACTTCGAATTTTTGGCAGTTTACACCCAAATTTGAAAAAGCACTATATTTTGCTTAAAATTAAAGATTGCGCATTTCAGGCCCCTGCAGTTTGTGCAAATTGAGGCTTTTTACCCATATTTGAAAAAGGGGGGATAGTTTTGCATATTTTGCTGTTTTGGGCGCACCAGGTCACTGCAGAATTTTGAAATTGACAACTTCTACCCATTTTTGAGAAATTTTGTCAAAGGCGATCCGTGAACGAAGCTAAAAATTCAATATTTTTTGGATTTTCCGGATTGAAGCACAAAGTTTATGCCGCATGTTAAAGGGGAAGAAGTTTTATATGGAAATTTGAACTTGAATTTTTCATATTACGTGGATTTGAAGACCGAAGTGATCTTGAAGTTTTGAAGCCACGAGATGATGCAATTGGAAGTTCAGAAGTGATGTATTCCAAATGGGTTTGGTTTTATTGAAGATTTTTGGGGTGTGTTTTTATCCGCAACATTTGGGTGATTATTTGGAGTTTGGAATACTCTTGATCATTCGTTGTTGCTCGTTTGTATGGTCTCACACCCTAGAGCCCAAATTGAAGAATCATGGAAGAATTGAAGATTGAAGTTCGTTTCAACATGGGTCACCTTTGAGGCTCGAACTGCGTAGTTGCTGGACTTTGGAAGAATTAAAGTGGGTCATTCATTCCTAACTTTGAGGGGGAGAATGTTGAGGTGCAAAGTTATTCATGATTGACATTGTAAATGTTTGACTTTTGTATAACCCACTTGTATGTGGAGTATTTGCCTGTTGACACATGTGTTAGTGAGAGTGAGAGAGAGACATGTAAACACCTCTATATAAGGTGGGTTTGTCCACTTGTAGAGGTGTGCTTGAGAGATGTAGAAGTTGAGTGCGTAAGTGTGTGTTATTTATGTAGTCTAGATCTAGATCATTTTTGTGTAACACCATATCAATCCATTTGTTTTTTACCTTGATATGCATGAACATTTCTAAAAAACTGAAGGGAAGAAAACATACAGCCAAGATATAACTTGGTTTTGACTTCCTCTAACAACTATTTAAAACAATCATCAATGTCGCTACCCCCAGTATTCGAGGTTCATTCATTGAGGTTGGTATAATTTTCCCTTAACTCCAACATAACATCGTCGATAAAATCAGCAATCTCATTACATGGCGCTACGACATCTACAATAAGACGAATTAAAGTTTTATCATGATATGTCCACGTTTCATATGAATGTCTATACGAACATATGTCTCATTGTTTTCGTATCCATGAAGTAGTGGTTATGATATTTCTCACATGGAATCTACCTTCACCTTAACTATCTAGGTGTGACATAGATCTCTTGACAAAACAGTTAAGTCCTAGCTGGAACTCAAGAGATTGACGATGCGGATTAGAAGTCCATCTTTTATCAATGGACATCATGTAACTAAAACATGGTTTACTTTTTATGGTTTACTCTATGGGAAACAAAAATTAGGTAGAGTATTCATAAAATAGATGATTCAAAAGGTATCCCTGACACAGGAACACAAGAATAAATATTCGGAAAGGGATAGAGTATTCACAAAGCTAGGCCTCTAAACCAACTTTTTGAATACCTTATCTCATATGTGAATGTGTATTACATGATTATCTATTAAGAAAATTTCAGTAGCACTTCCCATTAGCTCCCAACTATATATATATATATATATATATATATATATATATATATATATATATATATATATATATATATATATATATACACACACACACACACACACACATAAACACATATAATGCTCAAGCAAAAATGCAAATAATTTGCGAAAACATAAAAACAAGGAAAACCTATGAGATTATGCTACATCAACCGTATATTTTGGACAAGAATCCATCCAAACTTTGAACTACATTATGACGATCCTTGCTACATGAGAAATTGCTTTATATTAGAAAAGCTTGTTTTTTTCACATTTTTATTATGAAAACTTGAATTTAAAAGTGATTAAGGAGGTAAAAAATGGTTGTTAAAACCACCTTTAAATATATATTACCATAACACCCTCCAATCTAAACTTATTATCTATAATGTATTGCTAAGTTACTGTAACGACCCAAAAATAGTGGTAAAAATTTCATTTTTAATATAACCCAAACATAGATATCATGTATTCAAATCACTCCAAAACATTGTTAATTACAAAAATTTATCATAGTACATCCCAAAATCATTCTTTGCGGAAAGCATGGGTGTGTGCGATGCGATCAAGCTGAGCCCTTCCTTTCCAAAACAGAGATACCTAAAACCATAAATGAAACTGTAAGCACGAAGATTAGTGAGTTACCAAGAGCATACCCCACATAATCCACATAATCACATAATCCATATCAGCGGTAACAATTATATAAACCATATCAATCACACAAGCCATGCACACAAACATATAAGGATGCCCTGGAAACCCTCCAGGGTCTTCCACCGGTGACATGGGAACCCCCACATGGTCTTAGTCCACTGTTATACCAACCATACATATAAGGATGCCTTGGAAACCCTCCAGGCTCTTACTTCGGGTGCCATGGGAACCGCTACATGGTCTTGACTGAGGATGCCATGGAAACCCTTCAAGGTCTTACACCCTAGTGCCTCGGGAACCCCCTGATGTCTTCCATGCAAGTATCAAAAAGACAACTAGCATATCACATAACACATAATCAGCTAGCATACCACATAACACGAAATCGACTACCATATCACATAATGCATAATGGGCCGGCTTTGGTGCCTTAGACCCATTGCTATGGTGAGGACACTCACCTCAAATGCAGAAGCTTCCCAAAAGAACTCCTTAGTTGCTTCCCTGCCAGCTTCCCGAGCTGTCACTACCAATCAATATACCTAATTAGCAATTGGGTCCATATCATAATCCTTAATCCATGCATGGGGGTAAAATGAACATTCTACCCCTGGCCTTGTATGATTCAAACTAAGGCCCAAACCCAACACTATAATGTCCATAAATCCATCAATGGGCCAATTTTCCAAATTGGGTCCAAGACCATAGTGGGCCTCCACAAATAAAATATCAACCCAAAACCTGATAGCCCAACACGGCCCAGAACAACACATCCCAGAAGATGGCCCAAACCGAAGCCCAAAAACCAATATCCCATTTTGCTGAGTACGCGGGGCGTACTCAGCTTGTACGCTAAGCGTACTAGCTTAAGGACTTATACACTGCACGTACAAGCTTGGAAGCCCAGAGTACTCCTGCTTTTCACCAACCGTCAATCCTAGTTCTTAATCCATTAAGCCAAGACATCTAGAACCTCAAAATGCCTAAATATAAGTAACTTGATCCATAAATTCGAATGCTTTAAGCATTTGCATGGCTTAATAAATCCCAAACACCAAAGATGAATTCTAAAAGGTCAAAATCCCTCCCAAAAGGTCTTAAAACTTCTTAATACCCTAAGGCCTTCGTCCAAACTTTCAGATCTAATTTCAAGGGACTTCTTAAGTCATAAAGTTTACAACTTTATGACTTAGCATAACTTAATGGGGTCTAAATCTAAACCCTAAGTCCCAAACTTGCATCAAATAACTACCAACTCATGCATGGAAAGTTTACACTCCTCAAGATCCAAACTTTATGACTCCATAACCTCAGTAAGGACCAAATAAGAGGCTCAAAGGTTCTGGAGTAACTTCTACTCAAAAGAACCACCTCTAAGGGACCCAAAATCATAACAATGTACCACTTAGCTAGATCTACATAAAAGAGTAGTGAAGGTGGAGACTTTATACCTCCAGAGGATATATCTATGTGCAAAAAGCTTAGATCCAAAAGCTCCAGGTCAAAACAATGAATCTTCAAGAAGTTCCTTCTTCCTCCTCTAGCACCAAAACGCACCAAAAATCACTTTGAAGCTCTTCAATCATTCAAATGGGGGCTAAGGATATCTAGGCTTTGGAGGGATGGAGGCTGAGGATCTTATGGTTTGGTTATGAGATAAGAAGCTTAAATAGGGTCCAAGACCCTAAAATAGGGTTCTGATCTGACTGGAGTACGCCCAGGATACTCCGGGGAACATTCCCGACCATACTGGTCAGTACGCCCAGCGTACTCCTTTCTCTAGTACGCCCCGCATACTCAGTTAAGACTGAAAAAACCACAAAACTTCTGAAGGCCATAACTTCTTCGTTATAAGTTCCATTCCGATGATCCTTAAATCCACAGAAAGGTGGCGAGAAGATCTACACTTCTAACAACTCAAACCTTTCTTAAGACCTTCTGAACTGTAACAACCCGAAATTTGTTCATCGCCAGAACCCGTTCTACCCGGAAAAAGTCGCCGTTATCGGATTCGTTCCGATTTCTCTTTGGAAATTATTTGTATAATTTATATGTTTATTTTATCCTAATGAGTGTCTAAAGCACTCAGGAACTTATGTTTTTCGCTCAAAATCATTATTTAATAAGTTTTAAAAATGTTCCCGTCGGGTGACAGAAACTAAATCGGGTGCGACCAAAAGCCGCGTTTAGCGTCGGTATCGGGTAGAATTCCACCGTGTGCAAATTTTAGGAACTATATAAACATGTTTCAGCCTTCATTTGAAGCTTTTTCCTTCCCTCACTACTCTCTCTCTAACCTCTCTCCAAAATCCAAAGATTTAGTGTCCGAAACTCAATTTTAAGGCTTCAAATCCTTAAGGTAACTCCCTAGCTTTAATCTATAGCATCTTTAGCCTTCAAATTCGAGATTTAAACATGAAATTGGACAATGTATGTGAGTTTACGGCCTAAGAAGATGCTTAGGCCGTAAATACCAAATATAAGGGGTTTTGAGCCTTTAAACCCTTCCTTGACTAGTTTGGACCTTGGATATGGCTATGAGACTTTAAAATATGGAATCTAAACATGTAAAACTTGCATTTTGTGATATTTGGAGGAGTTTACGGCCAAGGATCATTCTTGGGCCGTAAACTCACATAATGAGGGTTTTCATGCCCTTAAACCCTTCCAAATCACCCCTATAGCTTAGATATGAATTATAGGACTTTGATTCTTGCATTTGGACACTTGAAACATTAATTTTGAGGGACTTAGATGAGTTTACGGCCAAGGAGAGTTCTTGGGCCGTAAACTCCACAAAACTTGGCATAAATCCAATTCTAAGGTGTTAGAAAGCCATCCAACACCACCAAAAGCCTTGGAATAAATCAAGGGACCAACCAAAAATACTTTGAGGGCCTAAAACACAACATTTATGGGGTTTCTAAGGGTTTACGGCCAAGACATGTTCTTGGGCCGTAAACTCCAAAATTTTTGGTGTTAGAATGCAAACTACACACCCCCTAAGGCCCTTAGATGAATTTTAGAAGTCCTTTCATGCAAGTTTTAGACCTTGAAACACCTTGGAGCACCATGTATTAGAGTTTACGGCCATGAAGGGGGTTTCATGGGCCGTAAACTCCACAAACACCTCAAAAATCACATGCAAACTCATGATAGGCCTTGGATAAATTCTACCAATCACATGTGATTTGTTTTGGAACCATTTAACATCATTTTCTTGGAAAAATAGGGGTTTACGGCCATGGAGCTATGCTAGGCCGTAAACTCCCATTAAGGGGGGTCAAATTGATGTTTTGTAATCATTCCAAGTCCTTAAACCAAGTCTAGAAATTATCCCCTAAGTGTTGGAAGTCCAAAAAGCACCATAAACCACCCATCATGAGTTTACGGCCGTAAACTCATGGGGAAGGGTGTTTAGGCCGTAAACTCCCATAAGGGGAGTGTTCCTTTGATGTCCCAACTCATTTCCCAAGTCCCTTGTGTCACTCATGTCCCTAAACGCCACCCGGGTCACTCCAAACACTTGTATCGGAGTGTTATCGCGACTTGAAGCAAGTGTCCCTATCATATGAATAAACTAAGTCCTAATTAGATACAAATGTGTATCTTTACATGATAATTAGGAACCTCGTGTGTTTACAAGTTCCGGATCAACTCTTAGCATCCAAACCGTCTCGTATCTCGTCCGGTGAGTTCATACCCCTACGGCTTTTTCACTGTTTTCAATGTTTTCAGGGGGGGAATACAAGCAAACTATAACTGTTTTCCAATCACAACATTGATATGTTTCAAACAATATCTGACAAACTTATAAACTCTTTTACTCCTTATGTATTATGCTGAGCATAAGGAATGACTATTCGATTTTAACTAAATGGATTTTAGTTAAGGAAACAATCAAACTAATCAA
Organism: Lactuca saligna; assembly: GCF_052625555.1. Lineage (NCBI taxonomy): Eukaryota > Viridiplantae > Streptophyta > Magnoliopsida > Asterales > Asteraceae > Lactuca > Lactuca saligna. Next base: position 158,788,938 of record NC_136417.1, read on the forward strand.
ATTATTATGGGAATAATTTGGGGGTCTTTACTGTTCTTTCCATCGTATACTGATATCTATACTAAGTTAGTTTGTGAGATAGTTACTACCCTTTATGGATGATCAGTAAATCCTCCCCGGAAGTGTAACCAGAGTCTCCTGGAGGGAGAGCGCGGAATTTGTGAATAGATCTATTCGGGACTGACAATCCCACACCTTAACTGCTAGCTACAGTTAGGCGGGCACGCCTAGGGTGACAAATTTCTGGATATCGTTCGACGTCTGACAAACGTCAAGGAGGTCACGTTGTCGTATTAGTATGGTTACCCGACTCACAATATGTATTAATATCAGTTTATTCACAGTTTGGGTTCAGAAACTACGTCTCGTTCGGGATAGTGATCCCATGGTTTTGCATCTATATTTTATATCTCTTTCGGGATTGTGATCCCATGATATTGTTTCTAGATCTCTTTCGGGATAGTAATCCCATGGTATTATTAAACTATTTTATATCGATGTCCTATACGGGATAGTGATCCCATGGTTTATTCCTATATCTCTTTCGGGATAGTGATCCCATGGTATCAATCTAACTATTTTATAACTTGTACGGGATGTCTTTCCCCATGGTCATTAACTATAATTCATACGGGATAGTGATCCCATGGTTTCGTATCTATAACTTATACGGGATAATGATCCCATGGCTTTCTAAATCTATATCTTGTACGGGATAATGATCCCAAGGTTTTGTGTCTTTAACTATATCTTATACGGGATAGTGATCCCATGGTTTTCTAAATCTGTATCTTATTCGGGATAGTGATCCCAAGATTTTTATTATATAGTTTTGGATGTTAAACTATACTTTGTGTTATACAACCGATCTTATAATTAGGAAAATATGGGATTTTCCTAGGATAGAATACAATACATAACCGAATTGGTAACAAATGATAACTTAACCAACTTCACATAAGAAAATATGGGATTTTCTTGGATAACAAAATCTTTTCGGAAACTAAAGGAAACCGATACATTTTCACAAAACAAAACCGCTTATGAACTCACCAGCTTTATGCTGATTTTCAAACCGCTTGTATTCTCAGGTCCAAATTAGACAGGTACCCGGTGATCTCTTTTGATGAAGACGGAGTGCGTGGAAGACTCGTCTCAACTTTTGTTAATATGATGCATATGTATATTTGTATAACTTTACTTTTGAAACAAATGTAAACTTTCATATATATGTAATGTAATGTTTGTTTACTGTGATTACTATGTACATTGGAATTGATACACAACATGGTAGTCAACCCCGGAGACGTTTCCGCCTTTGGTTTTCGGGGTGTGACAGATTGGTATCAGAGCCCTTGTTTATAGTGAACAGAGTATACCAAACCTTACATGGTATAAAACTATAAACACTAATGGGCCTCAGTGCTCTGAATTAAAAGTATCTTCAAAAATATAAGTATTTTCAAAAGTATACAAGTATACCGAATCGTCGAAATCCGTAACTTCAAGTAGAACAAAACATAAGTAAATGGGTGTTGTACACTGCGGTTAAACCTGGGCAGTTATGTAGTCGTGTCTAGGGTCAATATAGCCTGGCCAACTATATTCATTCGAGACACGGCCAACATGTGCTTGGGAGTGGTTGTGGTACGCAGCATGCCTAAAACTTACCTAATATCTCAAACAACAAATCGTCGCTGCAGTGAACCATGAAATACTATGGGAGTATTTCTCGAGCCAATCCTTCGTAGAAAATGCTCGTATATGCGATGTTACTTGATCATTCCACTAACGATAAAATGTTCTGTTTTGATAACTCCTTCCTGCTTTATCGCTTAGTATGATGCCATATCTGTCTTGATGAGATATCCACTGCTCCATATCTCTTGATTCAATTTAGAGGACTTATAATCCTCTCTTTCCTTATATTTTAGATCAAGATGCCTCCAAGGAAGAGACCTAGCTCGAAGAACAACAATAATCCTCCTCCGCCACCACCTTCTCCTCAATTTGATCTCGCATCACTTCAAACAGTTCTGACTGCTGCAATGGTGGCAGCTATGTCTCAAATGAATCCCGGTGGCTCCGGAGGTGGTCCCCAACACCAAAATCCAGAAGGCAACCAGGAACACCGAAGAGGGGGTTCCTACAAAGACTTCATGAACGCAAAACCCACAACCTTTGATGGCACTGGAGGTGTCATTTCCCTGACTCGATGGTTCGAGAAAATCGAGTCAATCTTCGAAATATGTGCCTGTTCGGAGTCTGACAAAGTCAAGTTTGCCGCCTGCACCTTCCTTGATAAAGCCCTGACTTGGTGGAGCGGTCGAGTCAAATCCTTAACCTTACCTGTAGCGAATGCCATGGGTTGGGAAGCTATGAAGGAGCTTCTGCTTGCAAAGTACTGCCCTCGGGGCGAAATTCAGAAACTAGAACACGAACTCTGGAACCTTAAGATGAAGGGTTCCAACTGTTGGATTAATGTCTAAGTCCATAACCATAATTGGTAAGACTTGACCCGACCCGGCATGGTCCATTTGGGTTGCATGGCATCATGCACTTGGATAGACTATAATGAGAGAAATAAGACACTTATGGTTATTAATATATTATAAGTTCTAGTATATTAATAATAAGAATAATGAGATTATTTAATTAGTATTGATCAAGAATTAATCTAGAATTAATTAAGTGATCAAAAGAAGACTAATTAAATATATGGGTTGATTGTGTAAATCATTCATTCTTATATGTGTGGGCTTGTGATCCAAGATTCCTTATGTTGGACTAAATCCATGGGGTGACCCATGGATACTCCATGGAGGTTAAAATCCATGGAGCATAAGGAATGGGTAAAGTCATGAGTTACATGGTGTAACCCTAATAGCCACCATATAAAAGAAACCCATGGCTCAAGAAATTGTGACTAACACTATGTGTATGTATGAGGGCTACACGATTTCATGAAGTGTTCTAATTTCTCTCTAAGTTATTCCAAGTGCTTATGGTGTTGTGTGACCCATTTGAGGTGTCACACTTGGGGCACTAAGCACTCAAGCTTCATGAAGACAAGCACTATCAAAGAGGTATGTATTCTATCTTGTTATATCCATTATTTTGTATGTTAGATTAGGATAATACCTTGGATGTTCATATTTGCATGTATAATAGAGAAAACATAGATCCAAGGTATTTAGGGTTGCATGTACACTTAGGAGTGTGAGAATGCTCATAACCCAACAGTGGTATCAGAGCCTAGGCTTGTTTTCTTGTTATACCTGCAATAGAAGCTGAAAAATCGAGTTTTGATGCTGTCAGCCCAGCTGACTCGCCGGGTCCATGAAGGGACTCGACGAGTCCAAGGCAAAATGCATCCAACTCGCCGAGTTGAGTTCATGCACTCGACGAGTTGGACCCCAGACAACATATCTTCGAGGTTTTTGGCTAGAAATGGACTAGGAACGTTACCCTAAGTTGTTTTGAACTTATAAACTTGTTTTTAAATGTGGTAATGTTCATGCTAATCCATTTTCAAGATAATTGTCAATAGATTCATGTTTTGTATTAGTTTAAAGGTTAGACTAATTACATGAAAAAGTTTGATTTGAATTATCTTGTTCTTATGAGTTGCTTAGATTAATAGAAAAGTTGAGTGAAAAAGTTGTATTCAATCCAAATTAATCTAAGAGTTGAGTATAAAATGTGTTTGTGTAACTTATCCTTAAGTTACATGAAGAGTCACATTAAAGACTCATAAAACTCATAAAGTTGGCAAAGGTTACAAAAAAAAGATGAAGAGTCTTGTCCTTAAGTTATGGAGGTTCAAGAGTCACTTCATTAATAAATAAATAAATAAAATATGTAACCTTAATTAATTCCATAAGTTATAAAATAAAGAAAAGATTAATTCTTTATTAGTTTAAAGTCTTCCATAATTTGTCCACAAGTTATGGAACTTGAAGAGTTTTTGGATTAAAACTACTTTAAATACATAAGTTATGGAATTAATTAGTTTTGAATAGTTTCAAAACTTGCCCTCAAGTTTTGGAATTTGTAAAGTTTTCTCTTATGAATACTTTAATTCCAAGTTAGCCCTTAGAATTTTAAAAGTTAAAATTCAACCCTTATACTTTATAATATTATAAGTTAATAATATTTATATGTATAAGAGTAAAGTCGGTCTTACCGCTAGTACGCCTCATTCACGAAGCCGGTCTATAAGGTGGGTATAAGGTTGTTGCCTATAAAATGGCAATTTAATGGGTGTTCACTCTCACCCACCGCTCGCTTGACTGGTGGAGGGTCGTTAGCCGAACGGGTTTGACATGACTATAATTCTCCCTTCATTAAAAGTATTAATGATAAATACTAAGTAACTAAACTTTTAATAATACCCAATCTTAGTTACTTAGAAAAATGTGAATAAGGTGCTAATCCACGAAATTACACTTTGCACTTTGTTTGAGTCGGTTAGTGGAGCGCGTGTGGTTAACCGGCACACTAACTCATATTTAACAAGGTAGGCAAAGGGTAACTTAATGTTTATCATAGTATCGATGGAGCGTGTGTGGTTAACCGGCACATCGATTGAGGGATAAACACTTAAGGGTACCCAGTAATTTGCATGGTTACTTCACACCTTGTTTTGTGATCCTCGGCATCCCAGTCACAAAACCTGAAGGGCACACTCGAGATTGAAACATGCCATTGAACAGTTCAATGAATCTCAAAAGATCTAGGAGTTTCAAAACCAATTAAAACCTAATAATACATTTCGTTTATCTTGGTGGAAATTGGTGAATCGTCATTCACCTACCTTCAAATTGTTTTATAGCTTGGATTACGGCATACCTCTTCTAAGTTATAAAATAGTTTGTTGGGTCCTAGCCTTAATATTTTCATATTGGGTGTCATATTAAGGACTCAAAGATCAACTATCTTGAATATCTCCCATAACATGTCTGGATTAGACATTTATGATCTTCCCAAATCTCTTGAAACAAGCTTTTCTAAATGAAGATGATGTCCCATGGATATCATACTTCTCTCTCCTCCTCCAATTATTCTCCCTAACCCACAAGTTCTTGAAAAGTTTAAAGTCACTCAAGCCCTATTGGCAAGGCAAGGTCTAGGTGTGATCACATCTTGGAGATGTAATCACATATTGACAAGCCGGGAGAGTTGGGTGTCAAAGTCTTGAGAAAGTTGGTGGTTCAATCACTTTCTAAGTCACATAGTGAGTTCCTTTGGGACACCTATGAAATAGACTATGACAAGACCCTTAATGATCTTATCTATTGTTAAGATCAACTTCCTGAAACTTTATGGACATTGACAATGGTGACACTGGAAATACAGAAAAAGCATTCTCTTCCCAATGGAAAGGGATCGGCCATAGTCAACTCGGTTGAACAAATGGTAAAGAGAAAAACTAATTCTGTAATAGTCCTGTGTACCATTATCAAAGGGTCCATATGTTTATATTGCCAAAGTAAGGGTCATTAGTTGCAAAGCTGCCTAATTTACCTAAGGATGTTAAAGTCAATAAGATTGACTCTACTTCAGGTAAAAGTCCACTACTCTAACTCTGTTAAGTTTCTATTCTGAGATTCCTTATACATGATGTGACTGGGTCACATGGTGATGTTTTAAGAATCAAAGAAAAGTAAAGGAACTTAAAGAAAGAATATGCTGAATCTGATCGCATAGATGGATCTCTATCGTGTAGTTTGAAGATCGGATTCTTGAGCTACTTCTTAGGAGTTATGAGGTATTGCTTAGGAATAGATAACAACAAGTTTTCATATGGATTGTAAGGATAAGTTTTTCCGCATGTTTTAAAATAAAAAGAAAATTTTGATTTTAGTTATTTTAAAATATCCTTACAATGGCATTTGAGGAAAAATTGTTGCTTATATGATTCCATTAATAGCAAGAGTGGAAATATTAAATTGATTCTTTAATTTGTGGTAATGTCTAAATTTATCAAATAAGGAAAGATTCTCATCACCCAAGTTTCAATTGGACCGGGACTTGGAATCATGCGAGTTGTATAGCATGATCAATGAGAACTTTCAAGTATTGGAAAAATTAAGACTAATTACTTATTCACATGGATGTGTGAGTCAAGTAATGGACTAAGGGATCGAGTACATAGTCATGTGCACTGATTAAGTCCACCACAAAAGATGTAAGGCTATTCGTCATAGTTTACTAAAGCTTAGTAAATATGATTATACTTACAAGCTTAAGTGTAACTCTAAGACATTGGAAAATGTTCCAATGTAAGGCAGAGCGAATAAGGAGAATCAAGTTAGGCAAAAGGATAAAAGTTTCTCAAATCTGAAAAGATGGGAGAGTACTTTAGTATCAGCTTTGTGATCATCTTAATGATTAAGAAACCATATCAAAATTAGTTCTCTAAGGAAGTCTTAGTTCATTCTTATGACTAAGAAGAAGGGATCTTGAATTGTTGAAATGGTTAAATCAAGAAGATGAGTCATACTTCGTTCCAATACAAGTCTTAGAGTCATACTCCAAGATTGTAATTTGAGTGACATGTCTTAAAGAAGGTTTAAAACACTTGACAAATGTAAGAGTAAAAGTTTTCTACTCTTGTACATTTGAAATTGGTAAGTTGTGATGTTTTAGATAAAACAAAGACCAACTTCGGCCAATTGTGTGAAGTGTTTGTCTTGATTAGAATCCACACTATCTCTTGGATGTTTGACAAGGGAGTCTTATAGGTCAAGAGGACAGTGGGAGTCTTAAAGGTCTTGAAATTCTCAAGAACTAATCAAGAATGAAACCTGAAGTTCTTCACTAGCACACGACTTGAGGTTTATAACCTATCGTGTTGACATATTCTGTGCCCATTCTAGTTAAAGTTGGCTTTGCATATGAGTTCTTAGAGTTCTCAATGTGTTGCACTACAACTTGGAAGCAATGGTAGGCCCTTGAGCTGCCAGGTGGCAAGAAATTAAGATTGAGTTCAGTCCATATGATTTTGGATTTGTCATTATCCTTGTCTTGAGATTATGGTTTTGACAAATTCATATGGGTAGGAACTCATACACCAATAAATCTAAGTGTCATAAGGTTTCTCTCTGATTCATGAAAATGATGGTGAGGAAACACTTCCACTAAGTAGATTTTAGTGAGATAGCAATTGGGATATTTGCATTCTCAAAGTCGTTAGTGGAGCGTGTGTGGTTTACCGGCACACTAACTTGGACTTGTGAGAAATGGCAAAGGTCAAAACAATCAAGACTATGATTACGGCATCCCTTTTCATAGTTCTTAAAATCGTTTTGACACACCCATGAGCTATCTAAGGAAAGGTGTATGTTTTTGATAAAGTTTTATCAAAACAATCTAGTATCAGAAATCTGAACTTTGGTAAGAAAGTCAATAAAGTATTGATTTCTAGAAGTCCAGTGATTTCTGAGTACATGTCCAAGCTAGTGGGAGCATAAGTGTTATGCTAATAATCATCATGTTAGTGGGAGCATGATAATTACGATAAGTATTGCAAGCTAGCAATGTTAATTATAGAAAACAAAAGGTTTCAATTGGGAAAAAGTTGTTTTGCTATAATTAAGGGAGAGGAAATTATACTTCATCTCAAATCTACAAGCTTAGATCGTGAGGTTTTAATCATTTAGTCAAGGATATATATGAATTTCATGTTGGAATGGCTCAACATAAGGAAATTCTGTATATGGGTCCATTATTTGCATTCTTAAATTCGATTATGATTACGGCATCCCTTTTCATAATCTGAATTATGAGAACTTGGCGAATTGAAATGGAAATGTTATAGCAAAAGACTGGTTTAGTCTTTATGTGAGACATCATGAATCGTGTCCCATATGCTTCGGATATAGGATCGATTACATGTGCTATATATTCATCCGTTCTAAAATTTTCCAAATGCCTAGGGCATTAAGAAGGGAAAAGGTTTAGAACTGGATATGACTAAAAGGATTAAACAATTGTCGAGGACAATCTAAGGTTTACCAAAGATTGGTTCCTCAAGGATAGTTAGAAGTATAGTAATAATTCTGGAAGGACCATATTGACATAATCTGTAAGGAGGCAACTCTTGTTCAGAAGTGATAGTCGAAATGGAATCTGGAAATGTTTCAAAGTTAGAATTTTCAATCTGTGTAAGATTAAGGAAACTTAATGCAAGAAGGATGGTTCCAAGGACTTGATCTCCTTTGGAATGCTCTGTAATGATTGTTGTTAAGTCTTTCTGACTTTGTGCATAATCATTACAAGAGGATCAATGCATATAAGTTTAGAATCTAACAGATTTCAGTAAATGACATGAATTTGGAATTCTTGCATTTGCAGTAAGGATTTGGGAGTGTGAAAAGAGAATCATTGAAGATTATGTTCAATTGATCTAGTTCACAAAGTAGAGATCATAGACAAACATAGTATGCATACTTGGTGTATGGCATAACTAGTGTTTAGAAAACATAGTGTACATGCTTGGAGCATGGGACAACTATTGTTTTAAATTCAAGAATAATATTGATAGCTGAAACAGTATACAATAAATAATGTGTAATCATATGGTGATAAATAAAAGGTGTTTTATTTATATTCATAAGTTCTGAGACCATATTGGATTCAATTATTATTGTGTTTCACTTTGCATGTTTTGACTTCCCGAATAAGCTAGGTTATTCTTCCGGAATGACTAAGTTATTCAAACCATCCACAGTCGGTCATATGTTGGAAGTAGATATGAATTAAGACTATCATGGGTTGGCTTGTAGAGGTCTAAGTTGTTGGACAAAGGGCTACAACACTCATGAGTGCTCATAAGTTCTGAGTATTGGATTCAACCCGCGCTCATTGGAATTACTTCATGGATTTTATCACGAGTGATCATGAGACGATAATATCTTATATTCTTCAAACCTAGAGATATGAGTTGTTACTATGAGTTGGTTGTACATTGATTGCACGAAACTGCATTTGGTAACTCGGTGCTATAAAACGTGTCTTTGTGTATGATTCAACAAGTAGTAGAACAAGCCATATGAGTCGAAGTTTATCCATTCCTTTTACCTTCGGGATAAAAGCGATATCTTTGGGCCCCTCGATGATTTGATGATGACAAATGGAAGTGCTCGGCCGGGCCAGGACTGATTTGATTTGTTCAATTAGTCAGTCGTCATAAGTCGGAAATCGGGAAACAACAAATGGACAGAGAGAATGATTATAATCCATGTCTCAGTTCATATGATATCTAGAATGGAGGAATATATGATCCCTTATCTAATGGACAAGTCGTTGACAAAGATCAGAGTTCATCTACAAGGTCAGAGTTCGACAGAAGCTTTTGAGAGCTACGATTGCTAGTTGGTTCCTGAAGTCATACGCAATAATAGTTTTAGACTTATCCAAGTGGGAGACTGTTGGATTAATGTCTAAGTCCATAACTATAATTGGTAAGACTTGACCCGACTCGGCATGGTCCATTTGGGTTGCATGGCATCATGCACTTGGATAGACTATAATGAGAGAAATAAGACACTTACGGTTATTAATATATTATAAGTTCTAGTATATTAATAATAAGAATAATGAGATTATTTAATTAGTATTGATCAAGAATTAATCTAGAATTAATTAAGTGATCAAAAGAAGACTAATTAAATATATGGGTTGATTGTGTAAATCATTCATTCTTATATGTGTGGGCTTGTGATCCAAGATTCCTTATGTTGGACTAAGTCCATGGGGTGACCCATGGATACTCCATGGAGGTTAAAATCCATGGAGCATAAGGAATGGGTAAAGTCATGAGTTACATGGTGTAACCCTAATAGCCACCATATAAAAGAAACCCATGGCTCAAGAAATTGTGACTAACACTATGTGTATGTATGAGGGCTACACGATTTCATGAAGTGTTCTAATTTCTCTCTAAGTTATTCCAAGTGCTTATGGTGTTGTGTGAACCATTTGAGGTGTCACACTTGGGGCACTAAGCACTCAAGCTTCATGAAGACAAGCACTATCAAAGAGGTATGTATTCTATCTTGTTATATCCATTATTTTGTATGTTAGATTAGGATAATACCTTGGATGTTCATATTTGCATGTATAATAGAGAAAACATAGATCCAAGGTATTTAGGGTTGCATGTACACTTAGGAGTGTTAGAATGCTCATAACCCAACACCAACATAGCAGCTTATACTTCCAGATTCAATGACCTGGCCTTACTCTGTCCGGGAATGATTACCCCGGAGAGTAAAAAGATCGAGAGATTCATCTGGGGATTGACCCAGCCAACAAAGGAGAATGTCTTGGCTGCGAAGCCAGACACGTATGACAGCGCTAAATGCCTTGCGAAAATCTTGATCGATCACGAAGACAACTATGATGAGGACACTACCACTCCTGAGTCGGACACAAGTGGAGGTGAAAGTAGAAAGAAATCTCGGAACAAGCGAAAGGCCCAGAGTACGAGGGGGTCTTCCAAGAAACAGCAAACGGTAGCAGTCCATGCTGCTACTACCCCTATTGCTGTCTCAGCTGTCGGTTCTACAGCCCAAACTCCCACCAGTGGATACACTGGCAGTCTTCCTTGGTGTGGTAAGTGCAACTACCATCACCGCATCCCTGGTCCATGTTGCGAAAGGAGCTGCGACAACTGTGGCAAGAAGGGTCATCTATCTCGAATCTGCAGAAAACCGGTCAAGTCAACGAACCAATCATCGGGAACAGGAATCAGTCCAGCCTGCTACAATTGTTGTGAAGCAGGGCACTTCAAAAGGAATTGCCCCAAGGAAACTACCACCACTGATCCTTCTGTCGCCGCAGGTATACTTCTCTTGATAACTCTTATACCTGCAACTCTTTTCAATTCCCGTGTTTGGAGGGAAACCTGTTATCTATCAATTCGAACGTTTTCTAAGCTCAATTCCTCGTATGTGAACGAGATATGCATCATCGAGACGACTAACCAATGAGATGGAGAACACTAACTTCGTACCTATTAATTGAATCCTCGGTTCGGAGGACTATTCTGTTCCATTTGGTTAAATGAGAAACCTTTCGCGATAATACTTTGATGCTACGTTTAACATGGAATGACGGAGTCTCATTCATGTTGTTATCTTGGTTTCGAGAGGGTCGCCTGTCTATATCTCTTCCTCGACCTAACTCTCATGATCTCCGGCATCAACTTTCGTATTATGTCATACTTTAAAACTCAAGAGTTTTTCTGGTACGAATTACCGCATACCTCGTTTTTGTGGTCATTGAGAAACGAGAAGTTAGTAGCTCTTTCTACTAAATGTCTGTCCCGAAGAGTTTCTGGGAATCTCATTCGAACGTCTAAAGTTTAATTCCACATCGTAAGTTTCGAAATCTTCGTAGAGACCCGATTCCACTTGAGAAAGTGATGATCCAAAATATCGAATCCATTCGAGTTTCATTTCAAACTCATGATCTATATCCTGTTCTTTGAATTTCGGGACGAAATTCCCTCTACCGGGGGGATAATGTAACAACCCGAAATTTGTTCGTCGCCAGAACCCGTTCTACCCGGAAAAAGTCGCCGTTATCGGATTCGTTCCGATTTCTCTTTGGAAATTATTTGTATAATTTATATGTTTATTTTATCCTAATGAGTGTCTAAAGCACTCAGGAACTTATGTTTTTCGCCCAAAATCATTATTTAATAAGTTTTAAAAATGTTCCCGTCGGGTGACGGAAACTAAATCGGGTGCGACCAAAAGCCGCGTTTAGCGTCGGTATCGGGTAGAATTCCACCGTGTGCAAATTTTAGGAACTATATAAACATGTTTCAACCTTCATTTGAAGCTTTTTCCTTCTCTCACTACTCTCTCTCTAGCCTCTCTCCAAAATCCAAAGATTTAGTGTCCAAAACTCAATTTTAAGGCTTCAAATCCTTAAGGTAACTCCCTAGCTTTAATCTATAGCATCTTTAGCCTTCAAATTCGAGATTTAAACATGAAATTGGACAATGTATGTGAGTTTACGGCCTAAGAAGATGCTTAGGCTGTAAACACCAAATATAAGGGGTTTTGAGCCTTTAAACCCTTCCTTGACTAGTTTGGACCTTGGATATGGCTATGAGACTTTAAAATATGGAATCTAAACATGTAAAACTTGCATTTTGTGATGTTTGGAGGAGTTTACGGCCAAGGATCATTCTTGGGTCGTAAACTCACATAATGAGGGTTTTCATGCCCTTAAACCCTTCCAAATCACCCCTATAGCTTAGATATGAATTATAGGACTTTGATTCTTGCATTTGGACACTTGAAACATTAATTTTGAGGGACTTAGATGATTTTACGGCCAAGGAGAGTTCTTGGGCCGTAAACTCCACAAAACTTGGCATAAATCCAATTCTAAGGTGTTAGAAAGCCATCCAACACCACCAAAAGCCTTGGAATAAATCAAGGGACCAACCAAAAATACTTTGAGGGCCTAAAACACAACATTTATGGGGTTTCTAAGGGTTTACGGCCAAGACATGTTCTTGGGCCGTAAACTCCAAAAATTTTGGTGTTAGAATGCAAACTACACACCCCTAAGGCCCTTAGATGAATTTTAGAAGTCCTTTCATGCAAGTTTTAGACCTTGAAACACCTTGGAGCACCATGTATTAGAGTTTACGGCCATGAAGGGGGTTTCATGGGCCATAAACTCCACAAACACCTCAAAAATCACATGGAAACTCATGATAGGCCTCGGATAAATTCTACCAATCACATGTGATTTGTTTTGGAACCATTTAACATCATTTTCTTGGAAAAATAGGGGTTTACGGCCATGGAGCTATGCTAGGCCGTAAACTCCCATTAAGGGGGGTCAAATTGATGTTTTGTAATCATTCCAAGTCCTTAAACCAAGTCTAGAAATTATCCCCTAAGTGTTGGAAGTCCAAAAGGCACCATAAACCACCCATCATGAGTTTACGGCCGTAAACTCATGGGGAAGGGTATTTAGGACGTAAACTCCCATAAGGGGAGTGTTCCTTTGATGTCCCAACTCATTTCCCAAGTCCCTTGTGTCACTCATGTCCCTAAACGCCACCCGGGTCACTCCAAACACTTGTATCGGAGTGTTATCGCGACAAGCAAGTGTCCCTATCATATGAATAAACTAAGTCCTAATTAGATACAAATGTGTATCTTTACATGATAATTAGGAACCTCGTGTGTTTACAAGTTCCGGATCAACTCTTAGCATCCAAACCGTCTCGTATCTCGTCCGGTGAGTTCATACCCCTACGGCTTTTTCACTGTTTTCAATGTTTTCAGGGGGGGAATACAAGCAAACTATAACTGTTTTCCAATCACAACATTGATATGTTTCAAACAATATCTGACAAACTTATAAACTCTTTTACTCCTTATGTATTATGCTGAGCATAAGAAATGACTATTCGATTTCAACTAAATGGATTTTAGTTAAGGAAACAATCAAACTAATCAAATTATTATAGGAATAATTTGGGGGTCTTTACTGTTCTTTCCATCGTATACTGATATCTATACTAAGTTATTAGATAAACTATGTCTGTTTCAGTTTATCTCCGTATCATTTGAATGTATTATCCGATAATTTCATGTATGTATCTATATTTTACGATACTATGTTTCATAATCTTCTGTATGTCAATATCTTACAAGAACCCTGTGAATAGTTTAGTACTAGTTTGTGAGATAGTCACTACCCTTTATGGATGATCAGTAAATCCTCCCCGGAAGTGTAACCAGAGTCTCCTGGAGGGAGAGCGCGGAATTTGTGAATAGATCTATTCGGGACTGACAATCCCACACCTTAACTGCTAGCTACAGTTAGGCGGGCACGCCTAGGGTGACAAATTTCTGGATATCGTTCGACGTCTGACAAACGTCAAGGAGGTCATGTTGTCGTATTAGTATGGTTACCCGACTCACAATATGTATTAATATCAGTTTATTCACAGTTTGGGTTCAGAAACTACGTCTCGTTCGGGATAGTGATCCCATGGTTTTGCATCTATATTTTATATCTCTTTCGGGATTGTGATCCCATGATATTGTTTCTAGATCTCTTTCGGGATAGTGATCCCATGGTATTATCAAACTATTTTATATTGATGTCCTATACAGGATAGTGATCCCATGGTTTATTCCTATATCTCTTTCGGGATAGTGATCCCATGGTATCAATCTAACTATTTTATAACTTGTACGGGATGTCTTTCCCCATGGTCATTAACTATAATTCATACGGGATAGTGATCCCATGGTTTCGTATCTATAAATTATACGGGATAATGATCCCATGGCTTTCTAAATCTAGATCTTGTACGGGATAATGATCCCAAGGTTTTGTGTCTTTAACTATATCTTATACGGGATAGTGATCCCATGGTTTTCTAAATCTGTATCTATTTCGGGATAGTGATCCCAAGATTTTCATTATATAGTTTTGTATGTTAAACTATACTTTGTGTTATACAACCGATCTTATAATTAGGAAAATATGGGATTTTCCTGGGATAGAATACAATACATAACCGAATTGGTAACAAATGATAACTTAACCAACTTCACATAAGAAAATATGGGATTTTCTTGGATAACAAAATCTTTTCGGAAACTAAAGGAAACCGATACATTTTCACAAAACAAAACCGCTTATGAACTCACCAGCTTTATGCTGATTTTCCAACCGCTTGTATTCTCAGGTCCAAATTAGACAGGTACCCGGTGATCTCTTTTGATGAAGACGGAGTGCGTGGAAGACTCGTCTCAACTTTTGTTAATATGATGCATATGTATATTTGTATAACTTTACTTTTGAAACAAATGTAAACTTTCATATATATATGTAATGTAATGTTTGTTTACTGTGATTACTATGTACATTGGAATTGATACACAACATGGTAGTCAACCCCGGAGACGTTTCCGCCTTTGGTTTTCGGGGTGTGACATGAACAAAATCCAATTTCCACAAAATCCAGAACTACCACTTTACCGAAGTACCCCTAGGCTCCAAAACACGAACCGAATGCCCGAATCACTTCTAATAAATCACCAGCACCCAAATAGGTCTAGGTCTTACCTTTCCAACAGCCATAATCCTTATAATGACCGACCCTCGATCCACAGCCTTAGACTAGACGTCAATTTGGATTTGAGCGTTACAAGTCTCCCTCACTTAAATTAGATATCCTTATCGAAATCATGCATTACTACCTCCAACATACCACACAACCTGAGCAACACCGCCACAAACCCGAGAATACCACAACCATCACAAGGAAACTGAAACCAACCCTTGTAGGGTTCTAGAACCTGAAGATGAATGAATTCCTTACAACCTAATCACATCTGCTCCAACTAAAAACTTAAGTTTTGAGATGGTGTGTCTCCCTAACAAACTGCCCACATCGAATCGTCATCGAACTGATTCTTTAAGAAATCCATCTTAACTAGAATACTTTCCACCCGTAATATCTTAAGGTTTCTTAATGAGCAAAGTCATTGATCACTACGACTACGGAACACCCAATAATTCCACACACAAACCCCAATCACTAAAGTCACTCCTACTCATATTGCTGCCACATGGCTGCTTTCCTGAAGAAGGATCGGGACCTTCCTAATCCCAACATGCCTACCGACCATCCAAAACACCGAACACCTTCCTGATTGTTGTGCCAGATACACATGCTCCACAATCCCACATGACCTTCGAAGGACACCTCGTCTGACAATAATTTCCCTAGCGATACCTCTTCTCTCGACTCCTTCAATCCTTTGATCCATCCAATCATGACAAGCTGACAACCCTTTGCCACTGAATCTGACGCGAAAAATGAATGCTACAAGAACAACTATTGTCTTACATCATACCCAACCTCCCTTGACCTGTCTTTTCTTGGTTCAACATGACGTGGTCCCATTACTGGTAGAACCAACTTGAGTCACATCGTGATGGCTTCAGCTACCATCGAACCAAACCCAATCATTACCTTGGTATCCTACATTTGATACCCTTGGGATCCTTATGCTCCTGAATCTCATTTTACTAAAACAAAATCCAGTACTGATCAAGCATGAACCCTGATTCGGAATCCTTTCTGAAACGATTCGATACCCCGCTACTACCTCGAGATCAATAATACACCATAACTTCCGACATCCGCTTCATGACCTATAAGTAATTACCCTTATTCAATCCCCATGACAATCAGTCTCTCACCCTGTTCAATCACGAGGTTCCTAAGAAATCAAAAAAACATCAGCACTACCCAGTCGTAGCCATACTATGTCACGTACCACTTATCCATAAGATCCTGCAACTCGAGATTCAAACCCTTGACTCAACAGGCTCTACCATTTCCATTCCAAATTCCCAAAACCATCCGAGCTTTCTCAAGGATAATCGATCAAATAATTCCTCTGATCCTGATCCTCCCTAAGTTGTGGGTTTCCCACAACCTTGTGAACTGGTCTACCCTAGTAAATACTACGGCTCCGTCGTAGTCTTACAACACTTTCACCCTGAAAGTCCATACACATCTCAATGTTGAGCACCCACGTAGTCTATCCTCACAAACTGAACTCAAATATTGATTGGAACACTAGTTGGTTCCCTCCCCCAAAGCCTGTATTATGATGTCAGAAAGACATGATACATATTTTGGGGAGTTTCCCAAACTCCCATCTCATGATATCCGCTACTCAGTTGGCCCCTAAGGCCATCATTCCTCCCCAAAAGGGGAATGTGAGATGCATCCTCATCTCACACTCACTTTTATTCGGGATATCTGAATGGTTCTCCCCCACTTAGATTCGACTAAGTCCACTTGGCACATGAAACTTGAAGGATCCCAAATCATCTCCTGTTCCAATGATCAGTCTAATGATGGGCGATGCCTAACAAAGCTAGAACACCATTCCCAAAACAACACAACTTCCAAAAACCCACTAGCATATCTAAATCCCAACCATATCAATGGATTCAGATGCTTAAAATAATGTCATACTCAATTCTTGCTACCCAAAGAACAGATGGTCTAACCAAAACTTCAGCAACAATACTCTCTTCCTTCAGTAATCATGATTGTTCTTCCAAACACACTTATTCATGCTACTGAAGACTAGTCACAACTTCCACATACTAGCCCTTGGACCAACCCCAAGATAACTGAAGTTGGTGCCCTCTTTGTTCTTCCCTGATCATCAGGTATTCGACCCCCGAGTCACCCACATGCCCCCAACGACGATATGACTTACTTGCGCCCCCCCCCCCCCCCATGGACAGTCCCTACTGACATGGCCAACCTGCTACACCTAAAGCAACCCAGACCACCGAACAGATTCCGACAATGATTTGGAGAAATCACGGTATATGCGGAAACCACTTCGCGGGATACGTCCGTCTGGAGATTCCTCAAAGATTCCTCAGTGTGCTGGCTGGCACCTGATACTCTTGCTAACTCAACCCATAGTAGAAAACTGATCCGAGATCTAACTTATCACACTCCCCAAGAAGTATAAATTTATGATACCCAGCGGAAATGGCTAAAGATAGCATATCCGCAAATGTTTGGAGGAATCATGACCATTTCGTCCTGAGTTACCTCAACCCCCCTGAGAACATGATGTAACATTTCCTTTCAATCCCATTAACAATCCAATCCTTGGAATGAAACTCCCTTGTGCAGTTTCTGCAATCATTACACTGAATCCTGCACATGTTGGCCTCTCAAAGGTTGATCTGAACTCTTGGGTCGCTTCTCGAGACTCCCACTAACTGCACATAACCTAAACCTCTCCTCTCGAGGTACTCCCAACCGATTTTCCACCCACCCCTCTAGGATCCACCATGTTCAGGGTCTCTCACCCTAACCCACTTACTAGCTCAATCGTCATGGCTACACTATAATAGTTGGCAATCTCTGCTCTAACTGGACTAATAACTACCCCCAATACATATACTCCAATCCCAAAAGTGCAATAGATCACACGATCAATCCTCGCCACCTGATACAAGATATACAAGGAGAACTACAAATCCTGGCAGTCCTTTCGCTAACTGGCTCACCAATAGAGCCGGGACCAAACCCTGGTCCTACCCCTTGTGTGCTCATCTGCATTCAGCATAGCAGCTATCCCCACAGTCCAATCAAAACCAAGATCTCTCCTTCCCAATATTCTTTGATTCTTCGAGACTTTCCCTGATTCGAGTATGGATCTTGTGCTTTCAGTAGTATGGGCCCAATACTACCTTCCACACCTATCCATAATTTCCTCCGGTATCATCCTAAATCCTCTAAGTCACCTACTCCACTGATGTACTAAATATCTACTAAACAGCAACACCATATCCACCGATGCACCTCCTAGGTCCCCACTAAGGTTCCCAACCCTCCCAGTCCTCAGCTGCTGAAAGATCCCCAGTAATGTCAACTAGCTACCTTATGAATATAGCCACATGCAACAGAGATTGGATAATCCTTCAAGTAATAGACTCAATCCTAAAATGGTTAGATTCAAACACGAGTTGCACAATAGGGCCAAATCCATCACTCTGGGATAATCCAGCATGTGCCACATGTGACCTAGCATATTCACTTGGTAGCTAGCCCACATTGCAAAAAGTCCCACAAAGCACAAAGCAAGTAGTATTCGAACAACGAGAAAACTAACCAACATATTCCAATCAAATAATTCTAGCTATACATATAATTGACAACCAGGTGACTCCTATCACTAATATCATCCTTGTCTCACCCTTGGGTAATCTGCGACCCACAAGCTATCATAGAACATCTAGCCCACATACCCCAACCCATGTTGTCCACATCCACCCTTGCTGGCGACTACCTTATGAATGCAAATTATACACAAAACATGAAACGAGCCAAACCAATAATTCTAAGGCCATGAGATCATTATCGTTTACAATTTTAAAAACATACACGTACCAGTTACCAATACCAATAACCATTCACATTGTAGCATGGCATACCATGTAAGGTCAATCTATTGTTGACTACTCAGCACTAGCATGCATGTCTAAAAGCTCATATAGGATATAAAGGCATCTCTCCTAGCTCTAACTAGCATGCAATATTCAGATTCATATTCAAATCATAATAGATAAAAATTGTGGGTAACCTGGGGAAACTTACTTCAGCTCGGCTGATTGCATGCACAACACCATTTGTTGTCATATAAGTTCTTTCGTTAAAACATTTTCCTTTTTGAAAACTTAACAGATCCTCAGTTTGTGTTCGGACACACTCAAAAGTATGTCTGAATCCCTCAAACCAAGGCTCTGATACCAACTTGTAACGACCAAAAAATCAGGGGTAAAAATTTCATTTTTAATATACCACAAACATAGATATCATTTATTCCAATCATTCCAAAACATTGTTAATTACAAACGTTTATCAGAGTTCATCCCAAAATCCTTCTTTACGGAAACACATGGGTGTGTGCGGTTCAATCATGTTGAGCGCTTCCTTTACAAAAAAAGAGATACTTGAAATCATAAACCAAACTGTAAGCACGAAGATTAGTGAGTTCCTGAGAGCATACGCCGCATAATTACATAATCCATATCAGCAGTAACAACTATATAAACCATATCAATCACACAAGCCATGCATACAAACATATAAGGATGCCCTAGAAACCCTCCAGGGTCTTCCACCGGGTGCCATGGGAACTGCCACATGGTCTTAGCCCACTGTCATACCAACCATACATATAAGGATGCCCTGGAAACTCTCCAGGGTCTTACTCTGGGTGCCATGGGAACCCCTACATGGTATTGACTAAGGATGCCATGGAAACCCTCCATGGTATTACACCCTAGTGCCTCGGGAACCCCCCGATGTCTTCCATGCAAGTATCAAAAATACAACTAGCATACCACATAACACGAAATCGACTAGCATATCACATAATCAACTAGCATAACACATAATCAACTAGCATACCACATAACACGAATCGACTAGCATATCACATAATGTATAATGGGCCGGCCTAGGAGCCTTAGACCCATTGGTATGGTGAGGAGACTCACCTCGAATGCAGAAGCTTCCCAAAAGAACTCCTTAGTTACTGCACTGCCAGCTTCCCGAGCTGTCACTACCAATCAATATACCTAATTAGCAATTGGGTCCATAGCATAATCCTTAATCCATGCATGGGGGTAAAATGACCATTCTACCCCTGGCCTTGTATGATTCAAACTAAGGCCCAAACCCAAACCAAAAACCCAACACTATAATATCCATAAATCCATCAATGGCCTAATTTTCCAAATTGCAACGAAGACCATAATGAGCCTCCACAAATAAAATACCAACCCAAAACCTAATGGCCCAACAGCTCCCATAACTACAAAGCCCAAAATATGGCCCAAACCGAAGCCCAAAAACCAAAATCTCATTTTGCTGACTACGTGGGGCGTACTCAGCTTGTAGGCTAAGCGTACTAGCTTAAGGGCTTGTATGTTGCACGTACAGGCTTGTACACCCAGCGTACTCCTCCTGTTGAACAACCCTCAATCCTAGTTCTTAATCCACTAAGCCAAGACATCCATAACCTCAAAATGCCTAAATATAAGTGACTTATCCCTAAAGTTGAATTCTTCTAGCGTTTTCATGGCTTAATGAATCCTAAACACCAAAGATGAATTCCGAAAGGTCAAAATCACTCCCAAAAGGTCTTAAAACTTCTTAATACCCTATGGCCTTCGTCCAAACTTTCATATCGAATTTCAAGGGACTTCTTAAATCATAAAGTTTATAACTTTATGACTTAGCATAACTTAATGGGGTCTAAATCTAAACCCTAAGTCCCAAACTTCCATCAAATAACTACCAACTAATGCATGGAAGGTTTACACTCCTCAAGATCCAAACTTTATGACTCCATAACCTCAGTAAGGACCAAATAAGAGGCTCAAAGGTTTTGGAGTAATTTCTACTCACAAGAACCACCTCAAAGGGACCCGAAATCAAAACAATGTACCACTTAGCTAGATCTACATGAAAGAATTGTAAATCTTGAGACTTTATACTTCCAGAAGATAGATTTGGGTGCACAAAGCTTGGATCCAAAAGCTCCAGGTCAAACAATGACTCTTGAAGAAGTTCCTTCTTCCTCCTCTAGCACCAAAACACACCAAAAATCACTTTGAAGCTCTTCAATCACTCAAATGGCGGCTAAGAGTTGATTTTTAGGGTTTGGAGGGACAGAGGCTAAAGATCTTAAGGTTTGGTTATGAGATAAGGAGCTTAAATAGGGTCATAGACCCTAAAATAGGGTTCTGATCTAACCGGAGTACGCCCAGCGTACTCTGGGGCACAATTGCGACCATCCTGGTCAGTACGCCTAGCGTACTCCCTTCTTCCCTAATACACACCCGTACTCTTTGTGTACGCCCCGCATACTCGATTATACTTGAAAAACTACGAAACTTCTGAAGACCATAACTGCTTCGTTATAAGTCTAATTCTGATGATCCTTATTGTTGGATTAGTGTCTAAGTCCAGAACTATTTTGGTATGTACTTGACCCGATTATGAGCATGGTCCTTTTGGGTTGCCTTCACCATAGCAATATGTAGGATGGATTAAGGAGAGAAAGGTTTAATTATGATTTATTAATATATTATAAGAATAATATATTAAAGGAGAAATGATAATGTTTAATTAATATAATCAAGAATTAATTAAGAATTATTTTTGTGGTTAAAAGACATTAATTCAACTTAGGGGAATGGAGTTATAATTATAAGATAATTACAATTGGGCTATTGATTACCTAATAATATATAGGTTGGATGAATTCTATGGTAAGCCCATAAGGAATTTGTCCATGGGATATGTTTAAGGAGTCCATGGGCTGCTTAGGGCTTAAGCAGTCAAATTAGGGTTTCCTTGTTTGATAACCCTAATTGCCTAAGTATATAAGGAACCCTTGGGTACCAAAAACGTTGCTAACACTTCCTTTAGGGTTTCCAGCGGTTTTTGGTGCCTCCCATCTCCTCCCTCTTCATCCAAGTTGCTTAGTGGTGTTTGTGACTCCATTAGAGGTGTAGCACTTGAGGCTCTAAGATTTCTGAAGCCAAGAATTGATTGTTATTGCTATATAACAATCAAAGGTCAAATCTAAACCCTATTTTATGATAATATGATTAATTGTATGCTAGATCTAGGGTTTATAGCTTTGGATATTCAATTGCATTTTCATTAGACAAACTAGATCCAAAAGCTATTAGAGTTTGCATGTACACCATAGCAATGATGTTTTGCTCAAAACCCATCAGTGGTATCAGAGCCTAGGGTTGTTTCTTTAATGTATTTGATGCTATAGTTGATTATTCATGCTTTAAAATCGAAAATTAGGGTTTCTGGGGGGTTACCTCACCGAGTCCATGGTTGAACTCGTCGAGGCCATGGTGAACTCGATGAGTCCATGCTTGACTCGACGATTAAGCTGGTCAGAAAAAGGTAATTTTGGGATTTTGTGCTCCTTTGGTTGTGGGATACTTACCAAAACATTTTTTGTTGATATAAATCATATTTTTATGATATTGGAGGATTATCTTTTCCAAAATTAAAGATAACTTCATATTAATTAAATAGTTATTTCCTTATATGATAAAATTTAATTATTTGAAATATTTGGTGAATAATCTTGCAAGAAATTGGACTAGGTCAAAATTAGATAATTGCCTTATTTGAATTTTGTGATCTAGAATGTTCTTGATAAAGTTTGCAAAAGTTTCAAATTAACCCTTTAGGTTTCATAGTTTAAAATTGAGCTTAGTAGTTTTAGTTTTGAAATTTAAATAGTTGAACCACAATGTTTTGGAATGTTGAAAACTTGCCCTGAAGTTTTGGAATTTAAAATTTAATCAAAAGTTTAATTTTGAAATGTTAAATTCTAAAACCCTAGTATTTTGAAAAGTTCAAATTACACCCTTGTGTTTTTTATTAATTAATTAAAGTGTATAATTAAGAGAGATTTAATAAAAACATGAAGTTTTGGTTTACATTTAATTAAATTAAAAGTGTAATTTATTAAATTAGACCACCTAGTATTTTAAAAGTGTAAAATACACCCTACACTATATACATGTAACAATAAAAGTCTAATATTATATATATGAGTAAAAGTCAGTCTTACCGTTAGTAGGCCTCATTCATGAAGCTGGTCTATAAGGGGTGTTTAAGGAAATTGCCTATAAAATGGCGATTGAATGGGTATCCACTCTTACCCACCGCACTCATAACTAGTGGAGGGTCGTTAGCCGAACAGGTAGGATAGGACGAAACCTTCGTTTTAAGTATAATGAACTATACAAAGTAACTAAATACTTTCATGAATTCCCAAATCATAGTTAAATGTGAAATTGTATGCTAATCCATGGAATTACACTTCGTACCCTTGTCAAACGTTAATGGAGTGTGTGTGGTTAACCGGCACATTAATTTGGGGATGACATTAGTAGCGAAGGGTGGCTCGATGTTTGTCATAGATCAATGGAGCGTGTGTGGCTAACCGGAACATTGATTAGGTGATAGTAGTATTGAGTGCACCACGTGATTCGTATGGTTATTCACACCTTATTTGTGATCCTCGGCATCCCAATCAAAAATAGAAGGGCATAATCGAGATTTAAACATGCCATTGAAAAGTTCAATGAATCTCAAAAGATCTGCTAGTTTCAATTCATTTAAAACTTAAACTTCCTTTTCGTTTTTCATGGTGGAAATTGGTAAAACGTCATTTACCTACCTTCAAATATTCTGCAACTAGATTATGGCATCCCTTTTCTAGGTTGTAGAATATTGTGTTGGATCCTAGCCTTAATAACTCGGTTGGGTGTTTTATTAAGGACTCGATCAACCTAACTTGAATTTTCTCCCGATTGTAGATGTCTGAATCTTACAATGGTCTTCCCAAATCCTTTGGAACAAGCTTTCCAAATGAAGATGACATTCTGAGATACGATCAAGGAAATGAGAGTCATGCTTCACTTCCTCCACCTCCTTCAATTGTTCTCCCTGACCCACAAGGTCGAAGGCTTGAAAAGTTCAAGCTCACTCAAGCCCTTTTGGCAAGTAAACATGAAGATGGGAAACTTGTGTGTGCATACGTCTTAGAGATGAAGTCACACATTGATAGGTTAAGGATGTTGGGTGTCGATATCTCAGAGATGTTGGTTGTTGACTGGGTTCGTCAGTCACTTCCTGATTCGTATAGTGAGATCATAAGAGAGTACTATACGATGGTTCACCACTTGACCCCCATTGATTTGACCTATTTGCGTATTGTTGCTAAATCAGCGATGATTTGGCTCAATGGTCAAGCA
Organism: Lactuca saligna; assembly: GCF_052625555.1. Classification (NCBI taxonomy): domain Eukaryota; kingdom Viridiplantae; phylum Streptophyta; class Magnoliopsida; order Asterales; family Asteraceae; genus Lactuca; species Lactuca saligna. The sequence goes on from NC_136417.1 coordinate 158,813,349, forward strand.
AACCTGATTGGTCGATCAAACTCCTATACTTCATTGGACGCTGGCAACATTGAAAGTCCAGAAAGGATTGAGCATGAGATTATGCCATGTAATGTGCCAAGGAAATCCATTTGCTTTTATTGCCAAGAGAAGGGACATTGGAGACAAAGCTGCCCTGTTTACCTGATACATCTAAGAGATGGGAGAGTTAAGACGTATGGCTCTACCTTAGGTAAAATCCATTATCTAACTATTTTAAGTTCCTATTCTAGATTCCTAATACATGATGTGATAAGATTACATTTTGATGTTTTGTAGGATCAAAGAAAAGAGAGGAAGCTTAAGGGAAGAAGTGAGCTGAATCTAATCGTGAAGAAATGGATTTCAATCGCATTGCTTGAATATTGGATTCTTGAGCTAATACTTGTAGTTAAAATAGATTGCCAAGAAATATGTAATAACATAGTTTTTCAATTGAATTGCATTGTAAGGACAAAATTTTTTCCGCAAAAAAAATTAACTTATATTTTTTCTTACTTATTTATCCTTACAATGTCGTGTATGAAAAATTGCTGTTAGAAGGTTTCTATTATTAGCAATAATGAATTTGATTCTTAATTATGTTATTTGTGGAAATGTCGAGAATTTTCCAAATAGAGAGAGTTTCTCATCGCCCAAGTTTTAATTGGACAAAAACTTGGAATCATACAACTTGGTTGTGTGATGAATGAGAAACTTTATAATCGGAAATTCAAAACCAATTCATTTAACAAAGAGTCAATTGAAGGACTAGGAGATTGAGTTCACAATGTTGTGCATCAATCAAGTCCACCACAAGAGTGATAAAGATATTTGTCATGATTTACTAAAGTTTAGTAAATATGATTATACTTATAAGATTAAGTGTGACTCTGAGTTAATTGAAAAGGTTTCAATGAATGGCTGAACGAATAAGAAGAATCAAGAAGGCAGAAAGATAAAAGTTTCTTTATTCTAAGAAGAAGGGAGAATAACTTTTATTTTGTTTTAGGATAGGTCTTAATGATTAAGAACCAAGTCTTAATTGATCCTCTACGTGAGTCTTAGTGCAAATGCATGTCTAAGAAGAGGAATCGAGAATTCTATAACTGGTTAAATCAAGAAGTCAATCATACTTCATTCCAATATCAAGTCTTAGAGTCAAGATTGTGTCTTGAGTGAAACGTCTTACGTAGGTTTATAACACTCATCAAATGTGGAATTTGGAAAGGTTTTCTAGTTCTCGCACATTTGAAATTGGAAAGTTGTGATGTTTTGGATAAGACAAAGACCAACTAGTACCAATTTTGTGAAGTGTTTTGTCTTGATAAAATCTACACCAAATCTTGAATATTTCTTTATCAAGAAAAGTTTCTTGACAAGAGAAGCTTATATGTCAAAGAGTAAGTAGGAGCCTTAATGGTCTTGAAAGGTTTCAAGAACAAATTCGAGAATAAACCTAGTTGATCATCACTAGCACATGACTTGAGGTTTACAACCTATCGTGTTGACATTATTTTGTTTCTGTGCCATTCCAATTAAGTTAATTATGTATGTGAGTTCCATGAGTTCTCATTTGAATGCATAAAGACAAAGAGCCTTGATCGATGGAATGTACATTGATATGTAAGGTTAAGTTGTTGAACTACTTAGAAGACGTGGTAGGCACTCATGTTACCATAAGGCTAGAAATCAAGAAAGTTCAATCCATATGAGTTTGGATTTGTCGCAAACTTGGTTTTGGCAAATTCACATGGATAGGAACTCATACACCATAAAATCTAAGTGCCAAAAGACTCCCTCGTTCATGAAAATGACTGTGAGGAAACACTTTCACTAAGAGAGATTTTAAGAAGATAGCAATTGTGAAAATTGTATTCTCAAATTCGATTATGGTTACGACATCCCTTTCCATAGTTTGAATTGTGAGATTTGGCAATTAGTCTAACATATAGGACTTACTGATATAAGTTCTGAATTGTTTAGACACACATATAAGTTATCTAAGGCAAAGGTGTATAAGTTTAAGAAGCTTAGATCAAGGCTTATCAAATCATCTGGTATTAGCAATATGAACTTTAGAAATTCAATAGACATTGTTTTCTGGAAGTTCAACTGTTTTCTTAATACATGTCAAAGCTAGTGGGAGCGTAAGTGTTATGCTTATATAATAATAATCATCATGATAGTGGGAGAATAAGTGTTATGCTTGTATGATTATTATGGCAAGTATTGCAAGTTAGAAATAGTAATTATAGAAAAAAACAAAGATTCAATTTGCAAAGTTGCATGGGTTGAAAAGTTGTTTTTCCTATAATTAAGGGAGAGAATATTATACTTCGTTTCAAAATCTAAAGCTTATATTGATAAATTGTGACAACCCGAAATTTCCATTTGGTCAAACCCTAAAAGTCAACCACTTTGTATCATAAATTAATCTCATTATTTCTTATTTTTAAGAAATATAAAGTTCGTTTGATTATTTTAATATTATTTTTCAACGAACGGGTGAAAGAAAGTGTCGTCTCGTGTTTTGATTTTTGAAAACCGCAAACACTTCGCGTATTACAAACAACTGACCAAACTTTTATGTTTTGGGTTTAGAATTCACCCAAAAACCGTGAACTCATACATATGTATGAGTTTACTCCCCAAAATCTAGTCATTTGTGTTTACTCCCCAAAAGTCAAAAGAGTAAACTCCATTCATTTATGTTAGTAAAACACTTAATCTATTGTTTGTGCATCTATTCATCCATTCATTTATGTATTTTGTTTAGATTTTCCAAAACACCAAGAACACACACTAAGTGTTCTTGGCCTTTTAGCTCAAATCAAGCCTTCTAATAGTAAGTGCTTCCATCCTTGAGTGATTTTAAGCTAATATTACATTTAAACACCAAGAAAATATGTCAAGAACACAAGACTAGAGGTGTTCAAGGTCCAAGGAGATGCTTGGGCCGTAAACACCATAAAGTGCACCAAAGTGTGCCTAAGTCCTTATCCAAGCCCTAGTTTGATGTATAAACCATCCTTGACATGTTTAAACCTTCCGTTATTGTGTTTAAGCCTTGAAAAACATCAAATACCAACAATTATAGGTGTTTACGGTTTAGGGAGATCCCTAAACCGTAAAAACCCTAAAGTGTGTCAATATGGGTTATTTTCCTTCCTTAGGCTTAGAAACTAGCACATACACTTACCTAATTGTGTTAAGGACTTGAAAACATCGCTATACACTCCTCCAAATGGGTTTACGGTTTTAAACCCAAATGAAAATGCCATGAGGCCGTAAACACCTCAAAGGAAGTGTTTTGCTTCCCTAGTCCATTCCAAAGGCCAAACCACTTAGTAGAAATGCTTCAATAGGCTTGCTAAACCACAAAACAACACTTGGACATTAAGAATAGAGCTTACGACCATAAACTCTAGAGTTTACTGCCGTAAACTCCCTAATTCTTGACCATCAAAACCGTAAACTCCAAGGGAGTTTACCCTTGAACTCCAAACACCCTAGCCTTGCCTTACCAACACTTGGATGCAATCCTTGTGATCTTTAACACTTGAAACAAAGTGTTTTCATGTTCTAGGGTGTTCCAACTTAATTTATTAATTATAAATTGGCTAATTAGTTATATATATATATATATATATATGTTCATTATATGATAACTAGGCTCGTGCGTGTGTACAAGTCTTCATTTGTCACCTAGCACCGTACCCGACACTTCAATCCATTCCACTCACCACAAGTGAGTTCATACCCATTAAATTAACCTTTGAAATAATTTTAAATGTTTTAAATGCTTTTATGGGGGGAATACAAGTTGAATACTTATAGTTATTACATCAATCACATGGGATTAATAACTACAAAACCAATGATTTTACTACTATTCAAACTGTTTATCAAAGCTGTTTTACTTCAAACTGTTTTACAAACTCTTTTACTTATCCAATGCTCTTACTTAACCTTTGTTATACTTATTATAAATTCCATGCTCGCATATGTATAGTTATATAAGAAATGTTTAAAAGGCTTAGGAAGGCCGCACGCCCTATTTCTTTTTCCTCAATTTGGATGTGGTCTGGTGGGATATCGGGTAGCCGTCCGAAGTTCGTTTAACTATTAATTAGATATCATGTGTACATATATAGTCATAAAATTTCTTCCATGTTCATACATACTAGTTACATCATTTGTAAGTTACCATCAGGGTAGCGCAGGATCATACTTATACTATTGTTAGATCAATGAGTCATTTCATTCGTGAGTCAATACTTATTACTGTGAGAACATATACAACTATACTAGAAAGAGAACACATACAACTATACTAGAAAGAGAACATATACAACTATACTAGAAGGAGAACATATACAACTATACTAGAAAGAGAACATATACAACTATACTAGAAGGAGAACATATACAACTATCCTAGAAAGAGAACGTATACAACTATACTAGAAGGAGAACATATACAACTATATTAGAAAGAGAACATATACAAAGATACAAGTACGAGTAACATTACCTTACATATACATGAATACATTAACCATTGTGATCCGTATCGGAGCATGACTTCAATGTCATGGCCCGTGTTGTAGCCAGAGTCTCTTGAAGGGAGAGCGTGAGTTTGTGTATAGATCTATACTAGATTGACTATGCTACACCTTGCTGCTAGCTACCGCCGGACCTGTAGGCCTGCGGGTGCCAAACGTCATTTCATTTTACAACCTACATTTGTTGTTGTTTATCCAGTCGATAGTATGGTACAATTAATCACATGATACCTTAATATAAATCCGGTTTAAGGTAGTTAGTACAGCAGTAGTTCCTATAATACAACACTACAATACTACATTAATTTACCCTTTGCATATTTAGTGATCTTTTCACTTAAACATTAATGTACAAACTATATTTTGAGAATGATATTTACAATGGGGAAAATTACACAGTTTTATAGTAAACGAAAATGCAAAATAGTTACGCCTTGGTAGAAGGCTACTTTTAATAGAAAATATAGGTTTTTCTAGGAGATTCAAACATTTACAAACACTTACAAACATTTACAAACTCATACTTATAACTACGTTCAAACATTTTGATATAACCACCGACACTAAAATACTTATGAACTCACCGGCTTAATGCTGATAAACTCTTTTGAAAATAACTTGTATTCTCAGGTCATCAGTAGACAGGTACCGAGACCAGCTTTTGAGAAGATGGAGCGCATTCAAGACTCATCTTATTATTTTGATTTACATTGTTGGTGTCTATAACTGTATGGAACACACTTGTATTAAAATTATATATTTAATGCAATGGATGATGTTGTTTGCTTGTTTACTATTATACTGTGTTGTGATACTATACATGACGTCCTCCGCCCCAGAACATTTCCACCGTTCTTGGTTTTGGGGTGTGACAGATTGGTATCAGAGCATTGTTTATAGTGAATTGAGTATATCAACCCATAAAAGATATACTAACTATAAACCCATTTGGGATTAAAACACTTTGACCAAGAGTCTATACCTTAAATACTAAAATATTTAATTAAGTATACAAGTCTGCATTCATACTAAAATCAGTGTAACTAGGACAGTACAAAAGAATTACGATTGTTAAACAACACAGGTGGACTTAGAGACATATAGTCAAAACTGGGAAGATATAGCCTGATCAACTATATTATCCGAGGGTTCACTAGCATGTGCCTAAGTGTAGTTGTGTGGTTGCAACAAGTCTAAAATCTTACCAACAATACCACAATGAGAACACTAGAACATAACATTAAACTTAAAATACTATAGGAGTATTTTGTGCTACTACAAGCTATTTATACCCTAGGTTCTTATACCTCTCTTCTCGCGTAGATTTAAATGGTTGGATTCCATCATGGCGACCTATACTTTCCACCCAATGGAAATGTTGGATGGCTTGAGGCAGAGTCCGATGATGAACATCAAATCCCTTTGGATGATCATCAAGTAGAAGGCTTTTCTGATGGATCTGACTCTGAGCTTGAAGTCAACAAGCTACCGCTAGTAGGTCAAGCCCCAAACAACAACCCTCGACTAGTTTTCCCAGGTCCTACACCCTTGTGGGCAACCAACTTGAATCACTCGAGCGATGAACAGGGTCAACCCTTACCTTACTTTGGGGACCGAAGCTTTTACAACCTCGGCAAAGGTGGCTTTGCGGATCGAGCTCTGCTCGTCATCAACCGCAGAATAGCCCGTAATGATGAACAAGGTCGAGCAGCCATCGACCGAGTCATGGAGATTGATGCCAATTCTGGTGTCAACACAGTCCGCATCCACCGTCTTGAGGAAGAAATGGAATGGACCAGGAGAACCAATGAAACCCTGCAGCAACAGCTGGCTGCCTCTCAAGCCGAAGTCATGGAAGTTCGAGACCGTCAGAGGGCTCATGAACGACACATTCAAGAGGTGGTCCGTCAAGTGGGAGACCTCAGGGTTCGCCCGAGGAATTCCCATCGCCGTTAGGAGATGTCTAGTACATCGTTATCTTTTGGGTTAAGGATTAGCCTTTAGTATCTGTGCTCTAAGTAGCACTTGTTTGTAAAATATTCCTAACCTTCAGTACTCTAACTAGGAACCTAGGAACTATTAAACTTTCCGTATGGTATGATGTAAGACCTACTGTTAGGTCGATTTTCCTTAAACTTATTACATCGATAATACTAGTATTGTAGACAGTTATCTAATCTGTGGGAAAAATCTGTATGCTTTTGTTTTCCTACTAATCTTCCTGGTTGTGATCTCAAACACTCATTCAATTGTTGGGCTATGGTTAGTTAGTCCATGTGTCACTCTTACCCCACTTACAATTAATTCTTACCATTTTTTTTATCCTTATAAACTTATAGCTGAAAGATGCCTCCTCGCAAATCTCCCAGGAATAACCCTGCACCTTCACCACCTCCTCCTCTAGTCATCGATACTGCAGCCCTGAATGCTGTTGTAGCTGCAGCAGTGGCAACTGCCATGGCTCAGTATCACTCTACTTATGCCAGCAGAGGTGGAACCCCTGTTAACTCTATTCCTGTTGAAATCCCTATGCGCTCGAGAGAGAGTGCTCCTACAAGTATTTCACCAACTGTAAGTCGAAGTCCTTCCAGGGAATCGGCAGAGTCATTGCCCTCTCGCAATGGTTCGAGAAGACTGAATCAGTCTTCGAAATTTGTTCATGCCCTGCTGCGAGCAAAGTCAAATATGCCGCATGCACATTTGAAGGAAAAGCCCTGACGTGGTGGAACGGCCATGTTAAGGCACTAACTCTCGTGGTGGTGAATGACATGGGATGGGAAACCATGAAAGTCCTCATGATTGAGGAATACTGCCCGAGGGGCGAGATCCAGAAATTGGAGCAGGAGCTTTGGAGCCTAACCATGAAGGGCTCCAACATAGTCGCATATACCACCAGATTTAGTGAACTGGTGGCCCTCTGCCCTAATATGGTTCCCACTGAAGGGAAAAAGATCGAAAGGTACATATGGGGGCTAGTGCCTCCGTATCAGGGGAATGTCTTATCATCAAACCCCGCTACCTTCGAGAGTGCCAAGCGACTGGAACAGCAACTCATTGACCATGGAGTCAAAAACCCTGAAACAACAACAACCCTATCCATCTCGGAACCCTCCAAACCCACCGAAACTAAGAAGAAGTTCTGGGAGGAGAAGAAGAAATAGCGAACTGCCAAAAATCAGCAAATTGTGGCAGTGCATGCCGCAACATCCCCTGCTGCTGCTACTGCTCCGGTGGGGAGTATGTTGGAAATTTGCCTAAATGCGGCAAATGCAACTACCACCACAACAGCCCCTGTCGTGAAATGCAGTGCACTAACTGCAACAGGAAATGACACACAGTCCCTTTCTGTAAATCTCCAGCGAGACCGATCACCCAAGTCCCCGGCTCTGGCGTGAGCCAAACCTGTTATGGATGTGGCGAGGCGGGCCACTATAAGAGGGACTACCCCAAAGAAAAGAATGTAGGTGGAGCAGGGAGGGTACTAGCAATAGGCCATGGGGAAGAAGTTGTTGACCCGATAGTGGTGACTGGTACGTTCCTCCTCGATAACTCCTATGCATGCATTATGTTCGATAGTGGAGCGGAGCGAAGCTTCGTGAACCATAAATTTTCTTGCATGCTTAAACAACAACCACACGCACTTAAGGAACTATTCACAGTAGAAATGGCTAATAGAAAAACCAAAAGTACAAATAGCATCTACTTAGGATGTACCCTAACTCTAGATAACCATTCATTTCCAATCGACCTTATGCTGGTCTCGATTAAAAGCTTCGACATTATCATCGGCATGGATTGGTTGAGTCTTCATCGCGCCGACATCATGTGCTACGAGAAAGCAGTCCGTCTAAACCTCCCGTCTAACGTAACCCTTGTCGTCTACGGTGACAAACCCGGTGCGAGTCTTCGTATTATATCAAGTATCCAAGCACAGAAGTATCTACGTAAAGAATACCATGCATTCCTTGCTCACGTTGTCGATACAAGCCTCGAAATGAAAGAATTAAAGAACATTCCAGTAGTGAGCGACTTTCCCGACATCTTCCCAAAAGAGCTACCAGGATTACCTCCGCAACGACAAGTCAAGTTCAGAATCGACTTAGTCCTAGGAGCTACCCCAGTAGCCAAGTTGCCCTACCGATTAGCACCAGCAGAGATACATGAACTATCTGGTCAACTTAACGAACTGCTCAGCAAGGGATTTATAAGACCAAGTTTCTCGCCTTGGGGAGCACCGGTCTTATTCGTTAAGAAGAAAGATGGATCATTTCGTATGTGTATTGACTACAGAGAACTCAACAAACTGACGGTCAAGAATTGTTACCCTCTGCCTCGCATAGACGATCTATTTGACCAACTACAAGGGGCGAACTACTTTTCCAAAATTGATCTAAGATCCGGATATCACCATTTACGAGTGCTAGAGGAGGATGTCCTAAACACAGTCTTTTGAACTTGTTACAAACACTACGAGTTCGTGGTGATGCCGTTCGGATTGACCAATGCGCCCGTAGTTTTCATGGATCTGATGAATAGAGTATGTCGACCTTACTTGGATCAGTTCGTCATTGTCTTCATAGATGACATCCTGATCTACTCCCGAAGTAAGGAAGAGCATGGTGATTACCTGCGACAGGTTATAGGAACTTTACGAACGGAGAAGCTCTATGTGAAGTTCTCTAAATGCGAATTTTGGATCCGAAGAGTCGAATTCTTAGGACATGTGGTAAGCGAAGAAGGAATCCACGTGGACCTATCCAAAATTAAGGTCATTGAGAACTAGTCAGCACCAAAGACGCCTACAGAAATTCGTCAATTTCTAGGTCTTGCTGGCTACTACCGCAGGTTCATACAGAACTTCTCCCAAATTGCGAAACCTCTTACAACATTGACCCAAAAAGGTTTGGCCTTTAACTGGGAAGAGAAACAGGAGAGAGCTTTCCAAACGCTCAAACGATCCTTGTGCACCGCACCAGTACTATCCCTCCCCGAAGGGATAGAAGACTTCGTAGTCTATTGCGATGCATCAAACCAAGGGCTTGGGTGTGTTCTGATGCAACGAGGTAAAGTCATCACGTATGCCTCAAGATAGCTGAAGACACATGAGGTCAACTACACGACCCACGATCTTGAACTAGGACCAGTTGTGTTTGCTCTGAAGATCTGGAGACATTACCTCTACAGTACGAAGAGCACTATCTTTACAGACCACAAAAGTCTGCAACATATTTTCGACCAGAAGGAGCTCAAAATGAGACAACAACAGTGGTTCGAGCTACTCAGTGACTACGAATGCGAAATTTGTTATCATCCGGGTAAAGCCAATGTAGTATCTGACGCCCTAAGTCGTAAAGAATATTCTGTTCGAAGAGTCAAATCTTTGACTATGACTATCCATTCACACTTGTTCACACAAATTAAGGCTTCACAGCTCAACGCTTTGAAACCTGAAAACGTGGCAGGTGAATCCCTGAGAGGAATGGATAAGAACTTAGAGGTTAAGGGTGGCAGAGCTTATTATCTCATGGACCAGATCTGGACACCGAAACACGGTGGTTTCCGAGACTTGATCATGACCGAGGCACACAATACTCGGTATTCTGTCCACCCAGGTTCAGATAAGATGCATCTGGATCTCAAAAAGCTATATTGGTCGCCTAATATGAAAGCAGAGATTGCTACCTTCGTAAGTAAATGCCTTACTTGCACAAAGGTTAAGGTCGAATACCAGAAGCCCTCCGCTTTATTACAACAACCAGAGATTCCAGAATGGAAGTGGGAGCGGATCACTATGGATTTCATAACCAACTTGCCCAAGACAACGAGTAGACTTGATACCATATGGGTCATCGTCGATAGATTGACCAAGTCTGCACACTTCCTGCCTATCAAAGAAACTGACAAGATGGAGAAACTTACAAGAACTTACATTAGGGAGATTGTAAGACTGCATTGTGTTCCATTATCTAAATCTCAGACAGAGAGAGTAGATTCACTTCGAGGTTTTGGCAGTCGTTACAAAGTTCCCTAGGAACTAGGCTGGACATAAGTACGGCCTACCATCTACAGACACACGGACATAGCGAGAGGACCATTCAAACACTGGAAGATATTTTGAGAGCCTGCGTGATTGACTTTTGAAAGGCATGGGATACTCATTTACCCCTTGTCGAGTTTTCCTACAATAACAGTTATCACACGAGCATCAAGGTTGCTCCATTCGAAGCCCTCTATGGCCGAAAGTGTAGATCCCCTCTGTGCTGGGTTGAAGTGGGGGATACCCAATTAGCTAGGGGCAAGCTTCTGACATTACTCTCACCGACCCGGAAATCATTCGGGAAACGACAGAGAAGATCGTTCAGACCCGTGAACGATTGAAAGCCTCTAGAGACCGACAGAAGAGCTACGCTGATAAACGAAGGAAACCTTTGGAATTCCAAGTGGGAGACCGAGTCCTTCTCAAAGCCTCACCTTGGAAGCGCTTGATACGCTTCGGTAAGTATGGAAAGCTTAATCCAAGATACATAGGGCCCTTAGAGATTCTCGCAAGAATCGGCCCTATAGCATACAAACTCAATCTACCAGACGAACTTCGTAACATACATTCTACATTCCACGTATCTAACTTGAAAAAGTGTCTGTCCGACGAGACTCTTGTAATCCCACTCGACGAGATCGAGATCAACGAGAGCCTCAAATTCGTGGAAGAACCAGTAGAGGTCATGGACCGAGAAGTCAAGCAGACAAAGCAAAGTCGTATCCCGATTGTGAATGTTCGCTGGAACGCCAAACGAGGACCGGAATTCACTTCGGAGCGTGAGGATCAAATGAAACTGAAATACCCTCATCTCTTTGCTTAGTTATTTGTAAGTTGTAACTACCTTATTTGCTTAGACTTTAATTTCAGGACGAAATTCCCTTAACAGGGGGATGATGAGACAACCCGAAATTTCCATTTGGTCAAGCCCTAAAATTCAACCACTTCATATCATAAATTAATCTCATTATTTCTTATTTTTAAGAAATATAAAGTTTGTTTGATTATTTTAATATTATTTTTAAACGAACGGGTGAAAGAAAGTGTCGTCTCGGGTTTTGATTTTTGAAAACCGGAAACACTTCGTGTATTAGAAACACCCGACCAAACTTTTATGTTTTGGGTTTAGAATTCACCCAAAAAACCGTGAACTCATACATATGTATGAGTTTACTCCCCAAAAGCTAGTCATTTGTGTTTACTCCCCAAAAGTCAAAAGAGTAAACTCCAAAAACTCTCTCAAGTATCATCCAAGATTTAATTCCAAATATTCAATCTTGTGAGTGTTCTAACCATTTAAAGTTAGTAAAACACTTAATCTAGTGTTTGTGCATCTATTCATCCATTCATTTATGTATTTTGTTCAGATTTTCCAAAACACCAAGAACACACACTAAGTGTTCTTGGCCTTTTAGCTCAAATCAAGCCTTAGAATAGTAAGTGCTTCCATCCTTGAGTGATTTTAAGCTAATATTACATTTAAACACCAAGAAAATATGTCAAGAACACAAGACTAGAGGTGTTCAAGGTCCAAGGAGATGCTTGGGCCGTAAACACCATAAAGTGCACCAAAGTGTGCCTAAGTCCTTATCCAAGCCCTAGTTTGATGTATAAACCATCCTTGACATGTTTAAACCTTCCGTTATTGTGTTTAAGCCTTGAAAAACATCAAATACCAACAATTATAGGTGTTTACGGTTTAGGGATCTCCCTAAACCGTAAAAACCCTAAAGTGTGTCAATATGGGTTATTTTCCTTCCTTAGGCTTAGAAACTAGCACATACACTTACCTAATCGTGTTAAGGACTTCAAAACATGGCTATACACTCCTCCATATGGGTTTACGGTTTTAAACCCAAATGAAAATGCCATGAGGCTGTAAACACCTCAAAGGAAGTGTTTTGCTTCCCTAGTCCATTCCAAAGGCCAAACCACTTAGTAGAAATGCTTCAATAGGCTTGCTAAACCACAAAACAACACTTGGACATTAAGACTAGATCTTACGACCATAAACTCTAGAGTTTACTGCCATAAACTCCCTAAGTCTAGACCATCAAAACCGTAAACTCCAAGGGAGTTTACCCTTGAACTCCAAACACCCTAGCCTTGCCTTACCAACACTTGGATGCAATCCTTGTGATCTTTAAAACTTGAAACAAAGTGTTTTCATGTTCTAGGGTGTCCCAACTTAATTTATTAATTATAAATTGGCTAATTAGTTATATATATGTTCATTATATGATAACTAGGCTCGTGCGTGTGTACAAGTCTTCATTTGTCACCTAGCACCGTACCCGACACTTCAATCCAATCCACTCACCACAAGTGAGCTCATACCCATTAAATTAACCTTTGAAATACTTTTAAATGTTTTAAATGATTTTATGGGGGGAATACAAGTTGAATACTTATAGTTATTACATCAATCAGATGTGATTAATAACTATAAAACCAATGATTTTACTACTATTCAAACTGTTTATCAAAGCTGTTTTACTTCAAACTGTTTTACAAAATCTTTTACTTATCCAATGCTTTTACTTAACCTTTGTTATACTTATTATAAATTGCATGCCCCTATATGTATAGTTATATAAGAAATGTTTAAAAGTCTTAGGAAGGCCGTACGCCCTATTTCCTTTTCCTCGATTTGGATGTGGTCTGGTGGGATATCGAGTAGCCGTCCGAAGTTCGTTTAACTATTAATTATATATCATGTGTACATATATAGTCATAAAAGTTCTTCCATGTTCATACATACTAGTTACATCATTTGTAAGTTACCATCGGGGTAGCACAGGATCATACTTATACTATTGTTAGATCAATGAGTCAGTTCATTCATGAGTCAATACTTATTACTGTGAGAACATATACAACTATACTAGAAAGAGAACACATACAACTATACTAGAAAGAGAACATATACAACTATACTAGAAGGATAACATATACAACTATACTAGAAAGAGAACATATACATCTATACTAGAAGGAGAACATATACAACTACACTAAAAAGAGAACATATACAACTATACTAGAAGGAGAACATATACAACTATACTAGAAAGAGAACATATACAACGATACTAGTACGAGTAACATTACCTTACATATACATGAATACATTAACCATTGTCATCCGTATTGGAGCATGACTTCAATGTCATGGCCCGTGTTGTAGCCAGGGTCTCTTGAAGGGAGAGCGTGAGTTTACGTATAGATCTATACTGGATTGAATATGCTAAATCTTGCTACTAGCTACAGCCGGACCTGTAGGTCTACGGGTGCCAAACGTCATTTCATTTTACGACCTACCTTTGTCGTTGTTTATCCAGTCGATAGTATGGTACAATTAATCACATGATACCTTAATATAAATCCGGTTTAAGGTAGTTAGTACAGCAGTAGTTCCTTTAATACAACACTACAATGCTACATTAATTTACCCTTTACATATTTAGTTATCATTTCACTTAAATATTTATGTACAAACTATATTTTGAGAATGATAGTTACACTTGGGAAAATTACACATTTTTACAGTAAACGAACATACAAAACAGTTACGCCTTGGTAGAAGGGTACTTTTAATAGAAAATATAGGTTTTTCTAGAAGATTCAAACATTTACAAACACTTACAAACGTTTACAAACTCATACTTATAACTACGTTCAAACATTTTGATACAACCACCGACACTAAAATACTTATGAACTCACCAGCTTAATGTTGATAAACTCTTTCAAAATAACTTGTATTCTCAGGTCATCAGTAGACAGGTACCGAGACCAGCTTTTGAGAAGATGGAGCGCATTCAAGACTCATCTTATTATTTTGATTTACATTTTTGGTGTCTATAACTGTATGGAACACGCTTGTATTAAAATTATATATTTAATGCAATGGATGATGTTGTTTGCTTGTTTACTATTATACTGTGTTGTGATACTATACATGACGTCCTCCGCCCCAGAACATTTCTGTCGTTCTTGGTTTTGGGTTGTGACAGAAATGTTAATAAATTTAGTCAAAGGATACATAGTGTGTTCTCAAATTTCGGTTATGATTATGGCATCCCTCTTCATAGTTCGAATTGTGAGAACATGACACATAAAATATTATGGCAGAAGATTGATAAAGTATCATATCTTTATGTAAGACATTATGCATCGTGTCCCATACGCTTTGGGTATAGGATCAATTGCAATGCTATAATATTTGACCATTCTAAAATTTTCCAATTGTCTAGCCATTAAGAGGGTAAAAGGACTAGAATCGCTTTTTACTATAATAATTAAACAACTATCAAAGGACAATCTAAAGTTCGTTGAGGATTGGTCGCTTGTGAGTAGTTGGAAGTATGGTATTGGATGGACCATATCGACATTATTATGAATAGATAAGATTCTATTAAGAATGAGTTGTCATATGGCATATATGGAAATGTTTCCATATTGGGAGTTGGATATTGAGAGTCTATGTCTAGATTAGAAAATTTTATGCAAGAAGGATGTTCAAAGGAATGTACTTTGAATGTGAGACTTCACATCTATGGAATTGTCTTGTAACAATTTCTGATAGAGTACTTTGAAATTTTCATTGGCCAGGTCTTGGTGACTTTTGTGCTATGACTTTGCGAAAGGATCGTTGCATAAAATGTTAGAATCTAGCAGATTTTAGTAGTGGCAAGAACCTTGTGTTCTAACACTAATGATAAGGATTGGTAATTGTGAAATGAGCATCATTGGAAAAAGTTTTTCAATTGATCTATTTCACAAACTAAGGACCATAGGAAACATAGTTTGCATGCTTTGTGCATGGGACAGCTATTGTTGTAATTTGAGTAATAAGTTGATTTTCTGGAATAGTAAACGATGAATAATGAGTAATCAATATGGTATTTAAACAAAAGTGCTTTATTTACTCGCACAAGTTTAGGGCCATATAGGATTAAGTATTATTGTTGTGTTTCAGTTTGCATGTTTTGACTTCCAGAATAACTGGGTTATTCGAACCTCCACAGTCGGTCATATGTTGGAAGTAGGTATGAAGGAAGACTGTCATGAAGAGTTCGTAGATTGTCTAAAAAGTTTAGACATAACACAAGTTTGTTGCAGAGTTCATAAGTGCTTTAATAAGATTAGAGTATTGGATTAAACCCACACTCATAAGAATCACTTCATGGATTTCATCAAGAGTGATTGTGAGTCGATAACATTGTATATTCTTGAAACCGAGACGTGTGAGTGGTTATTTATTGGTCGGTTGCACATTGATAATAAGTAAACGCACCAGTAACTTGCTGTTATAAAACTTATTGTTGTGTGTGATTCGATCAGTAAATGCTAGCGAGCATTTGAGTCGAAGTTTTTCCATTCCTTTTACCCAAAGCGGGATAAAAGCGATATATGTGGGCCCCTCGATGATTTAGTGATGACACCTAAGAACTTGGCCAAGCCGGGAGTAAGTTGATGTGTTCAATTGTAGTCTGTTGTTAGTCATCATAAATCGTAAGTCGGGAAACAATATAGAGAGAATGATCAAAATTCATGTCTTGTGTCTATACGATATCTTGAGAATGGAGGAATATATGATCCCTTATCTAAAGGGCACACGTATCTAATAAGATCAGAGTTGATAGCGGATTATGAAAGCTACGATTGCTGATCAGGTTCTTAACTCATATAGAAAATAGTTAGTGGACTTATCCAAGTGGGAGACTGTTGGATTAATGTCTAAGTCCATAACTATTTTGGTAAGTACTTGACTCGATTATGAGCATGGTCCTTTTGGGTTGCCTTCACCATAGCAATATGTAGGATGAATCAAGGAGAGAAAGGTTTAATTATGATTTATTAATATATAATAAGAATAATATATTAATGGAGAAATCATAATGTTTAATTAATATTAGTCAAGAATTAATTAAGAGTTAATTTTGTGGTTAAAAGAGATTAATTAAACATAGGGGACTAGAGTTGTAATTATAAGATAATTACAATTGGGTTATGGATTACCTAATAATATATAGGTTGGATGAATTCTATGGTAAGCCCATAAGGAATTCGTCCAAGGGATATGTTAAAGGAGTCCATGGGCTGCTTAGGGCTTAACCGGTCAAATTTGGGTTTCCTTGTTTGATAACCCTAATTGCCTAAGTATATAAGGAACCCTTAGGCACCAAAAACGTGGCTAACACTTCCTTTAGGGTTTCCAACCGTTTTTTATGCCTCCCCTCTCCTCCCTCTTCATCCAAGTTGCTTAGTGGTGTTTGTGACTCCATTAGAGGTGCAGCACTTGAGGCACTAAGCTTTATGAAGACAAGGATTGATTATTATTTCTATAGAACAATCAATGGTTAGATCTAAACCCTATTTTACGTTAATATGATTAAATGTATGCTAGATCTAGGGTTTATAGCTTTGAATATTCAATTGCATGTTCATTAGACAAACTAGATCCAAAAGCTATTAGGATTTGCATGTACACCATAGGAATGATGTCTTGCTCAAAACCCATCACTTATATCCACAGAAAGTTGAAGAGAAGCTCTAGACTTCTAACAACTCAAACCTTTCTTAAGACCTTCCGAAAAAATCCATGTTCCACTAAAGCCCGAACTGACACTTTACCGAAATACCCCTAGGCTCCAAAACACGAACCGAATGCCCGAATCACTTCTAATACATCACCCACACCCAAATGGGTATAGGTCTTACCTTCCCCAAAGCTATAATCCTTATAATGATCGACCCTCAAGCCACAACCTCAAACTAGAAGTCAATTCGGATATGAGCGTTATAGATACAATCTGGTTTTTCATTTTCAAAAATTATTTAACTTTTCATACGAACCTACTTCTTATATATATATATATATATATATATATATATATATATATATATATATATATATATATATATATATATATATATCATGAAGAAAGAGCAAATGACAAATCATCTTTCTTAAAAGCATAATCATGTGATACATGTTCACCACCTAATTGAGATAAAGTACTTAAAAAAACAATCCCAAAACGGGGACATCCCAAAATTAATTTCTAAATCAATTTCTGGCGGGTATTTCTAGGCTCATGGTGATTACAAAGAAGACACGCAAACGAATTGAATTTTGAAGACAATTTTTTGTCATATATAGCAACTTACTTTTGTATATTTTTGTTATTTATATCATTTGATTTTGTTTTTAGTTTTCTACAATAGGATTGTAGTTTATATACTATATTGTTTATTCTATTTAAGCTTTCTACTTTTGAATATATATTTTTATTTATAATATCATAGTTTCTCCTATTATAGCATTGTACTTTACAATATTTTTTTAATTGTGACATTTGTTTTTGTTTTATGTTTTCTATAATAACATTGCACTTTAAAAATTATATTGTTTTTTTTCAATTTGAGCATTGTACTTCTGCATATATTTTTCTATATATAGTATCATATTTTATCCTATCATTGTACTTTATAATATTTTTGTTATTTATGGAATTTGTTTTTGTTTTTTCCATATAGCATCCTACTTTTTTTCATTTTTCTAATATAGCATTGTACTTTCCATATATGCCCTTAAAATTTAAGAGATGTTCTAATCAATCCATACAAATACACAAACTAATTTTTTTCTCCTGTTTCTATCCTATTATAGCATTGTAAAGTACAATGCTCTTATGAAATAAATAGCTTTTGTATTTGTATGCAATTAGGAAAGTACAATTCTATAATGGAAAAAAATGAAAAAAAAAATAGTTTGTAAAGTAGAAACTTAATTTTTTTTTTTTTTCATTTTTTCCATTGTAGCATTGTACTTTCCAAGTTGCATATAAATACACAAACTTTTTTTTAGAATTTTTTTAATTATAACAGTGTACTTTCCAAATGGCATAATAATGTTTTTTCATTTTTTTCCATTATATCATTCTACTTCCCAAATTGCATAACTATTTTTTTCATTTTTTCCATTATAACATCTTACTTTTTCAAAAAAGCCCTTGACATATATATATATATATATATATATATATATATATATATATATATATACATAAATTCACACACTATATATACAAATACACTTAAACATGCTTCATACACATATATTAATTATAGCATCATACTTCTTTTTCAATATTTCCATTATAGCATCCTTCTTTTTTTTATCATTTTTTCAATACATATACACACACATTACATACCAATATACACACATTACACACCAATACCACACATTTCCCATGCATCATACACATTATAATATAAACAAATACCCTTTAACATACATCTTATACATATTACATATCCATTATAGCATCCTATATGTTTTCATTTTTTTCCATTATAGCGTTATACTTTCTAAAAAAGCCATTGATACATATATACACACATTACATACATAAATACACACATTATAGATAAAAATACACTTTAAAATGCTTCTTGCACATATTACATATTCATTATAGCATCATACTTTTTTTCTATTTTTTTCCATTAGAGCATCCTACACTTTTTTTCATTTTTTTCCATACATATATATACATACTACATACCAATATACACATATTGCATACATGTATGCATTCTATTATTACATCATACACATTACACACATACAATATGAGGAACTATATAAGAATACTTCATGAAATGGAATAGAACCTATGGTGGAACGAAATCTGAATGGTAGTGGTGCTGTAGAGGTGTTATGGTGGCAAAAAAATATGGTAGTGGTGATGAGAAATCGAAATTAAAGGTCAACAAAGCTTAATACACAAATTCAAACACCAAAATTAGTAGATAATCACTTAGATAGTCACTAGAGAGGAGAAAAATAGAAAATCAGGAAGCTAATGGTTATCTTTGGTGTTGCTGCTTCAGTCGCTGATGACAGAGGTTGCAACATTTTGGATTAATTTCGGTATTGTAGAATGATTAACTTCGATGAGGAGTTGGAAATGATGATAGAATAAAGAAAGTGATGCAGAAAGGGGGTATCTATGCACAGGCCATTAATGGTGACAACTATGAGCGGCAACAGTAGGCTTTAGCAGCGATACTAGAGTTTTAGCAACGACATTGTCTAGATGGAAAATATATTGCATTTTTATGGAGCATTAGCATTGAAGTTGTCATCATCATTGATGTTGGCACGAATAGTTTAAGGATCTTCTTTTTCATTCGTTCGACTAGGTATAGATCAATGGATAAGGTTAACCAATTTCTTTTGATGCATATCATATTTTTCTTCCTTTAGCGATGACGCTATTAGCAGATACATGTAATGCAAAAATTACATGTCGTTGCTAATGGCGTCGCCGCTATTGTGTAACATTGTTTTTTGAGGCACTTTTATTTTTTACCCTTCTATTGACATTAATTTCATTTTGGTCCTTACAATGTGAGACTTGTGGATGGGAAGGGATGTTTTTGCCAATTTTTTATTGTGGGAGTGGAGCCACGTACGCTAGGTGGATGCTTTATGTACCCTAGGCGTATGCGGTGAATTCCCAAACCATAATATTTAGGGTTTGGACCCTATTTATTCGGCATTAACTCCCAACCGTGGTTCCTTACATTAGCATCCACCCTTTCAAACATCCTTGCAACCCTAATCCACCTTGTGAATCATTTCTAAGCTTGTGTGTATATGTTTGTTTTGGGTCTTTGAAGAAGACGGAAGGAAGTAGAGACCGACTTGGAGGAGTGAAGCTCTCTAGATCCAGAAACACACCATCATTTGGCATCACCTGGAGGTATAAAGTTTTGAACGTGGTGAGGATTCATTTAGATTTTCTTTTGGACTTGATTTTAGGTTCTTTTTGTCCCAAATGTGGTGTTTCTTGAGCATAGTATGTTCTTGACCCAATAAGTCGTCCTTTCAGACCTTTGGAGGGCCCTTATGTAACACCTCAAAATTTAGACCAAAATTTTCCTTTTTAAACTTCCAGAAACATAGTTTCATAACCATATCAATTACAAGTCATATCAAAAACACAATTATCATAGTTATCAGAGAAAATAAAAGATCATATCCCAGTAGTAAATTCCCAGTACATGTGTACAATCAGACCTTCTCCTTCTTGTGGTCCTACAAAGTACCTGCCACATATAAATCAAAAATTGTAAGCACAAAGCATAGTAAGTTACCCAAGATACCACATATAACACAACATAAGTAAGAAACTATGGATTATCTGTAACCCTAGGACTATCAGCAGTCCTGGTGAGCTAACAGCATGCTCGTAAGGTTATCTGCAACCCCTGGTTAGCTATCAATAGCCCCAATCACAAACAATTATCATATCATCAGATAACATAACATAACAGTTAGACCCAGCTGGTGATGGTATTATATCTAACCTACCATACAGGTAAGAGTAAGTGAAGAGAATCACATGATACTAATGACACGAAAACCTAGCACCCAAGGTGTCGGATCTGAACTCCGCCTAGTTAACGAAATATTAACCTTAATTAAAATTAAAGTCCAAACCACTCATGAGTCCAAAGTCCACGATTAAACCTATTAAGCACAGAAAGGACCATTTTGCCCTTACTTAGGTCCAAAACCCCAAACTTTGACCAAAAGTCAAAGTCAACAAAAGTCAATATAAAGACAACACCTAGCGAGTATGCTGGAAGGACAATATGGCTAATTATGTGACGGGGTATTACCAGACTACGCTGCACATAACTGGGAGTATGCACAATGTACTCTGCAAACGTCCATTTCC
Source organism: Lactuca saligna (assembly GCF_052625555.1). Classification (NCBI taxonomy): domain Eukaryota; kingdom Viridiplantae; phylum Streptophyta; class Magnoliopsida; order Asterales; family Asteraceae; genus Lactuca; species Lactuca saligna. The sequence goes on from NC_136417.1 coordinate 158,834,714, forward strand.
TTACTTTTTTGGTCTCAATCCGTTAAGACAACCATTCCATCCTTAGATCTGACTAATTTAATACCTCTTAATCCTTAATTTCATGAACTTTAAGCCTTTTCATGGCTAGGAGAGGCAAAAATATCATTTTATCCATTCCAAAGTACATTACTCATGCATGAGGTCAAAGGAAAGATCAAGCAAACACTTTTATCAATCTACATGTGTTAAGATACATGAAATGATAGGTTAAACTCTCTAGAGAGTCTTAAACTCAAAAAGGTCCAAACATGGGGACTTAAGCTCATAAATCTTACACTAAAGAGATCTTGAAGAACACTAGCGAAGGTATAACCTTTATACCTGAAAATGATGTACAAAGGAGGGAAGTTTCTGGATCTCTAAGCTTGATGGCACCCTCTTCTTCTTCTATAACCTTCTTCATCAACTATAGGAGCCAAGAATCACTCAATACTTGGAAAATCACACACACAAGCCACACATAAGAGATTTAGGTTTAAGAGAGGGTTGCAGGCTGATAATGGTGGCTAGAAATGATACTATAGTTCTCTTTATATAGCGGCACATCAAATATTAGGGTTTTGCATCTGACCCTAGTACGTCCAGTGTAAACCTGGGTACACTCAACGTACTAGATGGCCTCCGCGATCCAACATGGTACATGAGTAGACTACGCGTTCTCATGTTTACACCCTACGTACTTCTTAAGCCAACTTTTCTCTTTAGGGAACTAATTTTGACATATTAAGGAAAGATTTAAGAATGATAATTATACCTCATTTCGGGATGTTACAACTTAAGTCAAAATAATGTAGTATTGGGGGTTAGTTTCACTCCATGCATCCCTTAGAAGGTCTTAATACATCAAGATGTTTTGTTAAACACCTCATGGACATGCAAAGTAATAAATTGGAAACTTTATGACTCCTTGCAGTATTTTAGCCATGGATCTTAAAGATGGGCGTGAGAGCTTAAGCTATTAAGCTCTTAATGCAGATTTAAGAGGTCTGAGTGTACGCCCTGCATACCTGGTGTACACAGAGCCTTAGAGTTCCACCATCCCGACTACGATCAAGGCCTGAGTACACCCAGCGTACCTTTAGAGTACGCATCACGTACGCATGTTGTGTTGACTCAGCATAGTTGACTCGGCTGTGTTGACTCTGTGGAATTTGACTAGTTTAACTTTGAATTTAATCAAGTCTGACCATGGGCTATTTTTGGTAATTTGAATGGTGCTTGTGAATTCTTTGTTTTGATGAATATTGTCAGTTAGAACTAAGATTTGGAGTCGGGACCTCATCAACTATTGTTCAAACTGTGAGGTAAGTTTTCCTCACTATACTTACGGATCGAAGGCACCAAGGCAGACCTTTAGATTGATATCCTGGTTTATCGTATGTTGTTATGCTGTAGTGATTTGTTAGATATTTATTGTAGTATATAAGATGTTTTTATGTTGTAGTGATTTGTTAGATTTGTATCATAATATATGAGATGTTAGCATGTGGTACTGATCTGTAGATTTGCCTGTTTTATGTGTTTGTTTATATGTTTATTTGGTATGTGTATGTCGACGTGTTGTGGTTGGTTGGGTTGAGGCGGTACTGTTTTATGCTGAATGCCAACATACCTAGGGCGGTCCGGATAGACCGTAGGCCCTACAAGGCGGTGCAGTCAGGACGAAGGCCCGATGAGTGGTCCATATAGGTTGTAGGCCTTGTGAGGAGGTCCAGTCAAGCCAAAGGCTCGGGAACGGTCCAGATAGGCTATAGGCCCTGCAAGGCAGTCCAAATAAGCTGAAGGCTCGGTTATGCATGTTGTTGTTAGATACGATGTATGTGGTGATACTTTAGGGGAACTTACTAAGCTTTGGCTTACGGTTTTTAATTGTTGTTTCAGATACTTCTGATGATCTTGAGAAGGTGAAGACGTGACCGTACATATCCTATGTTTATGGCTTTATGATTTTGGGATAGTCTGTTATGGATAAACTAAATGGAAACAATGATTTTGTAAACATTTTATGATTATAGGTTATTTTTAAAAGTTTAAATTTGTTATGATTTTTAGGATGTAACATATTGCGTTGATTTCTTGTAGTGATATTTGCTTCAAAATTCAATTTTGTTGGAATTCTACTTCCTCTTAAAATTTATAATAATATTTGTATGAATTTGCTTATTATATAAAGTGTATCTTAAAAGAGTTATTAAACACCCCATTATGAATTATACTTATTTATTATTATTATTTTTATAACTTGTATGTTTTTTACAAAGATGTTATTTTTTTTTAAATGACCGGACTAACAATAAATTTGCTAGAGTAAAGAAAAAACAATGCATAATAGCTAGTTGAGGATTTTGAAGCTACCCAACCCAATTAATGTCTTCTTAAATCAAACATTACAACAAAAGAAATACTTTGTCACTATGTTATCAAAAATGATTACTACTCTCAATTGACTCACTCCAAACAATTGAACATTCCTGAAGTCTCAAATGTGCCACCAAGAGACATACAAAAAATCTTCTAAATCTCTATTAACAACACATTGTAAAAGAAGAGCCATAATTGAAGCCAACCAATCATACGAAGAAATACACGGGAAACGAGATACCCCACCACCTACTAACTTGATACATATAACCAAAAGACAAAAATAGATGTGTCATAGACTCAAGACCTACGTCACAAATCAGACAAACACGAACGATAAATCCAAAACTTTATTATCCAAGAGAAGTCTAGAAATTAAGTGGCTTTATCTTGATCTAAACGCCAAGCAAAAACATTAATGTTTATATACATCTTCCTCCTGATCCACCTCATAGGAGAAATAGAGACCGGTACCATCTTTTTACTAATATAACTACGCGGCGCAGCCACGAAGAGCTCACAGATCGCCGAAAGGGACCAACTCACGATCCATCTTATCCTTCACTGAAATGTGTTTCTCAGACTCCAAATTAAAACTGAAAGTTAAATTGATTCTATCATGTAATATGTTTACAAAATGAATACCTAATTGATAAAAAGGAAAACGAGAGTTAATTAATCATTTTTTTATCTCTACTTTTAGTTCGAGGAATGTATCAATTATTTATGAGAAAATAAATTGTTTCCTACCATTTATAGCTACAAATATTTCTATCCACTAACTTTATGACACATGTCATCATTCCACCATTTCATTTAATTTAATTTTATATATTCCAAATATACTATTACTGAGATAATTAAGTAAATATGGAATGATGATACGTGTTATAATGATAATAAGTAGTAATATTTGTAGATATAAAAAGTAGAAGACAATTTAATTTCTTATTATTATTTAACTATAGCATCCCAATGAAATTCATTAAAGAAAATAATTTATTAACTTATATGGTAATCAAACTAGCACTGTCAATTATATTTGACAGTTAGGTGATAGCTGAAAAACTAATCGCTATCTTATAAAAAATAGTGGTTTGATAAACTAAATAATTGAACTTAACTAAAATATGTAAATGATATAAAAATGCATGTAGATGAATGAGATTTTTTATAATTAATAAAATATATTTGAAACACTTTAGAAAGGTCAATAAACTCTCTCTACATAATTTTATAAAAAATTAATATTAAAGCTACATTTTTGTTTGAAAACCAGGACTACCGGTTTGGATTACAAGTTATACGATACATAATGAATGATGCACAGTACGCAATGAATATTATACCGACACAACACAATGAATATACCGTACACAATGTCATTGTATCGGTCCAGCAACTAGAACAATTGGCATCAACACCGGTATGCCACAGCCGGTTCAGGCCATGGTCCGTAGAATCCTCCCAAACCTAGTTCCGAACCGGTTCCGGTTTGGCCCGGCTGGTCGGGTCCTAATGTTCACTCCTACCAAGGTATGGCAATCGTGACCTAATTTGCAAAGAAATATGAATTCTTTTGTGGAAAATGAAATTTTTAGAAGTTAGTATTTTGGTAGATGCATCACTATGCGTGACCACAATGAGTAGTGTAATCGTTGAATGAAGTGTAGAAGTTTGAAGATTCAAACCTGAAAATGTCGATTTTGATCAGCGATCTATCCTCATTTTTACGTGGGAGTTCCACAAAGTATGTTTTTATTTATTTATTATATTTTTAATAAAAAAAATGGAGAATATATAAATGATAATCTAATTCGAACAGGCAATCGTTGATTCACAATATTCCTAAGTCAATGGTGCAACGTGAACGTGATTGGGATTGATCACTTCCTATTCAGATAATTAATACGTGGCTTTTGTGTTAATTAGGGGTTAACCTCTAGGGTTGACCTTATAGATGAACTCACGTAAAGTCATCTGTTTATTTATTTAAACGGCTTAAATGTATTATTGGGCAACTCCTCAATTACAGGCAACATTAATTAATAAATAAAATTTTAGTGAATCGGAAGGTTAATGACGTTTTGCATAAAGAAGTATATTTTTCCCAAAATAAGCAATTAACTGAATTTCTTATCAGTTTTTTTACCATTAGTTTCAATTTAAATATATTTCTTTAACTAACCAGAATATGTTAAGTATGTATATGTAAAAAAAATTGTTTTTTTACCGCAAAAACGTTCTATAAATCTAATCCTAATTCTACATCTTTATATTACATCTTTATATGACAAGACTCAAATCCTTAACCACATGGGAGTAACACTTTTCTCACATACCTTGATAATGTAATGCCAATAGCCGAAAGCTATTTCATAAGTGATCGAGTACTAAGTTCTTTTTAGAAAAGGCATATATTAGTAAAACCAAACTAGCCACACACAACCAACATGGAAAATCACAAAAGAAATTAAGGTTGCATAAGTGACACAACGTATTCCAGAGAACTCCCATAAAATAATAAGAAGAAAGCACGTTTTGGTACAATTTTCTGCATAATCATCCAAAGAACAATGCAATGCTTAAATAATGAAGAAAAAAAATTCATCTAATACATCTAATTTTTAGGAGATTTTCCATACGATTGAAGAGAAGGTAATCACTTGCAAAACATAAAAGGAAATAATGGAGATAGTTGGGTTGACCAAGTCCATGGAAGCAACTCTCATTTGGGCCTTGCTGCAGGTTGGTGTGTGGGTGGTTAAGGATTCATATCCGCTCTTCCTACTGAACAATGGACTTCTCCTCAAGGTCTTCCGACTCTGGTCATGTACTACCATAATCCAAATAGTTCATCATGTCGTGGAGTAATACACATATGGCTTTTGTTACGTCTTGAATGTCTCATTTTATCAGAAGCTGGTGATCGCATGTTGTATTTTCTTTGATGCTCAGTATGCTGTCACGTATTGGATAGGTTTTATCGAAGGTATCAATGTAATCAAAAGGGATGCTGGAAACCAGGTGTTCGCCAATGGTGGTAAAAGAGATACATGCAACGTGGGTGTATCTTGGAGCCTGGTGGTAGGTCTATCCAATAAGTGACTCCCCTATGCGTTCCAAAATAAGAAAGATTCATTAGGACCTTTTAGCTAGGTTGGAGATAGTTTTGGAATTGTGGATAGACATGGTCACCTAAAATAGATTTTTTTTTGGTTGATCCACCATTCAATTGCGTGTTCGGTTTAAGGTTTCTCTGAGGATCCCCAACTAACCTTAATGTTCCGATAGTTATGCATCAATCAATTGAATTTTTGAAGACAGCCATTAATTGTGGGGGATATCACGTCCGTAGATTTTATTTTTTTTAGAAACAGCAAAATATATATATATATATATATATATATATATATATATATATATATATATATATATATATATATATATATATATATATATATATATATATATATATATCATGTGAGACCACTTGATTTTGTGAGACGGGAAGACCAAATCTTGACCACTCATCCTAAATAATCAAAGGCTAATATTAATTCAGATTAAACCATAAAATAGGCGGTGGCAATTTTGTAAATTAATGGAACTTTGGGATTAGATCAAGAAACGGAGGGGTATTAATGGAATTTTGCATTCTTTTTCTTTCAACACACAAAAACAAACACCCGGTACGAACCCTAAAACCCATTTGATCCAAATCTCGATCATCGTTCTACTTCCAAATCTCGATCATTGTTTCAGACTCTAATTCTGATTATACCTGAAATTCATCTTCCGATTATTACACGAAAACCACTCGATAATCAACTAGAACATTAAAAACATTTCGATTTTGAATTTGATATCGAATCAAATGGCTCATTCTACAGATTTTGATTCTGATTTTGTATCAACAGCTGTTCCAAGTAAGTATAATACTACAAACCTCTTGTTCTTACACAATAAACCTATCTGTTCTTATTATAGAAAGTTTTTTCACTTTAAATCGTTGTATGTATTCAATAAATGTGTAATAATCGAGATAGTTCACTAACGATTTATATGTCGAAGTCAGTATGTAAAGGAATATAGCATTATAAAGCATACAATCTAAACCTAAATCTCAGTGTGTGATTTATATAGAGTCTATGTATCTAAATGTTAACTGTACAGAGTGTTCTAATTATTCCCCCATTTCATTTGATCTAAATATTCTTAATCAAAATCAGCAAAGATGTTATGTTATTCTAACTAATTGTTCATCATTTAATTAGATTTAGATCCATAAATTGTCTAATACTATAGATTTTGGTAACACAAATCTCTTATTATGATTGTAGTATATTGTTTAGCCAAAAAAAATCTTTGTATTCTAGTGAATTTTATGTTGATTGATAAATAGAAATTTGTTGTTATGTATTTATAGAACTGTGACCAGATTATATATCATAAACTAATATGAATTTCAATGGAATTTGATGTTATTGATGCAGCTAAAAAAGTGCAAACAAATGCAACTGTAAGAAAAACAGGGAAAGAAATTTATATCGATATAGGTATAAATTGTGATTACTTTTAGATTATATATTATAATTGCTTTTATTAACCTCTAAATGCTTTTAATAAATATTCTAATTGTTTTTATTTGATAATTTTCTTCATACAGATTCAGCAAGTCAAGATAGGGTTAAAAAATGTATGAACATCCTTTCTTTCAAATAATTCATAAAAAAACAAATGTTTGGATTTATTTTTCTAATTGATTTTAATTGTAAATCAAAAAAAAAAAAAAAAAAAAAAAAAAAAAAAAAAAAGACAAACCTTATGTTGATTGATAAATAGAAATTTGTTGTTATGTATTTATAGAACTTTGACCATATTATATATCATAAACTAATATATTCTAATTGATTTATTTTTCTAAGTTAGTTATTCTGAATATTCTAATTTTGTTTTATCATGTATTCTAATTGATTTTAATTGTTAAATTTCATGACAAAAGATTTGCAAATTCTAATGGAATTTGATGTTGTTGATGTAGCTAAAAACGTGCAAACAAATGCAACTGTAAGAAAAACAAGGAAAGAAATCTATATCGATATAGGTATAAATTGTGATTACTTTTAGATTAAATATTATAATTGCTTTTATTAACCTCTAAATGTTTTTAATAAATATTCTAATTGTTTTTATTTGATAATTTTCTTCATACAGATTCAGCGAGTCAAGATAGGGTTAAAAAAGGTATGAACACACTTTCTTTCAAATAATTCATAAAAAAAAAAAAAAAAACAAATGTCTGGATTTATTTTTCTAATTTTGTTTTATCATATATTCTAATTGATTTTAATTCTTAAATTTCATGATAAAAGATTTGCAAATTGTAAATCAAAAGAAAAAGAAGGCAGATGAAGGAAAATCAAAGAAAAAAATTAAAAAAAAAAAAAAAAAAAACGTTGTTACTTCTAAAAGCGACTCCGATTCTTCTTCTGATTCATCCTCACATCATAGAAAAAGAATTAAAAAAGGTATCAACAATCATTCTTTAAAACACTTAACAACATAAATTTTTTGGATTTATTTTTTTCGGTTGATTATTATGAACATTCAAGTTGATTAAAATAAATATTCTAATTTATTTCAATTTTTAAATTTCTTCATACAGCTAAAAATACAAAAAAGAAGAAAATACTTGAAAATAAAAAAAGACACTATGTTTCAGATTCTTCATCTTTACAGTCAGAGACATCCACAACAGAGAGTAATGAATATGGTAAAATATGTTGTCTTTTATAATATATATGTTGACATCCAATAAAAGTATATTATATTTTTCTAATAGAATAATTATTGATGCAGATAAAGTAAATAAAAAGAAAAAAAGAAAAGTCAAAAAACATTTCAAACGCCACAAGAAATTAATCCATAACGATGTGAAGCACAAAAAGAAAAAACATGTTTCTGATTCTTCAACAGAATCAGAGACAGAATCATACACACATTCAACGGGTAAAATAATCTAAACTTTTTTTTCGTGAAATATGATTTTATACTTTACAATTCCAATATTATGGAACAATATAAATATTAGAGTGTTTCGAAGAATATTTTTCATAGACTATGTTTGACATGAATTACTTATGGATCATAATTGAAAATTCTTGGTATTTTGATGTGAAAGTATTTTTCTATTGTTTATTGATGTGAAAGTATGTTTCTATGATATTACACATTTTATATATTGTTATATCATAAATCATGTTATACTTGATTTTTTTGTTGTTTTACTTAGCTGATATAGGATTTTGCAAACATTTGAGTTTAATTTTTTATAAATAATATAATTTCAATAAATATCTACATTTTACTTAGATGATATAGTATTTTTGGATTAAATTCCGTAGAATATTCTGATATAATAAGTGTATATGTATAATATTATGTTTCGAATATTACTTTGTAATTAAATGAAATATGATTTTTGGATTTTTGTGGGGTTACTAACATCTATGACTGATGTAATGAATTAGATGATGAATCTGATGAAAAAATCTATGTAAAAAAGAGAAGCAGTGATAGAAAATATGTTGAAGGAGTGACAAAGATTAAAGAAGCAAAAAGGAAGAGGAATAGTAGGGACAATCGTGCAGCAATAAAAAAAAACAAAAAACCGTGAAAGAGCAAAAGACTGTGAAAGATATATTGAAGGAGTTACCTTCAATAAACACTAGATCAACACCTGGATTGATGACAGATGCTGTAAGTCCTTTGACATCATAACAAAAAGATTGGGTGAAACGGATGGGATTTAAAGCCTTTTTGAAGATCAACATTAAGAGTATTCCCTTAAAACTTTGCCATTTTGTGCTTAAGCATTACGATGAAGGCACAAATAGTATTCTGATTAAAGGAAAAAGACTAAAGATTACAAAGGAAAAAATTCATAAAGTGTTTGGTTTACCCAAAACTGGAAAAAGCTTATTTGATTTGCACAAGGTTAGTGAAGATCATCAAGTGTTTGATGGATGGATGAAGGAACTTGAAGACGGAAAGGCAAATGCAACAAACTACAAGAAGATTATTCAAAAATCCGAACAAGTGGATATGAATTTCAAGCTGGGTTTCATAGCTTTATTTGTTAATACGTTTGCAGAATCCATTCTTATGGGGACAAACAACTTAGTTCCAGTTAGAGCACTTGTTGAAGTAGATGACATTTCTAAAATCGATTGGTGTGCATATTTGTTGTACTGTGTGAAAAATTCAAAAGGGAGATGGCATCCAGACAACCCCAAGTGTTATTATATAGGCCCATTGTTGTTGCTATTGGTATGTTTTTTCATATACTTATTTTTTTTTTTCTTAAAAATGGATATCTAATATGATGTTGAAATAATGCAGCTAATTTACTGTGATGAAATTGAATGCAAGCTCCAAAAAATAGAACGTAAAACACCATTAGTTACGATGTGGACAGCAGATAAGTTGAAGGAAAGAAAATCTTTTGAGATTGAAGCTGGTGGATTTGTGGTTGGGAATCTAATTGAACAAAGTTCAAATTTAGAACTTGAGAAGACTGAAAATCATGTGAATGAGAATCAGGACATGCGTATTGAGGTATATTCTAAGTAGAATATATTATTAAATTATGTTTTAGAATATATTTTAATTATATCCTAACTTAATATAAGAAAAATATTCTAATGTCTTTTTTTCCCAGGAGTATGAAGAAAAGTATGAAAAAATTTTCAACAATGTCTCAACTGAAAAGAATGATATGGAAGATATTATTTTTCATTGTCTATCGAAGTTCCCTGAAGACAATAAAACGAAGGAGATGATAAGAAAGTTTAGAGACATATTTTCAACTACACTTTTTTCTAGTCGAGAGAAATCAGAAACTATTAAGGAGAGAACTGAAGTCAAATCAGATAGAGATGAAGAGCTTAATAAAACAAACATTTCTGATTCTGATGATGATAAAGATGAAGGAATGAATACAAAGTTGGTTGCATTTTTAGCTGTTTAACCATTACAACAGAAGTTTCCATAGAATGAAGAAACACAAGAAGAAGATCAAGATATGAATGTTGATGACCGAATAAATTAGGGTTTTAAGAATAATATTGGCGAGGAAACGATTAGACATCCGCATAATCCAGAAAGACAAATAGAATTTGAAGGCATAAATCTTGATGACAAAATAAATTTGGATTTAGAGGTGAATAATATAGACGAGACTATTGAAAAAAAGAATTTAGAAGACAATGTTGAGAGCAAAAATCTTGTTAAAGGTGGTGAAATTATTGGTGGGGAGAATATTAGGGAGGGGAATATTGTAGAGAAGGTGGTTGGAGACAACATAGGTGAGAGCTCAATTGTTACACCAAAACACAATCCAAAAGGTATATCTATTGATTTTTCCCCTTGGTCTGATTCATTCATAGAAAAAATGGATGAGGATTTTCTTAGAATATTCTCAAACAGAAATCCAGATTCAAATACAATTCAAAATCCAGTTGTCAGATCTCCTGTTCCAAAAAAGCTAACATTTGAAAATTCAGAATTTTCCTCCTTTGATCTTCAAATAACCCAACTAATAAACAATGCAGAAACTGGTGATAATTCTGAGGGTAATGATGAAGATGGAGAATTAGAAGGGAATGAAGAGCATATTTTAGATGAGAAAGGGAAAAAGGGTCAGAATGTGAATGAAAGAGGGAAAAGGAAGGTGACTAATCCAGATATTTTTAGATCACCTTTTGTGAATAGGGTAATTGACTTAAGTGAAAAAGTCAGTACTGAGCAAGAGATAATGGCGCAAATCATGTTTAGATGCGTTGCAGACAAAGATCCAATGTAAGTAAATTCATAATTGCGTAATATTCCTATTTGAATATTTTAACCACAATTCAATATTTTTGTTTTGAAGGGAAATGTTGTTTGAAACTGAGTCTGGAGACATAATGGATAGGGTGCATTTTGAGGGTATGCGTCCAAATCATAAGATACATCCTTTCGTTATTGATTGTTGGGCTGTTGTTCTTAATTTTGAATAAGAAAACCCGAGAAACAAAAAATCACCACCACGTGTCTTCTTCAACACTCAAATTATGGTACTTAATTTTTAAATTTATTTTCTATATTCTAATTATAATTTAAAACAATGTATTATAATATTTCTATTGTTCTATATGTACAGACAGAAAAATTATTGGATTCTTCAATACCTTTTGTTGAAAGATCCCGACTTTTTGATGAGGCTGTAAACAATTACTTATATGATATCAAAAGAAAAGTGGATTTCAATTCTATTAATCTGGTATGTATTTTTGATTACAAGATAACATATTCATATTAAAATTTATAAAAATTCATTTGTATTTATGTTTGAACTACAGGTGTTTTTTCCAATACACAACCGTGGTTATTTTTATTGTATTCTTTTCAACCTTACAAATCCAGAACATATAATCATTGACAACATAAGATACACTAAAAAAGTAGAAGATGTCTATGGAAAGATTCCTAAACTTGTGGTAAATGTTTCTTCCATAAATCTAAAAACCTTATTTTAATCATAATTGTTTACTTTAAAAAACCACTCTGTATTAGTAAATAAATTCTGATTAGAATATAAAATATAATATTTATATTCTTATAAGATTTATTTACTTAATATAGTTATCATTTTAGAAAAATAATGGTATTTTATTAATATGCATTGCCGCAAATGTACTTTTCAAAGTTTTTGGATAACAATCGGCGGGATAAGGTTTCTTTGTTTAAATCTATGAAGCCAAAGAAAATGAAAATGGCATGGCAAACAAAAACTAAGACAAATGATGATGGTATATTTTTGATGATGCATATGGAAAAATACATGGGCGAGAAAGAAGAAAAATGGGATGTGGAACTGGGAGAAGAAAGTATTAGGACATCTAAAAAGATTGCAAAGTTACGTACATTTTATGTTTCTAAGCTAACAAACCATCAAATCAACAAGCAGAGAAAATTGAATGTTACAGAAACATTGGAATTTTCAAAACTTGATAAGAAAACTAGGTGTATGTTGGTGAAAGAAGGCAGTGAAGCAAGAGACAATTTGGAAATGAAGAAAGTTTGAAAAATTTTTATATTGGCTTATTACATACAGACATTTTATTTTCTATTTTGTTTTTTTTTAAAATGCTTATGTTTGAGGATATACATAAACCATTGATATTTTGCTAAATGATATGCTTAAACCAGTTAGTTGGTATCTTGATAAAATATTTACTGCTTAATAGTAAATGATATATTGCGTTTAAACTTTTTGTTTGATGATGCCTATTTATTTGCTTAAAAAATTGTTTGGTAAAATGATAAATGATTAAAACACATATTGTTAATATTGTATTAAGCTTATTCTAATTTGTTTTATGTGAATTATTCTTATTATTCTGTTTTCATTAAAATACTTAATAATAAAACGTTTTAATATAATATGTAATTTTGTTTTACAATATTTTAATAAAAACAATAAATGAACTTATATTTAGTATCATGTTACAATAATAAAAAATTACGATAATAAAAATTTTAGTATACTTTAGAAAAAAAAATACATTGTCTCTATTAGTATAAGTAAAATTTTAGAATAAATGAAAATATTTATTTTAGAATATTTGTAATTAAGTAATTTTATTTTACAATTAAAATAATATTTGAACCAAACTGTAAGTTTTTAAATTAAAAGGGACTAAAAATACTAGGACTTATTTTCCAGAGACGAAAAAGGGATAAACGTGATAACTTTGAGATTTTATACTTATGCACGATGGAAGAACATTAAAATAAAAAAACTCAATTTCTTCATCTGTGTTCTCAAAACCCTCTTCCAAAACTTCTTATCATTTTTGGTTTTAAACACTCCATCAAAACCCTAACTTCTTGTGCTCTTGAACTCGTCATCTTCGATTTCTGCCTGTATCAATTTCAATTTTCGATGTTGTGAATCCGATTTTCACTTGATAACATCGATAAAACCCTAAACTTAATTTCATTCTTATCGAGTATTTTTTATCAACGAAAATGGCTACATCAACGCGTGCTTCAGAATCTACACCATCAGATCACCTAAATGTCATTATTACCAAAACTTCTCAAGAAATTCCAGGTAATTTAGTTCTGTTAATTATCATTTATATCCTTGAGTTCGTTTGAAAACGGTGATATATCTTTGAGAATTGACCTTCTATTGTTCCTCCAGTCTCCATATCTACATACTAATAATTAGGGCATCGGGCTCTTGTTTCTTAGTGAATATGAGCGTTTTTGTGTTGTTTGAGTATGTATTTATAACAAAAATATGCCCCTACTTATATTACATTTAATACATTCTTATATGGGATTCTTTGGATTAATGATAAATAAAGCTTTAGCCTTTCATCTATTTGCAAGGACATTCAGTTTTGATTTCAACCAAACACATTTATTTATTACTTTTGAGATTTTGTGTGTATGTGAAAAGGGAAATATACACAATTGCTTTCAAGGCAGATATGAAAAGAAACATTCTCATGGTATTGGTCCTGGTGGTCTTCGTCTGAATAAGAATAATAAAGTTTTTCCATTAAACAATTGTATATTATGTCCTCTTATAATTCAGAACTTGATCTAAATTAGTATGGAACTCATCACATAAACAAAAACAAAATTGTGTAATTAACAATCAAGTTATTATATGTGTTTTCTGCATTTTCTGATAAAATAGAGAGTTATCATTCCACTTTTGACATCTTACTATGTGATTCAACTTCTAACTGTTCTTTTACACAAAACTTTAATTATTATATAAACTTTATGCATGGTTAAGTCAAGCATCACTAGGGTAAGTGGATGGAAAAAATACTATGTACAGGGACATATTCATCAATTTGCTTCTGTTTTTAATGCGTATGTATGTAACTGTGTTTATATAAAATTCGAGTAATTTTAATCTCATAAAGAAACAGTGCAGGGTCATATTGGTCAATTTGCTTTAAATTTATTATGTGTATCTTTATATGTTGTTTTCTTTGTGTGTATGTATTATGATGAGTTAGAATATAATTTTGAAATAAATGTAAGTGTTTTTCTATTACAGATTATATTTAAATTGTATTTAACATTAATTATTTTCATGCAGATAATATTATAACAAGAATGACAAAATCAAAAATAAAAATGATGACACTGGGTAGAAGTAGTGAAGTTGAAATTTCAACAGGCAAACAGTTGGTTCAAAAAAGAAAATCATCGAAGTCGATCCATCAATTAACAACTACAACATCAAAAGAAAAATAAAAAAAGGTATATCATCAATTATTCTATTCTAATAAAAATATTTACCTCATTTATTTCTGTTATTCTATGTATTATAATAAAATATTCTATATTCTATTATTGTTTTTCTATATTCTATTAATTTTATTCTAATAGAATATTTTTAATTGTTAATCTAATTTGTTTATGTTATTCTATATACTTTAATAAACTATTCTATATATTACAAATATGATATAAAATATTCTATTAATGTTTTTCTATGTTCTATTAATCTTATTCTAGTAGAATATTTTAAATGTTACTCTAGATATTTGGATATGATAAATCAATTATTATTTCCTAATTTGATTATGAAAATGACAATAAACAGCAAGAATGTTGTATATGGATAAAACTCATGAAAAGACTTCAATAGCCGAACGACTAATTGAAAGAAGAAAATCATTGAAGCTTATTGACGAATCAGCCAATACAACAGCAAAAGCCAAAGAAAAAAAAAGGTATATCATCAATTATTGTATTTGTACTATAATATCTTGTGTATTAATGTTATTCTAATAGCAAGAATGTCATATATAGATAAAATTCATATTTGTTATTATTGATTATGCATTTACAATTAGAGTTAGCATAAGCATTTTACATCATTATGATTTTATACTTTACAATTCCAATATTATGGAACAATATTATGTTTGACATCAATTGCTTATGGATCATAACTGAAAATTCTTGGTATTTTGATGTGAAAGTATTTTTCTATTGTTTATTGATGTGAAAGTATGTTTCTATGATATGAAATATTTATGGTTCATATTACACATTCTATATATTATTATATCATAAATCATGTTATACTTGATTTTTTTGTTGTTTTACTTAGCTGATATAGGATTTTGCAACATTTGAGTTTAAATTTTTATAAAAAATATATTTTGAATAAATATCTACATTTTACTTAGATGATATAGTATTTTTGGATTAAATTTCATAGAATATTCTGATATAATAAGTGTATATGTATAATATTCTGTTTGGAATATTACTTTGTAGTGACAAAGATTAAAGAAGGAAAACGGAAGACGAATAGTGGGGACAACCGTGCAGCAATAAAGAAACAAAAAACCGTGAAAGAGCAAAAGACTGTGAAAGATATATTGAAGGAGTTGCCTTCAATAAACACTAGATCGACACCTGGATTGATGACAGATGTTGTAAGTTCTTTGACATCAGAACAAAAAGATTGGGTGAAATGGATGGGATTTAAAGCCTTTTTGAAGATCAACATTAAGAGTATTCCCTTAAAACTTTGCCATTTTGTGCTTAATCATTATGATGAAGGCACAAACAGTATTCTGATTAAAGGAAAAAGAATAAAGATCACAAAGGAAAAAATTCATAAAGTGTTTGGTTTACCCAAAACTGGAAAAAGCTTATTTGATTTGGACAAGGTTAGTGAAGATCATCAAGTGTTTGATGGATGGATGAAGGAACTTGAAGATGGAAAGGCAAATGCAACAAACTACAAGAAGATTATTCAAAAATCCGAACAAGTGGATATGAATTTCAAGCTGGGTTTCATAGCTTTATTCGTTAATACGTTTGTAGAATCCTTTCCTATGGGGACAAACAACTTAGTTCCAGTTAGAGCACTTGTTGAAGTAGATGACATTTCTAAAATCGATTGGTGTGCATATTTGTTGTACTGTGTGAAAAATTCAAAAGGGAGATGGCGTCCAGACAACCCCAAGTGTTTTTATAAAGGCCCGATGTTGTTGCTATTGGTATGTTTTTTCATATACTTATTTTTTTTCTTAAAAATGGATATCTAATATGATGTTGAAATAATGCAGCTAATTTACTGTGATGAAATTGAATGCAAGCTCCAAAAAATAGAACGTAAAACACCATTAGTTACGATGTGGACAGCAGATAAGTTGAAGGAAAGACAATCTTTTGAGATTGAAGCTGGTGGATTTGGGGTTAGGAATCTAATTGAACAAAGTTCAAATTTAGAACTTGAGAATAATGAAAATCAGGTGAATGAGAATCAGGACACGCGTATTGAGGTATATTCTAAGTAGAATATATTATTAAATTATGTTTTAGAATGTATTTTAATTATATCGTAACTTAATATAAGAAAAATATTCTAATGTCTTTTTATATTAGGTTAAAGTATGATTTTATAAAAATCTGGATATTCTTATATTACATGCTTATGGTTCATAGTAAATATTCTAGATATTCTGAGATGATAAAATATTACATGCTCATAATTATATTATTTTATTATTTTTCAGGAATATAAAGTTAACTTTGATAAGATGTTCAATAATGTTTCATCAATAAAAGAGGACATGTATGGAATTGTTTTTGATTGTATATCAAAGTTCCGAGATGTCAATATAACAAATGAATTGAAAGAGAAGTTCATTAAGTTATTTTCAGATCCTATTTTTTCAAGTGCTGATAATCAAAACAATGAAAACAAAAAAAGGGATCACATGAAAGGGTTGAATCTCAAAATGGTGACACATGGGAGAATTATATAAGTTCTTACAAATCACCATATATGGATAAAGCTGTGAATTTATTTGATAGAATCGATTTGCAGAATGTTCTTTTGATTCAGGTTCTAATAAGATATGCACAGGAGAAAAATAGAATGTAAGTCACTAACTCTTGGTATAATACATGTGTATATTTATTCTAATGTTGATGGCATATTTTTTGTTCATGTTTAAAATTAAGGGAGGTACTTTTTGAAACAAATACGGGAGAGATTATGCATAGACAGGATTTTGAGAGCATGCGGCCTAAACATGTTATACATCATCGTGTGATTGATTCTTGGGCTGCTGTTCTAAATTACAAGGAACAAAAATCAAAAAGTAAACCATACCGCCTGTTCTTCAATACCAAAATTATGGTAAATTCTTTTACAATTGGAACTTCTATATTTTAGTCGTAAATTGTAACAAGATATTCTAATTTTTCTGTTTTTCTATGTTTACAGAGTTCTGAGTTGTTAGATGAAACTAAATCTTTTGACGAGCGTTTTTTAACTTTTGAGACTCGTGTTGATAAGTTTCTATCTAATTTCAAGGCAAATGTAGATTTCAATGATCTTAAACTCGTAAGAATATTTTATTAATTAAAATATTACATTATTAAAAGATAGGAATTATGTTAACTTTTTGATGAATTTGTTGGAATTGCAGGTGGTTTTCCCAATACATAACGGTGATTAGATGTATGCTGTTGTTTTCAACCTAACATATCCACAAGTTCATATTATAGACAGCATACAAACAAAATCGTTAGAAAAAACTTATGGAATGACACCAACATCATTAGTAAGTTTTCATTTACTTTTATTAATTGTATTAAAGTTACAATATAATATATTTAATAATGTAATTTTGTTAATATACATTGCAGAAATTGTACTTTATACGATATTTGGAGAAAACTACATTTATCATCAATAAAATCAAAGGTTTGCGATCAACAACAGTGAAGATGATGAAAATTGACTGGAACACAAAGGAGTTGACAACAGAGAATGGAGCACTTTTAATGAGACATATGGAAAAATATTGTGGAGAAAAGCAAGGAAAGTGGAATGTGGAAATGGAAAAAGGCAGTGATGTGCAAGATGTTCAATTTGTAAAATTACGTGCCTTATATGCTGTTAAGATTGCTACACATGAAATCAACAACCACAAGGATAGATTTATCAAAGAGGCAATCGAATTTGGAAAATTTGATCATGCGACTAGAAAAAAGATGTTAGAGGAAGGTATCCAAAGGATGGATGAATTGGAAATGGGTAGTAAATAGAATTTGATAGAAGTTTGGAATTTTATAAATGTGGTTATGGTGACTTAACAACAATTCCTTTTCTAATATCTGTATTATTTTGAACAAATTAGACAAAAAAAACGATGCCTAGTATTATGTAAGAAACTTGATATGGTTTATTAGGTGATTAATGCTTAATGTATAGTAGGTATTATGATCACTTCTTAATGATATGGTTTATTAGGTGATTAATGCTTAATGTATAGTAGGTATTATGATCACTTCTTAATGACCATGGTAGAATATTCTAATAGAATAATGTATAATGGCATCAGTATTCTATTAGAATAATATTAGATGTTGCATATATCTATATAACATTCTTACATGCATAATCTTGTATTATAATATTTTGATAACAAAGCATTATACTGCAATCATTCGTATATACTTCAAAAAATTAAAGATTGAAAATATTAGAAGAATCAATATGTTCTCAAATGTATAACACATCATCACAACCCAAATGTCTCATACATCATCACAAACCAAAACAATAGAAAAAAATCCAAACTAAAAAATTCAAACTTTTATCTATATGGTATTATTGAACTTTATTAAAATACAAAAAAAATCAAAATATATTTCTAGACACAACTATGCACTTTGTACCTTGGAGTTATTCAACAATGTCAAACATTTCCTTGAATTATGCCCTTTAACCCCACATGTTTTGCATGATCTTGATTGCTTGTTACCTTGAATAGTAGCCTTCTCCAAAGCACTTTTTAAACGTTTTCCTGTACCAGAACCTTTATTCTTCACCATAGGTGGATTTTTAACATCAACAACTTCAGGATTCGTAGTAGCTCCATAAAGTTTATCAATATGAGCTTCTTTTGTAACTGGTAATTTGTCTGAACCTTGTTCACCAATATCAGTCATGAAAACTTCAAGCTTCTGCATGAACTCTTCTAACTTCTTGTCATCATTACTTAATGAAGACAAGCATTGATCAAGCATGGAAAAAGCTTTGTATGCAACCTTCTCAACATTTCCAGACGAATCACTATATCTAAACGTCCTTTTCAAAACTGTGGTGGGGATAATATCTCTTCTCCATCTCTTAAGAATGTATCTTGACGGAATCTCTTGTATGTCATAAATCTTTAGAATACAGAAGATGTGTCTACAAAAAATTCCAAACCGCTCAAAAAGCATGCATGAACATTTCACCGTTAGATCTTCTCTGTTGAATTCAACCTGTTTCAAAAAGTATTAGCATAATAAGCATATTCAAAAAAGAAAAATTAGAATATTTTTTCAAAATTATTAGAATATTAAGTATATTCTAAAATGTCAACATTACATCAAAATCACCTTCACTTGTGTTAAAATTCCATTCAAAATCGATGTCAACTTTTTCTTTTTTCTCAACTACTACCTTCTTCTTTGATATATTTGTCCTTTTATGTTTGACAATGCATATGTCAGAAACAACGCCTGATGTAACACTCTTCTGTGAACAAGAAACAAGTGAATGAAGAATCTCCCTCTGCACCATGAGAAAAATAGTCCTGGTGTATACCATAGATGCATGTTTCTCCATATCTTCAAGAGGTGTTTTGATGATTGGAATTATAGTAGATGTATCAAAATCAATTTTGATCTGATTATTCCTTTGCCTTTCCATAACAGACTCAAAAGCATTCATAAAATTGTTTAACGTATAACCATAATGCGATACCCTATTGAATGTTGAATTCTCACTTTCTGACCGAGAAGTTGTTCTCATTAGACCTGACATCGGTACATCTTTAAAATAGGCTGGAATCCAACTGCTTCTCAAATCAAACATATCTTTCATCTATTTATTGTCTTGCAACTTATATTTTACCATTAATGCATCCCATCTCATTTCAAAATCATTGACAGCAATTTTGGAGTCCTATACTATACTATTGAAGTCCGCCTTAAAATCTGATTCATTCATTGTTTCCCAGCTTACCTTCAAAAACAATTCATATATTATTCTGTTAGAATATAATATAGTATAAAAAGGCATTTCATTTAATCTATTATCCTAATTACAAAAAATATTTCATTTAATATTCTGATAAGAATATAACAATAATGTTAGTACCTTCAATGGAAGTTTACTTGTGATATGCCACATACAAAATCTATGTTTTGTGTATGGAAATACTATCTCAATAGCTTTTTTCATTGCTAGATCTTGATCGGTCACGACCATGATTGGTGCTTTTCCAAACCACTTCAAGAATGACTGAAGTAACCAAATATAGGAATTTGTATCTTCTCTACACAACAAACCAGCTCCAAAAGTGACGCACCTTTTGTGATTATCAATGCCAGTAAAAGGTACAAATACCATACAATACCTAAAAAAACACAAAAAATACCATTAGAATATATAACTAAAAATGTTTATATTTCCAGAATAAATACCTGTTTGTACGATATGTTGCGTCAAACGAAACAACGTCCCCAAATAACTCAAAGTTTTGTTTTGAAGTGTCATCAGCCCAAAAGAGAGCATTTAACTGCTTCTTGTCACATCTGTATTCGTATGTAAAATTTGTAACATTCTCTTTACGATTCTGAAGCTTTGTAATCAACAAATTTGCATCAGTGCCCCCGATGTGACAATTTATATCCCTTTTAAAAATTTTCCAATCTATCTCTATTCCATCAACAAATTCACATCCTCCTTTTATAACGCACATTAGTCTATATGTTGTAGTTTCCCCCACCTTTGCACTCGAAAGCTTATGTATAAAAGCTTGATCAACAACATTCAACTGACGTTTAGCTCTTGAAAGATGCATACAATCTTGATTGATCAATTTGTGGTTGTGTTGTTGTTCAAAGCGCCACAGGTAAACTTCTGAAGAATGTGGTATAGCTTTGAATGCAACAAAAGCTTTGCAATTTGTGCGTTTACAATTACTATTTCTCAATTGCTTATTATGATCATCACTAATTGTGTCTAAGGTAAAAGTTTTTGGCAATCCCCCTCTATTGCATATAAAATATTTCGAAGTTGTGATTCCACTCTTTTTCCTCTTTGTTGATTTTCTAATATAAAAACCAGATCTTAATGCATATCCTTTATACCACTTAATAGCATCTTTGATATCTTTAAAAATTGAACCCAAAGTAGGTATCCAACCAGGTTCAACCTCTGGAATCCAAAATAAAGAACCATCAGCTCCAATTAATTGTTTGCAAGAGCCATATTGTGCTGCAACATTGTCACTTTGAACTATAAAAAAGAATATACTACCATGTTAACATATAATCATAATAATTTGCATTCATATGAATGTAATCATAAAAAACCACAATCTTATATGTGCATTATTCTATAAGCATAATATGCAGTAACATGAACTTATCACCAACATCATTCTATAAAGAATAACCGATATCAGTAACAGAATTACCTTGGATTTCCAATTGATTTCCATCATTATCCGGAATCTCTGAATCACCAGATCTGAATTGATGATTTTCTTCATCGTAATGATCATTTCCGATGTCATTCATATCTAAATCATACATAATTGTTACTACATTAAAAATTGAATATGTTATATGCAAGTAACAATGAAAACAATGATTACCTTGGGTTTCCGATTGATTTTCCTCGTTATGAAGAAACTCTGAATCAATATAACCGAACTAATGATTTTCTTCATCAAGATGATTGTTTTCGATGTCATGCATATCCAAATCATCCATAACTGTTATCATTATTGATATATCAATGTATGTAAAATATTCTATAAGAATAACATGGAGTCTCATGAACTTATCATGAACTTATCACTAAGATGATGTTAATGAAAAGCAAATAGATGATGTTAATCAAAAGAAAACAGATGACATATTGCTGAAAAACATAATGATTAAATGAAAAGTTAAAAAACAAACAATGAAATAGGTGATGCATTGTCAAACAACATATTATAGATTAAATTGTTTTCTAGCTCAAACAAATTCAACAACAAATGATCTTTGATTGCTGAATTGGATGTCTCAACAAAAGATGATGTTTGATTTCTGAAATCACAAATCATACAAATATAAAATTGGAGAAATCGATAATAGCTTGATGATTCAATTCATGAACTAGGTTAAAAATTGAATACGTTATATGCAACTAAAAGTGAAATCAATGAAAACTCAAACCTTGATCAATTGACGATTTCATGATGTTGAGTAAAATTCACGGCTTGAAAGATCGTAAACAATTGTTGAAGATGAGGATTAGAAGAAATCGTTGAACACTTGAACCTCTACTGAAATCGATGATCACAAAGTTAAAATTGATCAAAATCACTCAGCTTATCAATTGTAGATGAAGAAGAATCAAGAACATGAACTCGAATAACACAAAAATCATGAATTTAAAAGCTCTGATTTAGCATCGTTCGATCAATGTCAAAAATCAAATCAATTATCGATTGAAATAATATAAGATTGGAGATATAATATCGATCAAATTGAATTGAAGAACAATGAATGTTGTTTCATCGTATAAATTGGTAGAAACACATGAACAGGTGAGATGATTTCTGGATGACGTGAAAATTAAGCTAACCTGATATCTTAAATTTAACCTAGTGACTAATCTACCCCTAATTAACTAATCAGCTAGATTAATTAATGTTAATCCTTTTTTTTATGAGCCACAAGATCAAATCTGATCAAAGGCTAAGATTTGGTCCCCATGTCTCACAAAATATAGGTGGTCTCAAATGAACCTATATATATGTATATATATATATATATATATATATATGTGTGTGTGTGTGTGTGTGTGTGTGTGTGTGAATTCAATTGATTGATGGATAACAATATTGTCGTGACCAGCTCCTTGTCACGCCACAAACATTTTGTGAAAAATAGCCACAATTTCTCAAAGCTCGTGCCACAAGCCATGAACCTAGTCACGTCGTGAAAATTGCCTTAATAGCCTTTCCTATTAAGCAATTAACCGTTTAAGATAGGAGCTCCATGTCTCAAATCTAAAATTCCAAAACGTCTTAATTGATAAAGTTTAAAACTTTATCAATCCTATTCACTTAATCAAGTAAGATATCAAAACCTGTTGGATTAGTGTCTAAGTCCATAACTATATTGGTATGTACTTGACCCGATGGTGCATGGTCCTTTTGGGTTGCCTTCACCAAAGCAACTTGATAGGATGAATTATGGAGATAAAGGATTAATTGTGATCTATTAATATATTATGAGAAAAATATATTAAAGAAGAAATCATATTGTTTAATTAATATTAGTCAAGAATTAATAAGAATTAAGTTTGTGACTAAAAGACATTAATTAAACTTAAGGAACTAGAACTGTCAATTGTGTGATAGTTGAATATTGGGCTAATGGACTCCATATTAGAGGGGTGGACGAATTCTATGGGGAAACCTATTAGAAATCGTCCTAGGCCTTTAAGGAAGGAGTCCATGGGTTGCTTAGGGCCTAAGCATCAAAATTAGGTTTTCCTTGTTAGATAACCCTAATAGCCTCACTATTTAAGGACCCCTTGGGCACCAAAAATATGGGCAACTGAATCCTTAGGGTTTCTACACGTTTTTTGGGTGTCTCTTCTCTTCTCATTCTTCATCCTCTTTCTCTTGGTGTTTGTGAACCATTAGAGGAGTGACATTTGTGACTCTAAGCTTTCTAAAGTCATTACAAGAAGGATTTGGGATTGTTATTGCTACATAACAATCAAGGTATGATCTAAACCCTAATTCATATGTTATATTAATTATCATATACTAGATCTAGGGTTTAAAGTCTTGGATGAATAGCATGTACAATAGAGAAACCTAGATCCAAGCATTAGGGTTGCATGAGCACATAGGATGTTCTTATGGCAAAAACCCATCAGTGGTATCAGACCCTTGATTTGTTTCTATTGTATTGATGCCTTGGTTATTTGTTCAAGCCTTAAAAAATTGGTTTTTTGGCCCCTGCCTGATGAACTCGGCGAGTTCCAATGTGGACTCGGCGAGTAGGCCTCAACTCGGCGAGTTCGAGCGTTAGATGGAGATATTTTCGGGATTTCTTGCTGTTTTACTCGTGGATAGTTGTCTTATCTGTTTTAGGTCATTAAAATCCGATTTTATACATATTTATGAGTATATCCTTGATTAAACAAAAGATAATTACCAGTTGATTAGATAATAACTTCCTTATATTATAAAGTTTGATTATTTGTATTAATTGGATAACTTACTTTGCAAGAAATTGAAATTAGGTCAAATATAGATAATGATGAAATTAATTGTTTGATGTATATTATTTGTTATTTGACCCTTGTGTTATGAAAAGTTTCAATTTTCCCCTTTAGGTTTTATAGTTTAAATCTGAACTCACAAGTTTTTGTTTTGAAATTTAAATAGTTGAAACCTTAGTGTTTTGAAAAGTCTCAAACTTGTCCTCAAGTTTTGGAATTTAAATTTTGATTAAAAAGTTTGATTTTGAAATATTTAAATTCTAAACCCTAATGTTTTGAAATGTTTCAAGACTTTCCATCAAGTTTTGGAATTTAAAAGTTGATTAAAAGTTTAATTTAGGAATGCTAAATTCTAAAACCCTAGTATTGTTTTGAAAAGTTCAAATCACACCCTTATGGTTTTATTAATTAATTAAGGTGTATAATTAAAGGAGATTTAATAAATCCATAAAGTTTTGGTTTACAATTTAATTGAATTAAAAGTATAATTGTTAAATTTGACCACATAGTATTTTAAAAGTGTAAAATACACCCTATACTATATATAACATTAAAACTCTAACATTATATATATATATATATATATATATATATATATATATATATATATATATATATATATATATATATATATATGTATGAGTAAAAGTCAGTCTTACCGTTAGTAGGGGTAATTGCCTATAAAATGGTGATTGAATGGGTATCCACTCTTACCCACCGCACTCTTTGTTGGAATAGTGTCTAAGGCTGCAACTATATTAAGCAAGTATTTGACCCGATTGAGAATGGTCCTTTTGGGTTGCCTTCACCATAGCAACTTGATAGGATGATTTACAATGAGAGTTGAAATATTATAAGGAATAATAATATTGTTATTTGATTAATACAAGTCATAAATTAATTAGGAATTAATTTGGTGACTTAAAGAGATTAATTAAATAGAAGCGCATAAACTGTCAAGTGTATGATAGTTGTACTTTAGGCTATAATTCCTTATGGATAATGGGGTGGACGATTTTAGGGGCTTAGGATAGACCTAAAATCCATCCAAGGTTATCATGAAAGGGATTAGGATTGCTTAGGGTTGAAGTTATCCAATTAGGGTTTAAAGGTGAAACCCTAGGAGACTTACAAGTATAAATAGACGCTAGGGGTCATGGAAATTGGCACCTCTTGTCTCTAGAGAAACCCTGGCCGATTTCTAAGTCCCTCCCCACTCTCTCAAATCATCCTCTTGCTAGTTGGTGTTTGTAAGCCATTAGAGGAGTGACAATTGTGACTCTAAAGCTCCAAGGACAAGAAGATCAAACAAGTGATTCAAGGTAAACTCATAACTCTGATTTCTCTTTGTTATTATGATAGAATAACCATTAGAAGTCTTGGATTCATGCGTGTTCAATTAGAGAAACCTAGATCCAAGCATTAGGGTTTGTATGTGCACATAGGAATGTTCATATGGCCAAAACCCATCAGTGGTATCAGAGCCTAGATTGGTTTCTATTGAATTGATGCATTGGTTGCTTGTTTGATGCTTGAAAAATTAGAATTTTGTGTTTCTACCTGATGAACTCGGCGAGTCCCATAGTGGACTCGGCGAGTCCATTGTGGTACTCGGCGAGTTCGAGCGTCAGAAAGAGCTAATTTCGGGATTTCTTGTTGTTTATCCTTTTGATACTTACCTTAATCATTTACCGGCACATCGAATAGGTGATTGTTACAATGAAGGCACCATCTAAATTTGCATGGTAATTCACACCCACTTTGTGATCCTTGGTATCCCAGTCACAAATGAGAGGGGCATATCGAGATTTAAACATGCCGTTGAAAAGTTTCAATGAATCTCATCCCAACCTAGGAATTCACAATACATTTAGAACTTAAAGTTATGTTTTCATGGTGGAGAATTAGTGAATCGTCATTCACTTACCTTCAAATTGTTTACATGTTAGATTAAGGCATCCCTTTTCTAATATGTGAATATTATTGTTGGATCCTAGCCCTAAATTTCTTATTGGGTGATAATTATGGATCCAAATTCTAATCTATCTTTGTCCTTTCTATTTGTAGATGTCGAATGCGAACAACGTTGCTGCAAGCTCGTTCACATTGATGAGCCTTTACCAAAAGGTGACTTTCGATGGAACGAACTTTAGCGAATGGATAAGATACATTCACACGATTGCTCACTACGAGGACAAGGAGTATGTCCTCGATGAAAAGCTCGAGAAAATCAATCCTAAAATCGCTACTCCGGCTGAAATCACCGCTTTTGAAACTCTTGAGCGTGATGCAACGAAGGTTCATTGCATCATGATAGCCAATATGAACTCCGAATTCCAAAAGTCCTACGAGGACATGTATCAGTACGAAATGCACCAAGACTTGTTGGAGAGATACCACCAAAACACGAGGGAAGAATGTTACGAGATTTTCACTAACATGATCTCCACTAAGATGGGTCATGGTGAATCTCTAACCATGCACCTGCAAAAGATGCAAAGGTATGTCGATCGTCTTTGCAAGTTGAATGTTGACTTTGGGGAAGACTTGGCAATCGACATGGTGCTTCACTCATTGCCTTCGTGTTACAACCAATTTAGGATGACCTACCACATGAACAAAGAAGAGGTCACCCTAAGTAAGCTCCAAGGTCTCCTTAGGGTTGCTGAGAGCAATCTCAAGGATAAGTCTGTTGCACCCACTACCAATCCACCCGCTGCTCCTGTTTTGGCCATTGGGCAAGGAAGAGGCAAGAAGAGGAAGGCTCCGTCTAAGAGCCACCGCAAGGGAAAGTCCCAAGATGGTTCCTCCTCTTGTGGGACCAAAGTTGATCCCGCTAAGCCTACTTCTAACCCAAAGGAGGCAGAGTGCCACCATTGCCACAAAATAGGGCATTAGAAAAGAAGTTGCCCAGAGTACCTGCAAGCTATCAAGGAAGGAAAGATCAAGCCGTCTTTCGCAGGTATATATACAATTAAATCTAATGATTCATCTCATGCTATTTCTTGGGTCCTTGATACCGGGTGTGGTTACCACATTTGTTCTAAATTGTAGGGACTAAGAAGAAATAGGGATATGGAGCATGGAAGAATAAATCTAATCATGGGGAACAGAAGATCATCACCTGTGACCAATATTGGAGTGTATTCTCTAGTGCTTAGGAATGGTTTATGTTTAGACTTTAACAATTGTTTCTATTCGCCAAAAATGGCAAGAAACATCATTTCATTTCATGGTTTGTTTAGACAAGGATTTAGATTTTCTTTTAATAATGAGAATGGTTCTATTTGTGCTTATCTAAATGATGTCTTATATTTTGAAGCAATACCATGTAATGGAATTTATGAAACTGTTATGATTGTAGATAACCTAGGAAATGATGTTTTATTCATGGATTCTTCCAATAGTATGGATAGAGCATCCTTGTGGCATTGTTGTCTTGGACATGTTAACAAGAAGCGCATAGCCCAACTCCAAAAGGATGGAGTGTTGCAGTCATTTAACCTTAGGGAAGATGACACGTGCGAATCTTGTTTACTTGGAAAGATGACTAAGTCACCCTTCACTAGCACATGTGAAAATGGTGAGGGTTTATTGGACCTAATACATACCGATGTATGTGGACCGTTTAGATCAACCACAAAGGATGGGAACCGCTTCTATGTGACGTTTACCGATGACTATAGTAGATATGGGTATATCTACTTAATCAAGCAAAAGTCAGAAACATTTGAAAAGTTCAAAGAGTTCAAGAATTAAGTGGAGAATCAATTGGGCAAGAAAATCAAGATGCTTTGATCCGATCGAGGAGGAGAGTACCTAAGTCTTGAATTGCATGACTATCTAAAAGAGTGTGGAATAGTTTCACAATTGACGCCACCTAGGACACCACAATTGAATGGTGTGGCAGAAAGGCGTAATCGAACCTTGTTTGACATGGTTTGCTCTATGATGAGTCGTGCTTCACTATCTATCTCATTCTGGGGGTATGCCTTAGAGACTGCCGCTCATATCCTTAACCGAGTGGTTACCAAAACACCTCATGATGTGGACAAGGAAAGCTCCCTCGTTAGCACATATCAAGGTGTGGGGTTGCGAGGCTTTTGTAAGATGAGATACTCACAACAAACTCGAACCTCGTAGTGAGCGATGTATTTTCATCGGCTACCCGCAGAAATCCTTTGGATATCTCTTCTATAGACCGAAGGATAATGTTGTCATTGTTGCGAGGAGAGGAGTTTTCCGAGAGCGAGAACTCATAAGCCAAGGAGACAGTGGGAGGCAAATCGAGCTTGAATAGATTCAAGAGTCGATAGATGAAGGAACCTCTACCGCTGGCCCTCAATCCGAGGAGGAAACTTCGGTTGAACCGATTGACGAGTCCTTACCTCTTAGACGTTTCGAAAGAGTTAGAGTTCAACCCCAGTTATATGGTTTTCATATTACTACAGAAGGGGACATGTATATTAGTGATAGTACACTAATAAATCTAGATGAACCTAATAGCTATAAGGAAGCCATGGCAGGCCCGGAGTCTGCGAAGTGGAAAGAGGCAATGGACAGCGAGATCCAGTCCATGTATGACAACCAAGTTTGGAATTTGGTTGATTATGTACCCAGACGTAAGACTGTTTGGTGCAAATGGATCTTCAAGAAGAAGACCGGCGTGGATGGAAACGTACACACATATAAGGCATGATTGGTTGCGAAGGGTTTTACTCAAACTCCCGAAGTTGACTATGATGAGACCTTCTCACCATTTGCGAAGATAAAATCTATTAGAGAGATGCTAGAAATTGTCGCATTTCATGATTATGAAAATTGGCAAATGGATGTCAAAACCGCTTTCCTAAATGGGAAGTTGGTTGAGGATGTTTACATGGCTCAACCAGAGGGTTTTGTTGATCCGAAGCATCCAAATAGAGTGTGTAAGCTTGAGAAGTCCATTTATGGACTTAAGCAAGCATCTCGCAGATGGAATCTTTGTTTCGATGAGAAAGTCAAAGAGTTTGGATTTGTACGAAGTGAAGATGAATCATGTGTATATGTCAAAGCCAGTGGGAGTATAGTTAGCTTTCTCCTTTTGTATGTCGATGACATACTGCTCATAGGAAATGACATCCCGACACTGCAGGAAATTAAGTCCTGGCTCGGGAAGTGCTTCGCTATGAAGGACCTCAGAGAGGCTTCCTATATTTTGGGAATAAGGATAGTGAGAGAACGAAGTAAGAGACTAATAGGACTTAGTCAGAACACTTACTTATATAAAGTACTAAAACGTTTTAGTATGGAAAACTCAAAGAAGGGAGAATTACCGATACAAAGCAATTCCAAGTTGAGTAAGACTCAAAGTCCGAGTACTAAAGCCGAGTTAGCTGAAATGAGCCGAGTTCCATACGCTTCCGCAGTTAGCTCAATCATGTACGCTATGACTTGTACTCGCCCTAATGTAGCCTTTGCTTTGAGCATGGTTAGTAGATATCAAGGGAACCCTGGCAGAGCCCATTGGATTGCAGTGAAGAATATCCTTAAGTACCTTCGGAGGACGAAGGAATGGTTCTTAGTCCTCGGAGGGAATGATGACTTGAAGGTGCGAGGGTATAGTGACGCCAGCTTTCAGACCGATAGGGACAACTACCGTTCACAGTCTTGCTGGGTCTTTACCCTGAATGGAGGAGCAGTAACTTGGAAAAGTTCCAAACAAGAAACCGTAGTTGATTCAACGTGCGAATCAGAGTACATCGCAACGAGCGAAGCATCGAAAGAGGCAATATAGTTAAAGAACTTCATTGGTGATCTTGGAGTTATACCTACCATAAAGGAGCCCATTGAGATTTTCTATGATAATGAAGGAGTGGTTGACCAAGGAACCAAGGGATCATGGTAGATCTCGACATATCGACAGAAAATATCATTTTATAAGACATCGTGTAGAAGAAGGACAACTCGTGGTGAAGAGGATATCATCATAAGATAACCCAGCAGATCCGCTTACGAAGGGACTGATTAGGGTTAAGCACTTGCAGCATGCTAGGAGCATTTGGCTGAAAGATGATATTAGTATAGATTAGATAGTATTATAAACGTATAATAGATAAATGTAATTAACATTTGATGATTAAATAAAGGAGTATTATTTATGAGTAATGTTACTGTCTTATGTTAATTGTTTAACTATTGTTTCATTTTGCATGTTTTGACTTCCAAAATAATTGAGTTTATTAAGAATAATCGAATTATTCAAATTGTCCACAATTGTTCATATGTTGGAAGTAGGTATGAATGAAGATTGTCATGAATTGGTGTGTAGATTGTCTAAATGGTATTAGACATAGCAAAAGTTTGCTGCAACGTTCATGAGTGCTTATGAACTAGTTTTGAGCATTGGAACAAACTCGCGCTTGCTGGAATCACCTTATGGAATGTGATAAAAGGGTGATCGCAAGACGATAATATCATATGGTCTTAAAACCTAGATATATGGTTTGTTATTTGTTAATTGGTTGTACATTGATGGCGCGAAACCACATTAGTAACTTGATGTTATAAAACACATTGGTGTGTATAGTTGATTAATGAATAAGTAAATGCATATAAGTCGAAGTTTATCTGTTACTTTTATCCTAAGAAGGTAAAAGCGATATCTCGGCCGCTCGATGATTTGATTTGACTTATGTGTCAGGCTGTAACGACCGAAAAATACAATCAATTTAAATTTTTCAAAAACAACCCGATTTCATTAAATCGTTTACAAAAAGGTTTTCAATACAAATCATTTAGAGTATTCCCAGAATCACATTGCTACAAAATCATGAGGAGCAGTACGATCACGCCTTCGCCTTGCCATACTCTCCTAAAGAACCTAAAAACCATTAAACCACAACTGTAACCCAAAAGCTTAGTTAGATACCCCCAAAATACCAACCACATATACGCCCTTCCGGTCCCAAACATATTGCCTTCCGGCCCATAACATATAAAATAGACATAACATAACAGAACATAGAACAGCCATGCATATCGGGACTACTGTGTGACTGGTCCGCCGTATCCGGCCTTCAGTCCACCGGATCCATCCTCCGAGTCTAATCATGTCCTTCGAGTCTAAAGTGTGGTTGGTCCACCCGCACCGGGCCTTCAACCCACCTGGTCCACTCTCTGAGTCTAGAACGTGACTGGTCTGCCCACATCGGGCCTTCAGTCGGTCTGGTCCACTCTCCGAGCCTCGGCACGTCTGGTCCGACCTCGCGGGGCCTACAGCCTATCCGGACCGCTCGCTGGGCCTTCAGAATAACCAGTCCGCCCTGGGTATCTTGGCCTACAGCACAAATCAGGACCCGCCTCAACCCATCTACAGTCCCAACAACCCTGTGCACATAACATACAATCATATAACAGTCATAGTCAACAAACCGAGCAAGCAGATCACATAACATATCATCACCCTAACCAGGTTACTGACCTAACCGGTCACTAGTATAGCATCACTTTACATATTGCGAAACGGACCTTAACTAGGTCTCCAACATATACCATCCTAGCTACCAGGATGCAGACGTATCAAACAATAACATAATAACCATGTCCGAATCTCAATCCAATAAAGGGCCGGCCTTGGTGCCTTAGACCCTGTTGATATAGTGAGGATAACTCACCTCGAAACTGCCGACTGTAAGGATAAGATCCCGCTGCTCCGAACTCCGACACGAACTCCTCCACTGAACACCAAAACACTCAATTCAATATATACCCTTATTTACCAAGATACCCCTGGAAGACAACTGGTCAACCCTTGGACAAGGTCAAAGTCAACCCCTGACTGACTTTACTCGCCGAGTGAATCCCATGACTCACCGAGTCCCCAAGTTCAGAACTTCCCTCAATCCGCGACCTGACTCGCCGAGTCACCCCGAGACTCGACGAGTCCAACCACTCTGAGTCTACTCGCACCCAACTCACTGAGTCATCCCTTGACTCACCGATTCTCGACTCAACCAGAAATTAATGGGACTCTTCGACAAGACTCGCCGAGTCCAAGAACAGACTCGCCGAGTCTAAGGTTATCTTCAACCTACTCGCCGAGTTGTTCATCCAACTCGTCGAGTTCCAGCTCATCTTCAAGCAACTCGTCGAGTCCACCCTTGTGACTCGCCGAGTACCACCCGTCTGAATCCATACAGAAACATCCCAGGCCATGCAATTGATCCAAAGCATAGATCTAGCCTCCTACAATCCATCCATCACGTAAAGTGGCAAACTTTACGTGAATCCATGAAGATCTAGGCATTATACTCATTAGGGCTAAAGTTGGGAACAAGATAGCTTCACTACATACTCAATCACAGGGACTTTCAGGCATTCCAACCCTTCTCCATTCCAGATCTGAGGTAGCAACCTCAGATCTAACCTCTAGACTCCAAAAACCAAAAGATGTGATCTCATCATCCCCAAAAGTGAAGAATCTAGACAATAGCAGCTCAAGAACAAGATTTTACCTTCAAAGGATGCCCCAATCTGCAAGGAACTCGAAACCAAGCAAAGCCCCTTGCTCCACACCTTCAAACTTCCAAACTTTCTTCAACAATTACTTCTCCAAGCTCCAATCCACTCAACAATGGTGCTTCTCCACGATTTTAGGGTTTCTGGGACTTAAGGGGGTGATAAAGAGGCTGGGGAGGAAACATAATGCTCTTTATATAGGGCTCAACCCCGAGAATTAGGCTTTTCTCCACTCAGCACCTACTCGCCGAGTCCATCTTTGGACTCACCGAGTAGGCCACTTGACACGCGACCAAAGTCGCGACCTGACTCGCCGAGTCCATCCATGGACTCGCCGAGTTGCCCTCCAAAACTTACACTTTTAGCCCTTCAAATCTACTCTTGCGATTCCGGGATGTTACAATTCTCCCCCACTTAAATTAGGCTTCGTCCTCGAAGCCTACGGCATCTCAACTTCAAGATACTTCCCACGACGCGCCACCTGACCTTAACCAGACCAGGTTCCTCAAGGCACAACCATAGAAACCAGAAGCTCACTTTCTCCTTTCATACGGTGTCCTAACCACCTACTCAAACCGGGCACCAGCTGTACCCTCCAATAACCGCACTCAAAAACCGAGAATTACCCATAATCCATTACTGCTTCAAATCACAACCAATTACTCGACCCATATGAGCTAGAAGTTAATCATGCACCACCCAATTCCCGATCCGAGTCCAATTCTATCCATTCCAGGCTGAAAGAAGGACACACTCTTCAGAGCAACTCCCATGAGTTCTCTTCTTGCAATCGCATGCACATGTTGAACTAGCTCTAGCACCCTCGGGTTAGGAAACCCATCACCTCGACGATCCTCAAAACATCCCTCAGGATGAACCACTGATTCACAAATCCTTCCCGAAATCAAACTGGGAACCCAAAACTCAATATATGCATCCCTTTCGAGTCTCTTTACTTTACAGCCTCGGAAATCCCTTCTGCAACCCCGGCAGGTATCCCCTCATGATGTCATCCCAAACCGCCGCCGCACATGCTGCTCAATGACCACCGTCGGACCACTCCGATCATAACTCTACTCTGCCGCTTTCACTTCCGTGAGTTTGCACTTCCTTTCGGGATTTCATTCCTCCCTCTTTCCTTGCCAAGGAAACCACTCGACCGCCTTGTCACCATGAAAAATACCACGGTGCTCACCCCACGCTACACCATCTCCTTAAAGTGCACCCGAGATCCATTCATCACCACTACTCTGACTCTCATCGCAGGGACTCTCAAGCCCATGCACTACCTTCACTGCTCAAGATCACTACCCGGGCCAGACCTTCCAATGTAATCACACTGCAACATACGCAATACATTTCCTCGAACTGATCCAATAATACCCGCAGAGTCTTCAGCATGACTGGACCGCCTCACCAGGCCTTCAGCCAATCTGAACCACTCTCAGAACCTTCAGTCATTCTAGCTGGACCGTCCTCCGAGCCTTCGGCCTGACTGGTATGCCTACCGGCTTTCAGTCTATCCGGACCGCTCCACTAGCCTTCATCATTCCGAGTAATCTCTTCGGGAAATCCTCCCATGCATACTGTTCTAGCCCTCTAGAGGTTCCGAGCTCTATCTCCGTCATACATACTCGATCCCGGCCTGCTCCCAGGTCTTCCAAAATCAAATGCCCTAGGTCTGTATTCCGCCCCGCATGCCTGTTACTCACCCATACGAGCCTGCTCTCGGCCGATAGAAATACCGCTGAATTCCCCAAGCAGCTAAGCAACCTCTCAAGCCTAACGACCATCTGGAGAATTTCCAATTCTCCCCCACTTAAGACACTAACAATTAATCACCGGTCGCCATCACCGATCTCTCAAAGCAACCTTGCAGAAAATCAACACTTACACGCAAAATGTTCCTCACCAGCGCTAACAACTTTCATAAAAACCATGTTTCCACGCTGAATAACCCACTCGAAAGGAACCCAATCCTCAAATATCCATCTCTCATACTGTAGAGGCTACCTGCCATTCAACTAACGCCGCATCCGCCACTAATCCTCACAGAGATAATCCACGATAGCTCGAAGCACTAATCCATAACCATATCAATCCATCAGGGAACAAAGGATACCAAAACGAAATCTCGAACACAACTCGCCCAACCCTCACGGAACAATGGATACCACACGTAAACCCGAAACGCAATTCTATAACCATCCAATCGAGACTAGCAGATAAAGGATATTCCACAATAATCATAAATAATCAAGACAACAGGAAAGAAACATACCCGCAACAGCAAGCCGAAAAGCATGACCCTAAGCCCTTGGGGGCTCCGCTCCACCCTTACCTCCACCTGTGATCCTCAACGTGGCCGGTGCTGGAGCCCGCACCGGTCCTGCAACAAGTTGTGGACAGTTGACCCTCAAGTGTCCAACCTGATGACAATGATAACATATCCTCAAATCCCGAACCGGCACCGACTGCCGACAATCCCTCGCGTAGTGTCCCTCCTTTCCGCACTTGCGGCATGTACCACCGGACCGACAAACTCCGGCATGACCCCTTCCACACTTTCCACAGACGTGGCTACCCTGATCTTCCATCCTGGAATCAACAGTCTTAGACCGTTTCGTCGCCGGCTGCGACAGAACCGGAGCTTGCCTCAGCTCACGCATCTGCAACTCAATCTCTAACTCACGCCGCCTGGCGGCCTCCTGCAACTCCAGCAAGGTCCCGCACCTCTGCACGGACACAAACTGTCTGAAGTCTCTCTTTAGCATGCTCAGATATCGGGACATCTGAGCCTGCTCCAAAGCGAACTCAGGGCAAAATATCTCCCTCTCAGTAAACATCCTGGTGATTTCCGTCACCGACTCCGAATCCCTCTTCAGCTCGAGGAACTCCTGAGCCAACCTCTCCCTCTCGACCTGCAGAACATAACGAGTACTGAACATCTCTCTGAACTGATCCCATGAAATCGCAGCCCTCTGCGCATCCGAGTATGACCCCGTGGCCAACCTCCACCAATCCTTTGCCCCGAGCCTTAACAGGTTCAGAGCGCACCTCACCCTCTGATCAGTAGGGCATGAACATGTGAAGAAACATCCCTCCACGTCTGATAACCACCTCATAGCAACGATCGGATCCTGAATTCCATCAAAGGTGGGAGGCTTCGTATTATCGAAGTCCCGATACTGAAAACCTCTACCAGCTCCTCCCCCTGCCGCTGCTACAGTCGTTGTAGCCGCCGCGGCAGCCGTCTCTGTGAGAGCCTCATAGCGCTCATCAAAATACTCCACCATGGCGGTCTTGATCGACCCAAACAACTCCGGCAGCTCAGCCCAAAACAATGCAGCAACCTCATCATGCAGGATCTCACGAATCCTCGCATCCAACTCGTGCGTACTCATCTGACTAACAACCTCGTGTTGTACGGACCCACCCGGAACTCCCTCTCCTGCTCCTGATCCTGACCCGGATCCACTCCCAGCATGTCTTGAAGTCTCCATACTGAAAATAAACCATCAAAAATCTCAGACACTTCCCACTATCCCGGGAACCAACTCCCAACCCATCCCTAGAGGTCATGGTTATCCTGATACGCGTATGGGTCCTGTGCTTTCATTAGTACGGGCCCATACAACCTTCCACACCTACCCATATTTGTATGAAGTAGTTCCACAACACCTTAGTAACATTTATACATAGCAAGCGCTCGATCCTCCCTCCTAGAGGAACACTGAAACCCTCAAAAGAGGAACCCTAGGCTAACAGGCATCACATAACATGCAACATTATCATGAAATCCTGAAGATCCCTAGCCTATCACTAGCATGCTGTTCTATTAAAGCTCGAATAAGCAAATGTCATGAATGGTAATTTGGGGTTACTT
The DNA here is from genome assembly GCF_052625555.1 of Lactuca saligna. NCBI lineage: Eukaryota > Viridiplantae > Streptophyta > Magnoliopsida > Asterales > Asteraceae > Lactuca > Lactuca saligna. Next base: position 158,871,883 of record NC_136417.1, read on the forward strand.
ACTGGCTCCGGCAGATCGTACCTACGCATCCTCCTTTACTTATTTTGAAAACCATTTTAAATTCTATGTTGAAAACCCTCCTCGATTTGAGACTGGACTCACACAGGTGTTACCCCAATTCGCTCAAACCAAGGCTCTGATACCAACTTGTAACGACCGAAAAATACAATCAATTTAAATTTTTCAAAAACAACCCGATTTCATTAAATCGTCTACAAAAAGGTTTTCAATACAAATCATTTAGAGTATTCCCAGAATCACATTGCTACAAAATCATGAGGAGCGGTACGATCACGCCTTCGCCTTGCCACAGTCTCCTGAAGAACCTGAAAAACATTAAACCACAACTGTAAGCCCGAAAGCTTAGTGAGATACCCCCAAAATACCAACCACATATACGCCCTTTCAGGCTACGACCTTGCGGTCCCAAACATATTGCCTTCCGACCCATAACATATAAAACAGACATAACATAACAGAACATAGAACAGCCATGCATATCGGGACTACTGTGTGACTAGTCCGCCGTATCCGGCCTTTAGTCCACTGGATCCATCCTCCGAGTCTAATCATGTCCTTCGAGTCTAAAGTGTGGTTGGTCCGCCGGCACCGGGCCTTCAACCCACCTGGTCCACTCTCTGAGTCTACAACATGACTGGTCCGCCCGCATCGGGCCTTCAGTCGGTCTGGTCCACTCTCCGAGCCTCGGCACGTCTGATCCGCCCTCGTGGGGCCTACAGCCTATCCGGACCGCTCGCTGGGCCTTCAGAATAACCAGTCCGCCCTGGGTATCTTGGCCTACAGCACAAATCAGGACCCGCCTCAACCCATCTCCAGTCCCAACAACCCTGTGCACATAACATACAATCATATAACAGTCATAGTCAACAAACCGAGCAAGCAGATCACATAACATATCATCACCCTAACCAGGTTACCGACCTAACCGGTCACTAGTATAGCATCACTTTACATATTGCGAAACGGACCTTAACTAGGTCTCCAACATATACCATCCTAGCTACCAGGATGCAGACGTATCAAACAATAACATAATAACCATGTCCGAATCTCAATCCAATAAAGGGCTGGCCTTGGTGCCTTAGACCCTGTTGATATAGTGAGGATAACTCACCTCGAAGCTGCCGGCTGTAAGGATAAGATCCCGCTGCTCCGAACTCCGACACGAACTCCTCCACTGAATACCAAAACACTCAATTCAATATATACCCTTATTTACCAAAATACCCCTGGAAGACAACTGGTCAACCCTTGGACAAGGTCAAAGTCAACCCCTGACTGACTCTACTCGCCGAGTCAACCCCATGACTCGCCGAGTCCCCAAGTTCAGAACTTCCCTCAATCCGTGACCTGACTCGCCGATCACCCTAAGACTCGCTGAGTCCAACCACTCTGAGTCTACTCGCACCCAACTCACCGAGTCATCCCTTGACTCACCGATTCTCGACTCAACCAAAAATTATTGGGACTCTTTGATAAGACTCGCCGAGTCCAAGAACAGACTCGCCGAGTCTAAGGCTATCTTCAACCTACTCGCCAAGTTGTTCATCCAACTCGTCGAGTTCCAGCTCATCTTCAAGCAACTCGTCGAGTCCACCCTTGTAACTCGCCGAGTACCACCGGTCTGAATCCATACAAAAACATCCCAGGCCATGCAATTGATCCAAAACATAGTTCTAGCCTCCTACAACCCATCCATCACGTAAAGTGGAAAACTTTACGTGAATCCATGAAGATCTAGGCATTATACTCATTAGGGCTAAAGTTGGGGACAAGATAACTTCACTACATACTCAATCACAGGGACTTTCAAGCATTCCAACCCTTCTCCATTCCAGATCTGAGGTAGCAACCTCAGATCTAACCTCTAGACTACAAAACACCAAAAGATGTGATCTCATCATCCCCAAAAGTGAAGAATCTAAACAATAGCAGCTCAAGAACAAGATTTTACCTTCAAAGGATGCCCCAATCTGCAAGTACCGGGATGGGTGACCCCCTGGGAAGTCCTCGTGCCGAGTGGCCCAAAGCAGAAAATATTATGATACGTGCCAGAGGGGGGTGTTACACGGGCCCGGTCAGAACTGAATTGATGTGTTCGATTATGTTCTATGTCAAATAAATCTGAAATCGAGAAACCAAATGCTAGACAAGTAGTTCCATTTCATTGTCTGCATGATATCTATACAGAGGACTATACGATTGCTAATCGGTATATATAGTTACTAGACTTATCCAAGTAGGAGACTGTTGGAATAGTGTCTAAGGTTGCAACTATATTAAGCAAGTATTTGACCCGATTGAGCATGGTCCTTTTAGGTTGCCTTCACAATAGCAACTTGATAGGATGATTTACAATGAGAGTTGAAATATTATAAGGAATAATAATATTGTTATTTGATTAATATAAGTCATAAATTAATTAGGAATTAATTTGGTGACTTAAAGAGATTAATTAAATAGAAGGGCATAAACTGTCAAGTGTATGATAGTTGTACTTTAGGCTATAATTCCTAATGGATAATGGGGTGGACGATTTTAGGGGCTTAGGATAGACCTAAAATCCATCCAAGGTTATCATGAAAGGGATTAGGATTGCTTAGGGTTTAAGTTATCCAATTAGGGTTTAAAGGTGAAACCCTAGGAGCCTTATAAGTATAAATAGACCCTAGGGGTCATGGAAATTGGCACCTCTTATCTCTAGAGAAACCCTGGACGATTTCTAAGTCCCTCCCCACTCTCTCAAATCATCCTCTTGCTAGTTGGTGTTTGTAAGCCATTAGAGGAGTGAAAATTGTGACTCTAAAGCTCCAAGGACAAGAAGATCAAACAAGTGATTCAAGGTAAACTTATAACTCTGATTTCTATTTGTTATTATGATAGAATAACCATTAGAAGTCTTGGATTCATGCATGTTCAATTAGAGAAACCTAGATCCAAGCATTAGGGTTTGTATGTGCACATAGGAATGTTCATATGGCCAAAGCCCATCACTCTTGACTAGTGGAGGGTCATTAGCCGAATGGGTAGGATAGGACAGAAACCTTCTATTATAAATATAATGAAGTATAAAATTAACTAAATGCTTTCATAAAATTCCCAATCTTAGTTACTTTAGGCAAAAGTGAATTGATGCAATTCCATGAAATTACACTTTGTGACCTTGCTAAGACGTTAGTGGAGCGTGTGTGGTTAACCGGCACACTAAATGGTTCTAAGCAAAGGTAGAAAAGGGTGACTCAATGTTTGTCATAGTTCGGTGGAGCGTGAGTGGTTAACCGGCACATTGAATAGGTGACTGTAACATTGGGGGCACCATGTAAGTTTGCATGGTTATCACACCCGCTTTATGATCCTCGGCATGCCAGTCACAAACTAGAGGGGCATATCGAGATTTAAACATGCCATTGAAAAGGTTCAACGAATCTCAAAGGATCTAGGAGTTTTCAATACATTTAAGACTTAATCAGTTTTTCATTTTTCATGGTGGAAAATTAGTGAATCGTCATTCACTTACCTTCAAATGTTCTGCAATTAGGGTTACGGCATCCCTCTCCCGAGTTGTGGAATATTGTGTTGGGTCCAGCCTTAATATCTCATTTGGGTGATTTATTAAGGACTCAATCAATCCACTAACTTGAATTTGTTTTCTCCCATTTTGTAGATGTCAAAGTACGACAACTATGGTCTTCCCAAATCCCGTGGAACAAGCATTCCACATGAAGATGATATTCCACGATTCGATCGAGGAACAAGAAATCATGCTTCACTTCCTCCTCCTCCTCCCGTTGTTCTCCTTAACCCACAAGATCGAAGAATTGAAAGGTTCAATGTCACTAAAGCCCTATTAGCAATGAAACATGAAGATGGTAAACCCGGGTGTGCCCACGTTCTAGGAATGAAATCACACATCGATAGGTGGATAATGTTGGGTGCATCATTCCCTGATGAGTTGGCTATAGGTTGGGTTCTACAGTTACTCCCTGAATCATATAATGAGTTCAAAAGAAAGTATTATTTGATGGATCATGATGCAAATCTCATTGACCTAACTTACATGCTCATTGTTGCTGAATCAGAAATGGTTTGGCAAAGCAATGGAGCACATTTGTTAGGAAAGTCAACCAACCATGCTTCTGAGGACGTTCTAGGAGAACCGACCTGCGTTTGCTGCCAAGAGAAAGGGTGTTGGATACAACTCTGCCCTAAGAGCCTGAAGAGTCCAGAAGATGGGAGAGTCAAAGAGTATGGCTGTGCTTCAGGTAAAATCCACTATCTAACTCCGTTAAGTTCCTATTTGTTGATTCTTAATACATGATGTGATAAGATTGCATTTGAATGTTTTGTAGGATCAGTGAAAAGAGAGGAAGTTTGATAAAAGAGCAAAATGAGTCTAATCACGAAGAAATGGATCTCGATCGCATGGATTCGAAGATTAGATTTTGATCTTAGAAAGTTATGATAGAGTTGTTAGGAATATTCAATTACATAGTCTTTCAGTTGATTTTGCATTGTAAGGACAAATGTTTTCCGCTGCTTTTATGAATAAAATAAATTTTGGTTTGGCTCTTTTATTTATTTATTTCCTTGCAATGAAATCGTTATGAAAAATTGATGTTTGCATATTTCTACAACGAATGGATGTGATTCTTAATGATGATGATTGTGGAAATGTTGAGACTTTACCAAATAGGGAGAGTTTCTCATCGTCCAAGTTTCAGTTGGACAGAAACTTGGAATCATGCAACTTGGTTGCATGATGAATGAAAATTTTCATATTTGGAAATTAGACTAATTCGTTGACAAAGTCTCAAGTAAAGGACTAGGAGATCGAGTACACACAGTTGTGTGTTGATCAAGTCCACCGCAAGAGTAACAAAGATATTCATCATGATTTACTAAAGGCTTAGTAAATATGATTATACTTATAAGATTAAGTGTAATTCTGAATTGATTGAAAACATTTAAATCAATAGCAGAACGAATAAGAAGAATCAAGTAGGCAGAAAGATAAAAGGTTCTCTATTCTAAGAAGAAGGGGGAGTACCTTTTATGATGAGTCTTAATGATTAAGATCCATATATCAATTGATCCTCTAAGTAAATCATAGTACAATTGTATGACTGAGAATAGGAATCGAGAATTGAATTAATGGTTAAATCAAGAAGTTAATCATACTTCGTTCCAAAACAAGTCTTAAAGTTAAGATTGTGACATTGAGTGACAAGTCCTAAGAAGGTTTATAACACTCATCAAATGTAGAATACGGAAAAAGATTTCTTATTCTTGCACATTTGAAATTGGAAAGTTGTGATGTCTTGGATAAGACAAATATCAACTAGGACCAATTTTGTGAAGTGTTTTGTCTTGATAAAAACTACACTAACTCTTGAATATTTGTTTGTCAAGAAATGTTTTATTGACAAGAGAATCTTATATGTCAAGGAGTCAGTGGGAGTCTAATGGTCTTGAAAGGTTTCAAGAACAAATCAAAATAAACCTTATCGAACATCACTAGCACACGACTTGAGATTTACAACCTATCGTGTTGACATTATCTTGTTTCTGTGCCACTCCAATTGAGTTAATTATGCATGTGAGCCCTATGAGTTCTTATTTGAATGCATAAAAGGAAAGGACCTTAATCAATGAAAAGTACATTGATGGGAAAGGGTGAGCTGTTGAACTACTTGGAAGACATGGTGGGCAGCCGTGTTACCATAAGGCAAGAAATCAAGATTGAGAAAGTTCGGTCCATATGAATTTGAATTTGTCGTAAACTTTGTTTTTTGAAAAATTCACATGGATAGGAACACATACACCATTAAAATCTAAGTGTAATAAGATTCTCTCCTTCATGAAAACGACTGTGAGGAAATGCTTTCACTAAGAAAGATTTTAAGAAGATAGTGATTGTGAAATTGTATTCTCGAATTCGATTAGGGTTACGGTATCCCTTTCCATGATTTGAATTGTGAGATTTGGCAATTAGTCTTAATTATTTAGACACACATATGAGCTATCTAAAAGAAAAGTGTATAAGTTCAAGAAGCCTTGATAAAGGATTATCATAGCATTAGGTATTAGAAACATGAACTTAAGAAATTCAATAAGTAGTGTTTTCTGGAATTTAAGCTGGTTTCTGAATACATGTCAAAGCTAGTGGGAGCATAAGTGTTATGTTTATAATAATCATCATGATAATGGGAGCATAAATGTTATGATTGTATGATTATTAAGGCAAGTATTGCAAGTTAGCAATATTAATTATAGAAAACAAGAGTCATACTTTGCAAAGTAGTAAGTATTAAATCTTCATGTAAGACATTATGCATCATGTCCCATGCGCTAAAGGTATAGGATCGATTGCAAATGCTATAATATTTGACCATTCTAAAATTTTTCAAATGTCTAGCGCATTAAGAGGGAAAAGGACAAGAATCGGTTTTGACTAAGATAATTAAACAACTATCAAAGGACAATCCAAAGTTCACCAACGATTGGTCGCTTGTGAGTAGTTGGAAGCATGATATTGGATGGACCATATCGACATTATTATGAATAGATAAGATTCTATTGAGAATGATTTGTCATATGGTAAGTATGGAAAGGTTTCCATATTGGAGTTGGATATTGAGAATCTATGTCTAGAATAGAAACTTTTATGCAAAAGGATGTTCAAAGAAATAGAGACATCACATCTATGGAATTGTCTTGTAACAATTTCCGATAGAGAGCTTTGTAATTCATTGGTAATAATCATTGTGACCTTAGTGAAGTGACATTACAAAAGGATCATTGCATAAAATGTTAGAATCTAGCATATTCTATAAGTGGCAAGAATTTGATATTCTTACACTTGTGATAAGGATTGGGAGTTGTGAAATTAGTATGATTGGAAATGTGTTCATTTGATATATTTCACAAAGTAAGGACCATAGGTAAACATTGTGTGCATGCTAAGAGCATGGGACAAGTATAGTTATAGTTCAAGTAAGAAGTTGATTACCCTAAACGACAAATAATGAGTAATCGATATGGTGATAAATAAAAGGTGTTTTATTTATACTCAAAGGTTTGAGGCCATATGGGATTAGTATTATCCTTGTGTTTCACCTTGCATGTTTTGACTTCCTGAATAATTTAATTGGTTAAGAACAGTCAAATTATTTGAACGGACCACAGTCGTTCATATGTTGGAAGTAGGTATGAATGAAGACTATCGTGAATTGGTGTGTGGATTGTCTAAAGAGCATTAGACATAAGCAAATGTTTGTTGCAATGTTCATGAGTGCTTATGAATATTATTTGAGCATTGGGTTAAACCCATGTTCACTTGGATCACTTCATGGATTTTATCACGAGTGACTGGTGAGATGATAACATCTTATATTCTTGAAACCGAGATGTGTGAGTTGTATCTTGTGAGTCGGTTGCACATTGATAATATGTAAACGCACCAGTAACTCGGTGTTATAAAACATATTGTTGTGTGTGATTTGGTGAGTGATTGCAAGCGAGCATTGAGTCAAAGTTTATCTGTTCCTTTTCTCCAAAGTAGGATAAAAGCGATATCTGTGGGCCCCTCGATGATTTAGTGATGGCACCTAAGCGCTTGGCCAAGCCGGGACTAAATTGATGTGTTCAATTGTAGTCTGTTGTCATTCGTCATAAATCCGAATTTGGGAAACAGCACATAGACAGAGAGAATGATTTAGATCCATGTCTCAGTCTATACGATATCTAGAAGGGAGGAATATACGATCCCTTATCTAAAGGACACGTGTATCTGATAAGATCAGAGTTGACAGCGGCTTTAGAAAGCTACGATTGCAGATCAGGATCTGAAGTTATACGCGGAATAGTTATTAGACTTATCCAAGTGAGAGACTGTTGGATTAGTGTCTAAGTCCATAACTATATGGGTATGTACCTGACCTGATGGTGCATGGTCCTTTTGGGATGCCTTCACCAAAGCAACTTGATAGGATGAATTATGGAGAGAAAGGATTAAATATGATTTATTAATATATTTGAGAATAATATATTAAAGGAGAAATCATATTTTTTAATTAATATTAGTCAAGAATTAATAAGAATTAAGTTTATGGCTAAAAGAGATTAATTAAACTTAAGGGACTTGAACTGTCAATTGTATGATAATTGAATATTGAGCTAATGGACTCCATATTAAAGGGGTGGACGAATTATATGGGGAAACCCATTAGAAATCGTCCTAGGGCCTTTAAGGAAGGAGTCCATGGGTTGCTTAGGGCTTAAGCATCCAAATTAGGGTTTCCTTATTTGATAACCCTAATAGCTTCACTATTTAAAGATCCCTAGAGCACCAAATACATGGGCAAGTAACTCCTTAGGGTTTTGGACGGTTTTTGGGTGTCTCCTTCTCTTGTCATATTCATCCTCTTGCTCTTGGTGTTTGTGAACCATTAGAGGAGTGACATTTGTGACTCTAAGCTTTCTAAACTCATTACAAGAAGGATTTTGGATTGTTATTGCTACATAACAATAAAGGTATGATCTAAACCCTAATTTATATGTTATATTAATTATCATATACTAGATCTAGGGTTTAAAGTCTTGGATGAATAGCATGTACAATAGAGAAACCTAGATCCAAGCATTAGGGTTGCATGAGCACATAGGATGTTCTTATGGAAAAAACCCATCGGAACCTAAGTCCAAAAGAGCCCAAGATGCATTTATCTTAATGCATGGAGGAAAGAGGGCTCTTACATGAACTCTTTATTCCATCATGAGATCAGATCTTCAACCAAACATGAACCAAATTTCCAAAGTTCTCCAAACTCTATGGAACAATCCACCAAAAGTGACTAAAACTCAACAAATCCTAGATCTAAGGATGAAAAGAGTTAAAGGTTGAATGTTTGAACTTACAATAGTCCAGATTGAATAGAAAAAGTATGAATACTTCAAGTGCTATGCTCCAATGATCAATCTTTTTTGTTTCCTTTACTCATAAACACAAAAGAACACCAAAAATAGATTTAGGAGAGAGGATGAGCTCCACACTCTTTAAGGGAGGCCAAGTTTAATGTTGAAATTAACAAAACCCTAGAGTTAATGTTCTTAAATAAGCCTAAATCACAAGGATTATAGGGTTTGGCCCATTAGGCCTTTTGTGTTGCGAGATTCATTAGTGATCACACTACGGTTTCGTCGCCCAATAACCTCTAAATCTGCCACGTTGCTAACCTGAAAAAACTGTCAAAACTTAATAACTCCATGTTAGTACTCTAAAAGCATTCATCAGAATCGGATGTTTCAATTCTCTCCCACTTAAATCAGAGTTCGTCCTCGAAATCTTCCTCAGCCAAATTGAAAAAGACATCGCATATGCAATACTTTATGACTTATCCAAACCACACATTGTAGTAGTGTATCCATAAAAGGGATTGTGCTACTATTGTGGAATTAGACAACGTCTATAACTAATTTGCTCATCTATTTTTACTCCGATTGTAACGATTTCCACTCTCAACATATACGATCTGATCAATCACCGAACAAAACACACTTCGGACTATAATACTACTACAACAACAAATCAAAACCAACGATAAACTTCACAATAATGGAAGCCCAACGGTCTGAAACCCTATAAGTCATGATTTATGCATGATGTTCACTTTTTGAGGTATATGTCCCAGTCTCTTCGACTAGGAGCACTGCTATTTACTAAGGAATGTGTTCCCAAAACATATCAACCATTACTACTCAACAAATTGCTAACCCAAAAATCATGCCCAAAAGGGTTTCCGTTGTTTACTTGACTTCCTGACAAGTAAACACTATTTCCCCTTCTCCTATAAGTATACTAATGAATAAAACATAGACTCATGTCATCTAAACTGCCATTCGACCAAAGCATGCACTGTAACGCCCGTAGATCAGGGCTAATCAATTTAGAGACGATAAGCATCAAAAATGACTTTTTGATAAAAGATTATCTAGAATGAATAATCTTAACTAAGTTGTAGTATATGTTACAAGGATTCCGTACATATAAAAAAACGCCGAAATCCGAGTTATAACGAAGAAGTTATGACCTATCAAAGTTTCGCGACAGAACCCGCACGACACAGCGCGATGTAAAAAGTGAATTTACGTTAGAACGATATTTAGCCGAAACAATCTAAATGAGAATCGAACATCTCATTAATTGTAGTAAAACGATAAAAAGTTAGGCGAGAACGGGCGTCAAACGAAGAAGTTATGAATTTATAACGAAAGTTTCTGTCCCGGCCTATTAAAAATAAATAATAAAAATAAATTCAAAATTAGCCAACGAAGTCTAAACGAAAGTTGTAGAGCGTAGTCTCACCTTCGCGTGGATATAAAGAACGTCGAAAACCGAGTTTGTATGAAGAAGATATGAATTTTTGAAGTTTATTAAATAATTTGTATTTAAATTTAATTGAAAAATCCGGTATTATCCGAGGACGAGTCATCGGACTCATCCGAAGTACGCCCCGCGTACTCGTGTACGCCTCGCATACACCGAGGATGTCGACACTCGCATCAAGTGGCTTCAGATGACGAACGCAGTGACAATTTCGGACATGTACACCCCGCGTACAAGCGTACGCCCCGCGTACTCCGAGGCTCCAGCCTCCTATAAATAGGATGCGAGGGCAGCCGACTCAATTGCTATTTTTCTCTCTTCTCTCTCCTGTTTTACCTCGATTTGCGTGCCAGAAGCACCCCCAAGCCCTGGTAATATTCCCGAGCCCCGAAGCAAGTCCTGAGGCCCCGAATATCCCGAGAAGTGCGATTCCCGAGCCGAAGCTCTGCCCGTGAGGAGTCCGGTTTTTTGTAGAGATCTTCCAGATCCGCTGAGAAATACTACTCCTACAAGCCGTAGTGCTGTCCGATTATCTTCTGATCAAGTGAGTGTATACTACCTTTCATAAACACGATAATAATACAAGTATGGTTTAAGTGTATTAAGTATATTGTTGTTTATATGTGTGAGTGTGTAGTTACTTTCTTCTAACGCATAAATATGAAGTATTTGTTATAAAACACGTGCTATGGTTTTATATATATTGTTGTTTATTTGAGATGAGTGTGGAATGGATGTTTTATATAGTTTTTAAATGGGTTAAATTGTATAAGTATTTATATCTACAAATATGTTGGGTAGAACATGGGTAGATGAGATAGTTGGTATGTGACAAAATGATGAGGTATGAAGGATGATTAAGAATGATATTGGCAGATGCACCAATTAAAGAATGTCATAATGCTAGCAGATGCGCTTAAGCATAGTATTGGTAGATACACCAAAGAGAGAATGACCTAATACTAGTAGATGCACTTAAGTATTGTATTGATAGATGAACCTGAAAGAGCATGCCATAATGCTAGCAGTTGCGCATAAGGGTAATATTGGCAGATGTGCCTAATAGTGAATGACGTAATCCTAGCAGAGGCGCTTAAAGGATAATGTTGGCAGATGCGCCTTATGTAGCAATGGAAGTTTGTGCTAATTCCTTAGGTCAATCCTTAGGAATGAAAGAATGATGGGTAGTTGAATTCCTAGGGTAAAATCCTAAGAATTAAAGAAGATAATAGGGATGGGTAATTGAGTTGATTGTTTGATGGTTGAATATAATAATTATATTATTGTGGGTTGAAAACCCTATATGCTCACCAGGCTCCCAAGCCTGACCCACTCAGTTTTCTCTGTATCACAGGTATTAATACGAAGACATATTTCACAGAGATATTTAAAGGAGATATAAATCAATTGTGTAATTAAATGTAATTGTTGTTTATGCTTATATGTCTGTATCGGAACATGACATCCCGAGGTTTTATTATTAAATGAAAATACATTCTCTTTGAGAAATGTTTTGATAAGTTATTATCTTATCTTGTTTTGGGAACAAATTCCGCAACCATTTTCTTTAAAAGATTACTCTGATTTTATAAAACAAAGCATAAACAAATCGGTCTTTTCTGGCCGTAAAAATGGGGATGTCACAGTTGGTATCGGAGCATTAGTTTAAGCGAACTAGGAAATGGTACGAAATTTCTAGACTTAAACTTAGAATGCTAAGTAATGATTGTGAGTAGTGTGTCTAAAATATGTTAGGTAGTACACCTAAATTGACACAAGCACTACTTTATTTTAGGAATGATGCCTAAAATGTTTTTATGTGCTAAATGTTTTGTGTGATAGCTATATTGGTGTTATTATTTGTTCGGATCTATGGTCTGTTGCCGACCGGATCTAGAAACCTTATGTGTTTAGGATTCTAAGCGTATGTCTACGATATTAGAACTAGCATGTAAACATTTCGGAGTGATAAGGTTGATTTGAATATATATCGTGAATAAGGATCTAATTTCACCTTATTCGGTGTATAGAAAAAAATGGTGAGAACAAGAAGTGGAGTTGGAAATGTTGATGAAAACAAGAATCAACCACCAGTGATTGAGCAAATACCTGTCATAGCAGCAGCACCTGAGCCAATAACAATGGCCGGAGTACAATTGATGATTCAGACGATGTTGGATCGTCAGATGGATGAAACGAGACGTCTGCTTGAACAGAATCGTGAAGAACTGTTAATTCAAGTGGAAGAGCCCGAAGTGAATGAAGGGCACTCGGAAGGTGGAAACTTTAGTGGATCTGTTGGTCAAGCCAACCCAGCGATAGTTAGGCAAAACAACCAGAATGGAAGGAATGATGGAATGGGATGAAAGTATAAGGATTTTCTAACTTGCAAACCATCGACGTTCACTGGAAAGGAAGATCCGATCGCAGTTATGGATTGGATATCATAAATGGAGCTAGCCTTCAAGACTTGTGGCTGCAGGGGCAGGTTGCAGACTATCTATGCAGTGCGTCAGTTCCAAGGTGGAGCCTTTCGATGGTGGAACACTCTAGGGAAGATCCTAAGCCCTAACGAGCCACTGCAACTGTCTTGGGCAGAGTTCTTGGTGCAATTCAAGCGCAAGTTCTGCTCGGCCCAAAACCTACTAAAGTTGGAGAACAAATTTATGATATTGAAGAAAGGCAGCATGTCAGTGGATGAATACACTAATTCCTTCACAGACAAGATGGAGTTTGCTTTGCGCATCGTCCCAAACGAATTGACAAAAGTCGACCGGTACACAAAGGGACTCCCTTGGGAGTATGCGGTGCCAGTGCGTCAGGCACCTACTCTAGAGGCAGCTATTTGGGCTGCCAAGTCTGTTGAGAATATGATCAAGGGGAGGATTGACAGTAAGGTTGAAGTTGGCGAGAAGAGAAAGTTAGAAGGAACTTCAGGTTCTAATGAGAAAAGAAAATTCTCGAAGTCTGGAGGAGGAGGAAGGGATGAGGCAAGGTGGTGCGATAAGTGAAAAAAGAAGCACTAAGGAAAATGTGGTGCGGAGGTGACATGTTTCAAGTGTGGAAAGCATGGGCACTACGCCGATGAATGTATTTTCAACAAAAAGGTGTGTTACGAATGTAACGAAGAGGGGCACTTCAAGCAAGACTACCCAAGGAAAAATCAAGCAGCAAGGCTAGAGGCGCCGCCAAAGCTAAAGGAAAGAGCATTTCAAATGATCCTTGATGAAGCAGATGGCAATGCAAGGAATCAGGAATAAGGATCTTATATCTAAAGATCAAGTTATAAAGTAGCGATATGAAAAGTATCATGTATGTAGCCTATTAGAGGCATAGTATAGGGTGAACTTGAACTTTTGTGTAATCGTTTCAAGGAATTAATATAAACCCTAGTTTTGCTAACTGATGTGTTGAATGATTGTCTGATTTTCTTGTATGGTGACTTGGTCGACTGCGGGACAATACTTGGGACGAGTATGAGTAGGTGTGAAAGATAGTAGATGCATATACTACCGGAAGCACAGGACTCGCACTTGGATCAGGGAAAGTCACAAGGTTACCAAGAAGCTAGTAATTGATTCCACTTTATTCTGGTATGTCATTAGCGTTGTTTCTGTAATGACTAATAATATGGTTCTTGTTCCGACCCTAGTGGTCATATTTAAATTTGAGTTTGACTACGAGGAGTTTGTTACGTGGTTCATGGAACCAGGTTAGATGTAACATCTGACTTAAGTCAGAAGGTTGAAGTTAATGCGATTGATAGTGTCGCGCTCGTTGTTAAAAGAAGTTTGTAGGTAGAAATGCTACATGCTGAAATGTGATTATATCACATTAGAATATGAAGGAAGGTATATTCCATTTTGGAATTTAACTCTAAGAGACCTGAGTCTAAGCATTGCATCATTCGATGAGAGGTCAGTAGAGCACAACCCATCGGTTTGTTACAATAGATAAAGGAAAGTATTTATCCTGAGAAGAAGGAGGAGTCCATAATAAAGACTTATTTGGTAACTCGAGGGTTATGATTGAAAGTACAACATAGTACGATAAGCAGATGCAATATTGGGCATCGTCTGCGGTCAAGAAAGCCATAGAGTTAAAAACTCTTTCGAGGAAACATAAAATTTACGGTTATTACCTAGGATGAAGAGATAGCGTATGGAATCATTATACAAGTTCTATTTTCATTGATGATTCCGGGACGTAATCATCCTAAGGGGGAGATAATTGTAACGCCCGTAGATCAGGGCTAGTCAATTTAGAGACAATAAGCGTCAAAAATGACTTTTTGATAAAAGATTATTTAGAATGAATAATCTTAACTAAGTTTTAGTATATGTTATAAGGATTCCGTACATATAAAGAACGCCGAAATCCGAGTTATAACGAAAAGTTATGACCTGTCAAAGTTTCGCGACAGAACCGGCACGACACAGCGCGACGTAAAAAGTGAATTTACGTTAGAGCGATATTTAGCCGAAACAATCTAAATGAGAATCGAACATCTCATTAATTTTAGTAAAACGATAAAAAGATAGGCGAGAACGGGCGTCAAACGAAGAAGTTATGAATTTATAACGAAAGTTTCTGTCCTGGCCTATTAAAAATAAATAATAAAAATAAATTCAAAATTAGCAGACGAAGTCTAAACGAAAGTTGTAGAGCGTAGTCTCACCTTCGCGTGGATATAAAGAACGTCGAAAACCGAGTTCGTATGAAGAAGATATGAATTTCTAAAGTTTATTAAATAATTTGTATTTAAATTTAATTGAAAAATCTGGTATTATCCGAGGACGAGTCATCGGACTCATATGAAGTACGCCCCGCGTACACCGAGGATGTCGACACTCGCATCAAGTGGCTTCGGATGACGAACGCAGTGACGATTTCGGACCTGTACGCCCCGCGTACTCCGAGGCTCCAACCTCCTATAAATAGGATGCGAGGGCAGCCGACTCAATTGCTATTTTTCTCTCTTCTCTCTCCCGTTTTACCTCGATTTGCGTGCCAGAAGTACCCCCAAGCCCCGGTAATATTCCCGAGCCCTGAAGCAAGTCCAGAGGCCCCGAAGATCCCAAGAAGTGCGATTCCCGAGCCAAAGCTCTGCCCGCGAAGAGTCCGGTTTTTTGTATAGATCTTCCAGATCTGCTAAGAAATACTACTCCTACGAGCCGTAGTGCTGTCCGATCATCTTCTGATCAAGTGAGTGTATAGTACCTTTCGTAAACACGATAATAATACAAGTATGGTTTAAGTGTATTAAGTATATTGTTTTTTATATGTGTGAGTGTGTAGTTACTTTCTTCTAACGCATAAATATGACGTATTTGTTATAAAACACGTGTTATGGTTTTATATATATATTGTTGTTTATTTGAGATGAGTGTGGAATGGATGTTTTATATAGTTTTTAAATGAGTTAAACTGTATAAGTATTTATATCTACAAATATGTTGGGTAGAACATGGGTAGATGAGATAGTTGGTATGTGACAAAATGATGAGGTATGAAGGATGATTAAGAATGATATTGGCAGATGCACCAATTAGAGAATGTCATAATGCTAGCAGATGCGCTTAAGCATAGTATTGGTAGATGCACCAAAGAGAGAATGACATAATACTAGTAGATGCACTTAAGTATAGTATTGATAGATGAACCTGAAAGAGCATGTCATAATGATAGCAGTTGCGCATAAGGGTAATATTGGCAGATGTGCCTAATAGTGAATGACGTAATATTGGCAGAGGCGCTTAAAGGATAATGTTGGCAGATGCGCCTTATGTAGCAATGGAAGTTTGTGCTAATTCCTTAGGTCAATCCTTAGGAATGAAAGAATGACGGGTAGTTGAATTCCTAGTGTAAAATCCTAAGAATTAAAGAAGATAATAGGGATGGGTAATTGAGTTGATTGTTTGATGGTTGAATATAATAATTATATTATTGTGGGTTGAAAACCCTATATGCTCACCAGGCTCCCAAGCTTGACCCACTCAGTTTTCTCTGTATCACAGGTATTAATACAAAGACATATTTCACAGAGAGATTTAAAGGAGATATAAATCAATTGTGTAATTAAATGTAAGTTCTGTTTATACTTATATGTCTGTATCGGAACATGACATCCCGAGGTTTTATTATTAAATGAAAATACATTCTCTTTGAGAAATGTTTTGATAAGTTATTATCTTATCTTGTTTTGGGAACAAATTCTGCAACCATTTTCTTTAAAAGATTACTCTGATTTTATAAAACAAAGCATAAACAAATCGGTCTTTTCTGGCCGTAAAAATGGGGATGTCACATGCACCTATCTCTCTATGGTTTCATTACCCCACTTATCTTTGTACCTAAGTTAATTATACTCTATAAGCCTAAACATAGACACCTATAATCCATAACTATGAAACTTTAAGAAGAGAAAGGAAACCCCGATCCTTAAAAACATGACTAATCCTGAGAACTAAGCTGAGTTATCTCGGTGACCCATATAATAACACCTTCATCTAAGCACACCATTAGTGCTTCCGAATTTTGGTGCTTCCTTTACCTCAACACTACATATCAACAATGGTCTTTCATCCACTTATGGCTGTTATTGACATGATAGGATTACATCAATCATAAATTATATTAACTACCACAAATTGATATCCTCTATAGTTCCACCATAGTATCATATCACCCATTCCCACACTCACGACATTACTAGATTTTCCACTAGTCTCCATACAACCTAATCACATGATATGAATTGTCTCAAAAACCTAAGACCTGAACCACTAACAGTTATTCACAACATGCATCCGAGTTATAGCCTCTTAAAGCTACATTTGACTCGAGGCATATGATCCGTAAAACAATGTATGCGCAAGTCTAATTATCGCCCTACATGAACTTACGTATGCTATAGACTAGCCATATATAGACATCAACGTACGTATGCTATGGGGCGACCATAGTCTTACATCAACAAAACGAATATTATAGAAAACCATAGCCTTACATCAACCATACGAACGCTATGGGGAAATCATAGTCTTACCTCAACAAAAGAATGTAATAAAAAAGAGCAATTTAGTCGTACATAATATGAACCTAAGAACATAGATAAACTTCAACAGGTGATTGAACTATGCCTCAATGTAACTTCCTGATTTTCTGTAATAAAATTTTCATTTTTCAAAGTAGAGTATACTGATAATACATTTTCCCAAGTAATACAAAACACATTTGTCTAACATTGTAAAATATAAGTTCCGAAGGTAATATAAAATTCCAATTTGTTCAATCATTGTCAGAACAGAATCCTAACTATTCAAATTGGATTATAAATAAAATATGAGGAAATCTCAAAGATGATTCTGATGCATGTGCCCAATCAGGCCTTGTCATTCCTATGATCTGAAGAATTATTTAAAAAACAGTTAATCAACAACTGGAAGCTAAAGTTTAGTGAGTTCTCCAAGATACCATATACCACAATATATATACTATGTATATGAACAATGGTTCAGGACCTTTCTATTGGATAACGTGTTTAAGTCCATAACTATTCGTGGTATATACTTGATCCGGTTTGGCATGGTCCATTTGGGTTGCATGGCATCATGCATTTGGATAGAATAAATGAGAGAAATAAAACTTGTGGTTTATTAATATATTATAAGTTCTAATATATTAATAATATTATTTAATTAGTATTGATCAAGAATTAATTTGGAATTAATTAAGTGATCAAAAGAAGACTAATTAAATATATGGGTTGATTATATAAATCATCCATAACTTGTATAGTAAGCTAAATGCTCCATGGATTATCAAGTTGGGCTAAGGTCCATAGGATGATCCATGGATGCTCCATGGGAGTTACTATTGGATAAGTTGTCTAAGTCCATAAGTATTTCTGGTATGTACTTGAACCGACCCGGCATGGTCCATTTGGGTTGCATGGCACCAAGCAATTGGATAGACTAAATGAGAGAAATAACACTTGTGGTTTATTAATATATTATAAGTTCTAATATATTAATAATATTATTTAATTACTTTGATCAAGAATTAATTTAGAATTAATTAAGTGATCAAAAGATAACTAATTAAATATATGGGTTGATTATGTAAATCATCCATAACTTGTGTAGTGGGCTAAGAGGCTCCATGGATTATCAAGTTGGGTTCCACCCATAGGATGCTCCATGGGAGTTACAAACCCATGGGTCATGGAAATGAAGAGTCATGACACATTAGGGTTTACATGGTGTAACCCTAGATGTGTCAACACTATATAAAGAACATATTCTCCACCAAAATCGGCTACACATAAGAAACAAGATGGCTAGGCCAATTTTAGAAGTGTGTATTCTCTCTAAAGTCATTCCAAAAGCATTTGGTGTTGTGTGAAGCATTTGAGGAATCACACTTAGGGTGCTAGGCTCACAAGGTTTCAAGGATCATAAGCAACAACAAGGTATGTTATCCTATCTTTCATTCAAGTTAAAAATTGTTCTCCATGTATGCTAGATAGGAATATAACCTTGGAATTCAACTTTGCATGATTATTAGACAAACATAGATCCAAGGTTATTAGGGTTGCATGTACACTTAGAAAGTGTTAAAATGCTCAAAACTCATCAGTGGTATCAGAGCCTAGGCTTATTTGTTGATTTTTTGTGCAAACTGTTGAAAAAAATCGTTTTTCTGTTTTCTGCTCATATGAACTCGCCGAGTCCATGGGGGGACTCGACGAGTCCATGAACAAATGCAAGCTACTCGTCAAGTTTGTTCTTGCACTCAACGAGTAGAGGCTGCAGTTTTCAGAAATTCGACTTTTGTTGCTGGAAATGGACTAGAAACATTACCCTAAACTATTTTGGTACTTGAAAACTTGTTTTAGATGGTGTAATGTTTATGCTAATCCATTTGCAATGGCAATTATAAAAATTACAAGTTTTTAAGTGTAATTTTTGATTATTGAAATGTTCATATTCATGTTCTTGAACTTATGAAGATTAGATTATCATAGGAATTTCTTGTAACCTTCATGGTAGTTTAATTCATGATCATAAAGTGTTTTAATGGAGTCCATAACTTGTCCTCAAGTTATGGAAAACCAAAAGTCACACTTTTATTAAAGCCATTAAAAGAACACTAGAGTTATAAAAATGAAGAGTCTTCATTTTTATTACTCAACTAAATTCGTAAGTTATAAGAAATGAAAAGTTTTGAAAGTTTAAAAAACTTTCCCTCAAGTTTTGGAACAAGTAAAGTCTTGATTAAAACTTTAGTTCCAACCCTTAGAAGTTTAAATGTAACACCGTAAATTTCAAGGCAAAATTTTCATTTAAAATAATCATTTTAATATTAAAACACTTGTTAAAAACCTCGTTCATATTTGAATTACAAAGCATAGTTTCATTTTCACTTGTATAGAAAACCAGGATCCTCCAAAATTTGACTCTTTCTCTGGTGTGTACAATCGAGCCGGTGCCATCCCGTGTTACTGAAAGAACCTGAAAACAACATAACACAAACACTGTAAGCACGAAGCTTAGTGAGTTCCCCAATATACAACTTACGCATATACGCCTTTCCAGGCCCTGACCTTCCGGTCCACAACACAACCCGCCTTCCGGCCCTTAACATAATCGCCTTCCTGCCCATAACATATACGCCTTCCGGCCCATAACATATTGCCTTCCGGCCCATAAACATACACAGCACATAATACATTTATCCTAACACGTATAGCACATATATCATATATCATATCCGTCCTTTCGGTCACATAACATATTGCCTTCCGGCCCACATAAACAAACATAGCACGCATAGCAATTACCTTTCCATTTATAGCACTTATAACACATATCATATCCGACCTTCCGGTCACACAGTAAAACCCTTCCGGGTACAGTATAGTGAGAAGACTCACCTCGCGGATACTGAAAGTTAGCAACTCCTGAAATCCCTCGTACTTGATCCGCCGAGCTACAAGCTCCCTATAACATCATATATCTCTTATTAATATTTTTATCTTCCACATTAACTGACCCTAAGAAATCACACATGGGTCAACTCTGGTCAACGGTCCACGGTCAACTCGACCGGACTCGACGAGTACTCTGGCGACTCGGTGAGTCTAGTCGTCCTCCAATCCTCTAAGGTTTCCCTTCTACTCGTCGAGTATCCTCCTTGACCCGACGAGTTACTCCTGGAAGAATCGCGGGGCCACCCCGACT
The DNA here is from genome assembly GCF_052625555.1 of Lactuca saligna. Lineage (NCBI taxonomy): Eukaryota > Viridiplantae > Streptophyta > Magnoliopsida > Asterales > Asteraceae > Lactuca > Lactuca saligna. The sequence goes on from NC_136417.1 coordinate 158,892,532, forward strand.
CCACTCGCCGAGTCTGAGGAACAGCTCGACGAGTCCCAGTTATTCTTCAAGCTACTCGCCGAGTCTGCTCATCTGACTCGGCGAGTCCATGCCATGAAGCCGCTCTAACTGCTTCCTAAGGTCAGAACTGCTCCGACCCTTCATAGGTCTGGCCCTCCTAGACTGGTCCATCACGTAAGGTCTTCATTTAGGTGCTCATACTACACCCCGAGACTTATAATTCACATGTTGACCTAAGGCATAAGGATTTCAATCCAAAACCTTCACCAATTCCCGAAATGCACAGACATGGGGGTATTCTGGACCTCCAAGGGTCCCAACACGGTGTTACAATCATTTGGGGAACAAGGGTAACATTCAATCTATCCATAAAAGGGTTCCATAAACCTTAATCCTCTAAATACATCACCATAGCGGAGTATACACGAATTCTTACCTGGATAATGTGTTCTCTGTGTCCCCAATCCTCAGAATGTGACCCCCTTGTTGTTCCTTTAGCCAAGCCCTTCTCTTCTTTGCACAACAACTCCTTCAAAATCACCAATGGCCTTTAATCTTGATCTAGATGCACACAATTGATTTAGAGTTCTTCTCAGAAGGCTAAAACGAACAATGACGTCCTATAAGTCCCCTTTATACGTCCCAAACCTAAACGGCTAGGGTTTCTGCTAAACAGCGCAGTCTCGCCGAGTCCCTATCTGACTCATCGAGTCCAGTCGCGAACCCGCGACCAGGTCTGCGATCCTACTCGGCGAGTCTGGCTCCAACTCGCCGAGTCCCCCCTTAAAACACCCCCTAAAATATAATTTTAACAATACTTGAAATTCCGGGCTGTTACATTAAAACTTAAAATTCAACCCTTATACTTTATAATATTATAAGATATATATATATATATATATATATATATATATATATATATATATATATGTGTGTGTGTGTGTGTGTGTGTAAGATCAAGTCGTCTGACCGCTAGTACGCCTCATTCACGAAGCCGGTCTATAAGGGGGGTATAAGGTTGTTGCCTATAAAGTGACAACTTAATGGGTGTCCAATCTCACCCACCGCTTCCTTGATCGGTGGAGGGTCATTAGCCGAACGGGTAAGACAAGGACTTAAAAATTCTCATTAAAAGTATGATGAATATTATAAAGTAACTAAACGTTTTATTAAATTCTCAATCTTAGTTACCTTAGGAAAAATGTGAATAAGGTGCTAATCCATGAAATTACACTTTACACTTTGTTTAAGTCGTTGGTGGAGCGTGTGTGGTTAACCGGCACACTAACTTGGACTTAACAAGGTAGGTAAAGGGTGACTTAAGGTTTATTATAGTATCGATGGAGCGTGTGTAGTTTACCGGCACATCGATTGAGTGATAAACTTTAAGGGTACCAAGTGATTTGCATGGTTACTTCACACCTCTTTTTGTGATCCTCGGTATCCCAGTCACAAAACTTGGAGGGCACACTCGATGGAGCGTGTGTAGTTTACCTTTGAAAAGTTTATTGAATCTCAAAAGAATCTAGGAATTTCTAGGAACCAATTAAAAACCTAATATTTATATTTCGTTTTTCATGGTGGAAATTGGTGAATCGTCATTCACCTACCTTTCAAATATGTTATAGCTTGGATTACGGCATACCTCTTCTATGTTATAATATATTGTGATTGGATCCTAGCCTTAATATTACATTTGGGTGTATTATTAAGGACTCTCTTGATGTCTAAACTAATCTTGTCCTTTTCCTTCAGATGTCTTCCAACAATGTTGCTTCTAGCTCTAATCCTAATGGCTCCTTTACCCTTATGAACTTATGTGGGAAAGTCACTTTTGATGGATCCAACTTCAATGAATGGATCAGAAACATCAGGATGATTACCCGCTACGAGGACAAAGAATATGTCCTTGATAAGGAGCTTAAGGAGATTGATGAGACCACTGCACCTCCCCAGGAGATCGCTGACTTCCAGACACATGAAAGGGATGCTACCAAAGTGGCATGCATCATGTTGGCCACGATGACAGTAGAACTCCAAAAATCCTATGAGGACTTCTACCCTTTTGAAATGCACCAAGATCTGATGGAAAGATACCATCAAAGTGCACGACAAGAGAGGTATGAAATCATCTGCTCCATGATAACAACCATGATTAAGGACGGAGAGTCCGTCACAAGCCACAAGCAGAAAATGAAAAGATATGTGGATCTGTTGTTGAAGCTTAATGTGAAATTCCTTGAGGAGCTTGCAATAGATATCATTTTGCACTCCTTACCATAATGCTATGATCAATTCCTCATGACATATCACGTGAATAAGTAAGAGGTCAGACTCAGCAAACTTCAGGGACTCCTCAAGACCGCAGAAATAGGTTTTAAGGGGAAGTCGGTTGATAACACTCCTACTCCAAACTCCGGTCTGGTTTTGGCAATCGGGAAAAGTCGAGGGAAGAAAAGGAAGAGCTCTTCAAAGGGTACCAAGGCTAGGACCCTTGATGGATCTTCTTCAAGTGGAACCAAGAAAGGTTTCATCACTCCTTCTTCTGACCTAAAAGATGTTGAAAGCTTCTATTGCCATGAAAAGTCACATTGGAAGCGGAACTGCCCAAAGTACCAGCAAGATGTGAAGGATGGGAAAGTTAAACCCAACCATGCAGGTATTTACACTATCTTATCTAATAACTCACCCCATTCTAACTCTTGGGTCCTGGATACCGGTTGTGGTATTCATATTTGTTTTGATTTGCAGGGACTAAGAAGAAGTGAGAATGTGGAGCAAGGAAGAGTAAACTTAATCATGGGGGATAATAAAGCTCTACTTGTCACCAAGATTAGAGTTTATACTTTATCGATAAGTAGTGGGTTTAGTTTAGATTTGAATAAATGTTGTTATTCGCCAGAAATGGAAAGAAACATTATTTCCTTTCATGCATTGTATAAACAAGGTTTTACCTTTTCATTTGATAATGAAGTTGGTTCGATTAATGCTTTCTTTAATAATGTTCTTTATTTTAAAGCATTACCTTGTGATGGTGTGTATGAAACTGTATCTGTGGTTGATAACTTAGGAAACAATGTATTGTGTATTGATTCTGTTAATGATAATCACTTGGATAAAGCGTCATTATAGAATTGTCATCTTGCACATATACGCAAGAAACGCATAGGCCAACTCCAAAAGGATGGAGTCTTCGAGTCATTTGACCTAAGGTACTTTGTTTTCAGTTTTGGTGTTAGGTACTTTGTTTTCAAATGAAAGGATACGGCGATCGCAGCGCATCACACTATGACTTTTTGCACTTGAGATCTTTTGTATTACACTTCGATATTAATTTATGATAACATGTTTTGATTACTGACACTTGGTTCTTGACATGCGATGTTATTACGAATGTTTTTATATTGTTGGTTGTATAATAACTTAATTAAAAACGAAATTTTTGGCCCGTAATTTTGGGATGTTACAAGTTGGTATCAGAACCTTGGTTTGAGAGATTCGGGCACATTCTCGGGTGTGTCTGAACTCAAACTAAGGACTTGGTATGAAAAAATTTCAAAATTAAAATCATTTTATAAATGAAGTTTGAAAATAATTTGAAAAGAGAAAAGAACTTTGAAAAGAACAAGGTGTGTGATACGTGCAATCAACCGAGCTCAAGTAAGTTTTCCCCAAGATACTCATACATGTTATGTTATGATATGATATGTTTATGTGAACTACGTGCTAGATTAGGGCTAAGGATCTAGGAAGGATGCCTTATATGTCTGTTGTATGTGCTTGTTGAGATGCATGCTAGTATTGAACAGTCAGTGATAATAGCCCAATTAGGTTTTGCCTAATTGTATGAGTCTTAGAATCTCATGCCAGTATAGATTCCTGATAAGAGGATAGAATGATTTGATTGGAATATGTTGGTTAGATTTTCCATTGTCTGAATGTTGTTTGCTTTGTGCTTTGTGGGACTCTTAGTAATGTGAGCTAGCTATTAAGTGAATATGCTAAGTCACATGTGGCACAGGCTGGATAATCTTAGAGTGATAAATTTGACCGTATTACGCAGCTCTCGTTTGAATCTAACCATTCTAGGGATGAGTCTTTTACTCAAAGGATTATTTGATCTCTATTGCATGTTCATAAGGTAGTTAGTTGACATTACTAGGAATCTTTCAGCAGCTGAGGACGGTCTTGGATTAGTGTCTAAGTCCATAACTAATTTGGTATGTACTTGACCCGATGGTGCATGGTCCTTTTGGGTTGCCTTCACCAAAGCAACTTGATAGGATGAATTATGGAGAGAAAGGATTAAATATGATTTATTAATATATTATGGGAATAATATATTAAAGGAGAAATCATATTGTTTAATTAATATTAGTCAATAATTAATTGATAATTAATTTTATGGCTAAAAGAGATTAATTAAACTTAGGGGACTGGAATTGTAATTATAAGATAATTGCAATTTGGCTATGGATTACCTTATATTATAAGGTTGGACGAATTCTATTTGGAAACCCATTAGAAATTATCCAAGGCCTTTAAGAGAGGAATCCATGGGCTGCTTAGGGCTTAAGCAGTCATATTAGGGTTTCCTAGTTTAAATCCCTAATAGCCTACATGTATATATAGCACCCTTAATCCCCAAAAACGTGGACAAGCTTCCTTCTAGGGTTTTGAATGGTTTTGGGCAGCCTCCTTCTCTTCTCATCTTCATCCTCTTGCTCTTGGTGTTTGTGAACCATTAGAGGAGTGACATTTGTGACTCTAAGCTTTCTAAAGTCATTACAAGAAGGAATTGTGATTGTTATTGCTACATAACAATCAAGGTAATATCTTAAACCCATTATTATGCTTATATCGATTATCATATGCTAGAATTAAAGTTTATAGTCTTGGATAAATTGCATGTACAATAGAGAAACCTAGATCCAAGCATTAGGGTTTGTATGAGCACATAGGATGTTCTTATTACTAAAACCCATCAGTGGTATCAGAGACTAGATTGATTTCTATTGTATTGATGCATTATGTAGCTGAAAATCATTTTCTGGCCTTCTGTTCAACCTTACTCGGCGAGTCACTACCTTGACTCGGCGAGTTCCAGAGTGTGACTCGGCGAGTCGGAGCATCAGACAGATGGATTTTCGGATTTTGTTGCTGTTTTACCATATTCGTTTTAAACCTATAAAATACGAATTTTATTGTTTCTTAAAGAATATCCTTGCCAAAACACAAGATAATTACCAATTGATTAGATAATAACTTCCTTATATGATAAAGATTGAATTATTTGTATTAATTGGGTAACTTATTTTGCAAGAAATTGAAATTAGGTCAAGTATAGATGATAATGAAATTAATTGTTTAATTTATATTATTTGTTATTTGATCCTTGTGTTATGAAAAGTTTCAATTTTTCCCCTTTAGGTTTTATAATTTAAATTTGAACTTAAAAGTTTTGTTTTTGAAATTTAAATAGTTAAAACCCAAATGTTTTTAATAGTTTCAAAAAATTTCCCTCAAGTTTTTGGAATTTAAAAGTTGATTAAAAGTTTAATTTAGAAATGTTAAATTCTAAAACCCTAGTATTGTTTTTAAAAATACAAATCACACCCTTATGGTTTTATTAATTAATTAAGGCGTATAATTAAAAAAGGTTTAATAAATCCATAAAAGTCTTTGGTTTACATTTAATTGAATTAAAAGTATAATTGTTAAATTTGACCACCTAGTATTTTAAAAGTGTAAAATACACCCCATACTATATACAACATTAAAACTCAAACATTATATATATGTATGAGTAAAACTCAGTCTTACCGTTAGTAGACCTCATTCACGAAGCTGGTCTATAAGGGGTGTTTAAGGAAATTGCCTATAAAATGGCGATTGAATGGGTATCCACTCTTACCCACCGCACTCTTGACTAGTGGAGGGTCGTTAGCCGAACGGGTAGGATAGGACAAAACCTTCCATTATAAGTATCATGAAGTACAAAAGTACCTAAATTTTATTACAAATTCCCAATCTTAGTTACTTTAGGCAAAAGTGAATTGATGCAATTCCATGAAATTACACTTTGTGCCCTTGCGAAGACGTTAGTGGAGCGTGTGTGGTTTAACGGCACACTAAATGGTTCTAAGCAAAGGTAGCAAAGGGTGACTCAATGTTTGTCATAGTTCGGTGGTGCGTGTGTGGTTTACCGGCACATCGAATAGGTGATTGTAACATGTGAGGGCACCATGTAAGTTTGCATGGTTATTCACACCCGCTTTGTGATCCTCGGCATCCCAGTCACAAACAAGAGGGGCATATCGAGATTTAAACATGCCATTGTAATGTTCAATGAATCTCAAAGGATCTAAGAGTTTTCATAAATTTAAAACTTAAATTTCTTTTTCGTTTTTCATGGTGGAAAATTAGTGAATCGTCATTCACTTACCTTCAAATATTGTGCAACTAGATTACGACATCCCTTTTCTAGGTTGTAGTGTATTGTGTTAGGTCCTAGCCTTAATATCTCATTTGGGTGATTTATTAAGGACTCAATCTATCAACTAACTTGAATTTATGTTTTCTCCCGTTTTGTAGATGTCAATGTTCGACAACTATGGTCTTCCCAAATCCCGTGGAACAAGCTTTCCACATGAAAATGATATTCCACGATTCGATCGAGGAACAAGAAATAATGCTTCACTTCCACCTCCTCCTCCCGTTGTTCTCCCTAACCCACAAGATCGAAGAATTGAAAGGTTCAATGTCACTAAAGCCCTATTGGAATGAAATCACACATAGATAGGTTGAAAATGTTGGGTGTGTCATTCCCGGATAAGTTGGCTGTGAACTGGGTTCTGCAGTCACTTCCTGAATCATATAATGAGTTCAAAAGAAAGTATTATATGATGGATCATGATGAAAGCCTCATTGACCTAACTTACATGCTCATTGTTGTTGAATCAGAAATGATTTGGCAAAGCAATGGAGCGTATTTGGTGGGAAAGTCAACCAACCATGCTTCCGAGGATGTTCTAGGAGAACCGACCGACGTTTGCTACCAAGAGAAAGGGCGTTGGATACAAGTTTGCCCTAAGAGCCTGAAGAGTCCAGAAGATGGGAGAGTCAAAGAGTATGACTTTGCTTCAGGTAAAATCCACTATCTAACTCGCTTAAGTTCCTATTCATTGATTCTTAATACATAATGTGATAAGATTGCATTTGAATGTTTTGCAGGATCGATGAAAAGAGAGGAAGCTTGATGAAATAGCAAGATGAATCTAATCACAAAGACATAGATTCGAAGATTAGATTTTAAGCTTAGATAGAGTTGTTAGGAATATTTATTACATAGTTTTTCAGTTGAATTTGCATTGTAAGGACAAAATGTTTTCCGCTGCTTTTATAAATAAAATGAATTTTGTTTGACGTGTTTATTTATCTATTTCCTTGCAATGAAATCATTATGAAAAATTGGTGTTTATATATTTACAACAAATGGATGTGATTCTTAATTATAATTTTTGTGGAAATGTCGAGAATTTATCAAATAGGGAAAGATTCTCATCGCCCAAGTTTCTATTGGATAGAGATTTGGAATCGTATAACAAGAATTGTATGATGAATGAATAAACTTTCACATTTGGAAATTAGACTAATTCGTTGACAAAGTGTCAAGTGAAGGACTAAGAGATCGAGTACACAAGGTTATGTGTTGATCAAGTCCACTACAAGAGTAACAAGGATATTCTCCATGTTTTACTAAAAGTTTAGCAAGTATGATTAAACTTATAAGATTAAGTGTAATTCTGAATTGATTGTAAAGTTTAAATCAATAAGCATAACGAATAAGAAGAATTTAGTAGGAGAAAGATAAAAGTTTCTCTATTCTAAGAAGAAGGGAGAGTACCTTTTATTATGTTTTATGATAAGCCTTAATGATTAATAAACATATCTCAATTGATCCTCTAAGTGAGTCTTAGTGCAATTGTATGTCTAAGAAGAGGAATCTAGAATTGAAGAAATGGTTAAATCAAAAAGTCAATCACACTTCGTTCCAAAAACGAGTCTTAAAGTTAAGATTATGACATTGAGTGACAAGTATTAAGAAGGTTTATAACATTCATCAAATGAGGAAAGTTGTGATGTCTCGGATAAGACAAAGACCAACTAGGACCTATTTATGAAGTGTTTTGATAAAAACTACACTAACTCTTGAATATTTGTCAAGAAATGTTTATTGACAAAAGAATCTTATATGTCAAGGAGTCAGTGGGAGTTTTAATGATCTTGAAAAGTTTCAAGAAATAATCAAGAATAAACCTTATCGATCATCACTAGCACACGACTTGAGGTTCATAACCTATCGTGTTGATACTATCTTGTTTCTGTACCGTTCCAATTAAGTTAATTATGCATGTGAGCCCTGCGAGTTCTCATTTGAATGCATAAAAGGCAAGGACCTTAATCAATGAAAAGTACATTGACATGAAAAGGTGAGCTGCTTAACTACTTGGAAGACATGGTAGACAGCCGTGCTACCATAACGCAAGAGTTCAAGATTAAGAAAGTTCAGTTCATAAGAGTTTGGATTTGTCCCAAACTTTGGTTTGACAAATTCACATGGATAGAAACACATACACCATTAAAATCTAAGTGTCATAAGATTTCCTCCTTCATGAAAATGACTGTGAGGAAATGCTTTCACTAATAGAGATTTTAAGAAGATAGTAATTGCAAAATTGTATTCTCGAATTCAATTATGGTTACGGTATCCCTTTCCATGATTCGAATTGTGAGATTTGGCAATTAGTCTTAATGGTTTAGACACACATATGAGTTATCTTAGACAAAGATGTATGAGATTAAGAAGCCTTGATAAAAGATTATCAAAGCATTAGGTATTAGAAACATGAACTTAAGAAATTCAATAAGTATTGTTTTTCTGGAAGTTAAGCTGGTTTCTGAATACATGTCAAAGCTAGTGGGAGCATAAGTGTTATGTTTATAATAATCGTCATGATAGTGGGAGCATAAATGTTATGATTGTATGATTATTATGGAAAGTATTGCAAGTTAGCAATATTAATTATAGAAAAACAAGAGTTATACCTTGCAAAGTCGTGAGGGTTGTAAAGTTGTTTTGCTATAATTAAGGGAGATAATATTATGCTTCATTCAAATCTAACGGCCTAGGTTGTGGAATGTTAATAAATTTAGTCAAGAGTACATAGTGCGTTCTCAAAATTTCGATTATGATTGTGGCATCCCTCTTCATAGTTCGAATTGTGATAATGTGACACATAAAATATTATGGCAAAAGATTGATAAAGTATCGTATCGTATCCCATACGCTTCGGGTATAGGATTGATTGCAAATGCTATAGTATTTGACCATTCTAAAATTTTTCCAAATGTCTAGCGCATTTAGAGGGAAAAAGGACAAGAATCGATTTTGACTAAGTTAATTAAGCAACTATCAAAGGGCAATCCAAAGTTCGCCGAGGATTAGTCGCTTGTGAGTAGTTGGAAGTATAGTATTGGATGGAGTATGTCGACATTATTTTGAATAGATAAGATTCTATTAAGAATAAGTTATCATATGGTAACTATGGAAAGGTTTCCATATTGGGAGTTAGATATTGAGAATCTATGTCTAGATTAGAAACTTTATGCAAATGGATGTTCAAAGAAATGTACTTTGAGTGAGAGACATCACATCTATGGAATTGTCTTGTAACAATACCCGATAGAGGACTTTGTAATTTCATTGGCAATGGTCATTGTGACTTTAGTTCAGTGACATTACGAAATGATCATTGCATAAAATGTTAGAATCTAACATATTCTATAAGTGGCAAGAATTTGATATTCTTTCACTTATGAAAAAGGATTTGGAGTTATGAAATGAGTATGATTGGAAATGTGGTCATTTGATCTATTTCACAAAGTAAGAACCAAAAGTAAACATTGTGTGCATGATAAAAGCATGGGACAAGTGTAATAATTCAAGTAAGAAGTTAATTAACCGAAACAACAAATAATGAGTAATCGATATGGTGATAAATAAAAGGTGTTTTATTTATACTCAACGGTTCAAGGCCATATGGGATTAGTATTATTCTTGTGTTTCCCTTTGCATGTTTTGACTTCCTGAATAATTTAATTGGTTTAGAACAGTCAAATTATTCGAATGGGCCACAGTCGTTCATATGTTGGAAGTAGGTATGAATGAAGACTGTCATGAATTGGTGTGTGGATTATCTAAAAGAATATTAGACATAAGCAAATGTTTGCTGCAACGTTCATGAGTGCTTATGAATATGATTTGAGCATTGGATTAAACCCACGCTCACTTGGATCACTTCATGGATTTTATCACGAGTGATTGGTGAGACGATAATATCTTATATTTTTGAAACCGAGATGTGTGAGTTGTATCTTGCAAATCGGTCACACATTGATAACATTTAAACGCACCAGTAACTTGGTGTCATAAAACATATTGTTGCGTGTGATTCGGTAAGTGAGTGCAAGCGAACATTGAGTCAAAGTTTATCCGTTCCTTTTATCCAAAGTATGATAAAAGTGATATATTTGGGCCCCTCGATGATTTAATGATGACAAACGTAAATGCTCGGCCGGGCTAGGGCTAATTTGATTTGTTCAATTAGTCAGTCGTCATAAATCGGAAGTCGAGAAATAGTACAGAGAGAATGATTTGAAATCATGTCTTATACGATATCTAGAATGGAGGAATATATGATCCCTTATCTAAAGTACATGCGTATTTGATAGGATCAGAGTTGACAATGGCTTTGGAAAGCTAAGATTACAGATCAGGATCTGAAGTCATACGTAGAATAGTTATTAGACTTATCCAAGTCGGAGACTATTGGATTAGTGTCTAAGTCCATAAGTAATTTGGTATGTACTTGACCCGATGGTGCATGGTCCTTTTGGGTTGTCTTCACCAAAGCAACTTGATAGGATGAATTATGGAAAAGGATTAAATATGATTTATTAATATATTATGCGAATAATATATTAAAGGAGAAATCATATTGTTTAATTAATATTAGTCAATAATTAATTGATAATTAATTTTGTGGCTAAAAGAGATTAGTTAAACTTAAGGGATTGCAATTGTAATTATAAGATAATTGCAATTATGGATTACCTTATATTATAAGGTTGGACGAATTCTATGGGGAAACCCATTAGAAATCGTCCAAGGCCTTTAAGAAAGGAATCCATGGGCTGCTTAGGGCTTAAGCAGTCATCTTACGGTTTCCTAGTTTAAATCCCTAATAGCCTACGTGTATATATAGCACCCTTAAGCCCCAAAAAACGTGGACAAGCTTCCTTCTAGGGTTTTGGACGGTTTTGGGCAGCCTCCTTCTCTTCTCCTCTTCATCCTCTTGCTCTTGGTGTTTGTGAACCATTAGAGGAGTAACATTTGTGACTCTAAGCTTTCTAAAGTCATTACAAGAAGGAATTGTGATTGTTATTGCTACATAACAATCAAGGTAATATCTTAAAACCATTATTATGCTTATATCGATTATTGTGACAACCTGAAATTTTCCATACTAATCAAACCATTTCAATCCAATAGAAGTAGAGCAGTTACAATGAAAATTCAGACTTAGAATATAAGTTTGGTAGTTTTAGGGTTTTACACCAAAAAGGGGTATTAGGAGAGTGGTTGCACTAGGATTTTGTGCAACACTGTAAATTCCATTATCCTAGAATCATTAGAATCCATTCCGAGATTAGAAATATTTTCTGCCAAAAATCTCAGGACTATAAATAGAATTTTGAACCAAATTGGTTCATTAGTTGAATTCCATTTAGAGAAAAGCCCATTTCTCTCTCACGGATCTTCGGGTTTTCATCCCAGATTGTGAGTCTACTTCCCTAGATGTGTTTTAATACTTGTTATATGCTTTATAACATTGTTACATGTCCAAAATCATCCAAGATCACAAGGCTTTTGGAGTTTACGGCCAAGGGTTTCTTGAGCCGTAAACCCCATTTCCAAGGGACAAATGTGCCCTAACTCACCCCTTAAGCCTAAGGACTTTAACCCTCATATGCTTGTGACTATTTTAGACATCAAAACACTTCAAAATCATAAGTTTATAGGAGTTTACGGCCAAGAACATTTCTTGGGCGGTAAACCCCTTTTCCAAGGGCTAAAAGTGCCCTAATCACCCCCAAAGGCTTGGACTTCATGTTAGACAAATACCTTAAAGTGTTTAGGACCTAGAAAACTCATGAAAAGCTCAAGTGTTGAAGAGTTTATGGCCAAGAGTATTTCTTGGGCCGTAAACTCCCATAAAGGGGTCAAATGACACCCTAAACACTTCCTAAGGCCAAGGGACAATTTTGACAAGTACCTAGATGAGTTATGGACTAGCTAAAACATTTAGAACCCCATGTTTGAGGGAGTTTACGGCCCATGATGTTCTATGGCCGTAAACTCCAAGAAATGGTACCAAATGGTGCCATAAATCCTCTTAAGGCTAAGTACAAAAGCTTATAATTGTTCCTAGTTATTTGAGAGACTTGAAGGCACCATAATCACCCTCCCAAGGGAGTTTACGGCCGTAAACTCCAAGGGAAAAGGGTCTTTGGGCCGTAAACTCCCCAAAGGAGTCAATATGGTGCCCAAACACTTGTATATGCCTTGAAATAATTCCCACTAAGGTTGTAGTAATTGAAAGTACCATCCCAAGCCTTGGTTGGGAGTTTACGGCCAGGAACTTACTTCCTTGGTTCATAAACTCTAATGAATATGGTCTTTTGACCTTAAACTCACATTAGGGGCATTGCACTCCTTTGTTGCAACCCTTTAGCCTCCTAGCACTTGACCAAAAGTGTTATCCTCGCGCTTAAATGTTATTACTTGTATAATTAGTGTTATAATCACTAATTATTTATATACATATGTTTTCATATGTAATTAGGATCATTGTGTGTGTCTAAGTCTCCACTTGACACCAAGCACTTGTCCGATCCTTCCGTACGATAACAGTCCGTTCAATTCCAGTCACTTACCGCAGGTGAGTTCATACCCCTTAACTAATGTTTTAAACTATTTTTAAATGTTTTATGGGGGGGATACAAGTAGAATCATGCTACTTATTATGTCAATCACATGTGATTAGCAAGTAGGATTATATTACTTATTACATCAATCACATGTGATTAATATACAGCATTCAAATGATTTGGCTACTCATTAGCCGTTTTACCAAACAGTTTCCTTCAAATGACTTTTTATAAACATTTTAAATGTTTAAACTCCTTTTTACACTGTACAGCTTACTCCGTACATTTCCTTTCAAACTTATTTACAATTGTGTTTCAAACAAATGTTTCCTTATACTTAAACTGTTTTATTAAACTTATGCCTTCAAATTGTTTTATAGATTGACACCAAGTCGATCTTTTCTTAAAATAATACTTATATTTCAAATGTCTTACAAATCTTATTTATGCTTTTATATTATAAATTGCATGCCTCTATATGTATACTTATATAAGAAATGTTTAAAAGACTTAGGAAGGCTATCCACCCTATTTCCTTTTCGCGCCTTGAGATGTGGTCTGGTGGGATTTTGGGTATTCATCCGAAGGTCGTTTAAATATTAGTTATATATCATGTACACATATATAGTCATAAAAGGTCCTTCCAGATCATCCTATGCCCTTGGGTAGCAAGGGTATACATCCATGTCCATACGTACACTTAGATTACTAGAAAGCTACCATATGGGTAGTTCAGGAAGATACTAGAACCATTGCTAGAACGCGATATCATTCAATGAGTCAGTTCATTCATGAGTCAATACTTTCTAGAACTTTTCAGTACATTACATATACAGCTATACTAGGACGAGAACATATACAACTATACTAGAATGATTACATTACTATACTTGCTAGATAGAGAGAACACACATTACAGCTAGCACACGTAGAACATTACAGTACACTACTGTACTATTACATGATCGCTCTTACTTGAGTACAATTACATGATCACACTTACATATACATAGAACAGACGTCATTAGGTGCTATAGCACGGAACCAGTTCAGGATCTAACTATACTGATGAATCACACCACAATTGTGATAGTTATATCGAGTATGCATGATCATTCGGTAATGTGGATGCTCACGGCTTGCGTTCATGCAGGGGTCGTGGGTAGGTCCCAAAATCCCTTTGATAGGGGAGCGTATAGTCTGGGATCTAGACATCACATTATACCTTATCCCTCAAATAAGGCAGTTGAGTACCGATGTAGTTATTTTTATTAAATACTACAGTACTTGGAAGTATTACCCTAGATTTAAGGTAATAAGTACGGTTGTAGTTGGACACTACACCATAGTACTACATTGATTTTCCATTACATATTTTTAGTGATAACCTCACTTAAACATTATTGTACAAACTATATTTTTGAATAATGATAGTTATACTTTGGAAAATACATCCTCTTACAAGAGACACACACATTCAGAACAGTAGGTCTTGGTAGAAGACTACATTCAGAACAGTTAGGTCTTGGTAGAAGACTACATTCAGAATAGTTAGGTCTTGGTAGAAGACTCCTTTTGTTATTAATAGGAATCATAGGGATTCTAGGGTTTTTCAAACACTTACAGTTCATATACACTTTCAATACTTTTAAGTACATATACTTACATTTTCTCACATACAAATTAAGACACTAAATACTTATGATCTCACCAGCTTTAAAGTTGATACTCGCTTTCAAAATTACTTGTATCCTCAGGTCATCATAGACAGGTACCGATGCAAGGAGAAAAGAAGATGGAGCTTGTTCAAGACTTATCTTTCATTTTGGTTTATGCTTTAGTGTTTATCAAAATTTGACAGAACACATTTGTATAATAATTATATTATTAATGCAATGGATGATGTTGTTGCTTGTTTACTACTTTACATTGTTGTTGATATTATACATGACGTCCTCCGCCCCAGAACGTTTCCGCCGTTCCTGGTTTTGGGGTGTGACAGATTGGTATCAGAGCATTGTTTATAGTGAATTAAGTATATCAACCCATAAAAGATATACTATTTATAAATACATAAGGGATTAAAAATACTCTGACCAAGAGTTTATACTTTAAATAGTAAAATATTTAAGTAGGTATACGTGTTGCATTCATACTAAAATCAATGTCACTAGGACAGTACAAAAGAATTACGATTGTTGGACAACACAAGTGGGCTTAGAGACATATGGTCAAAACTGGGAAGATATAGCCCGATCGCCTATATTATCCGAGGGTTGACTAGCATGTGCCTAAGTTTAAGTGTGTGGTTGCAACAATGCTAAAATCTTACCAACCCTACCACAATGAGAACAATAGAACATAACAATATTTTTAAAATACTATAGGTGTATTTTGGTGTTACTATAAGTACTTTATACTTGAGAATTAAAACGGGATCTTCATTACTAAGTTGATAGTTGCTAAGTGGATACACTAAGGCTACATGTAATTAGGATGTTATAGACTTAGAATCTGTGATAATTTTGCCTTACCCCTATTCTGTGTGAATTTGGAATTAAGGTCACTTATTCTAAGGTCTATCCTATTTAGATTACACATAGCTGGTATGCACTTCACAAATAGCGATGTAACCGATGAAGATTTTCTAAATAATTATCTAGATAGTTCGTCTAATAATTATTCTCTTACCCTAAATTCTCGCATAGAAAACATGACTGGACTCCATCCCCTCGACAACCAGTACCTTCCGAATGAAGTCATAGCTGGTTGGTTTGGAGAATAACTAGAGAACGATCATCCTATCTCGTTGGATGATCACCATGAAGAAGACCTTTCGTATGATACTAACCCCGAACCAGAGGTTGAGAACCTACCCCAAGCAGCTCCTTTCCAATTCCTAACCCTCTTCCGGCTTTTCATGGCCCGACCCTGAGTGAGTGGAATGCTTGGAAATATGGAGCCAAGGACAAGATCAGTTTATGCTTTTTGATGGGGACCGAAGCTTTTACGACTTGAGCAATGAGGGTTTAGCAGATATAGTCTTGCCAATCTTGGTCCGCAGAGTGGCCCAAAATGAGATTCAAAGTAGGACAACCCTACATCAGATTACAGAAGTTGTCGCCTATGCTAGAATGCATACCCTCCACACCATTCATCTAGAAGATGCACACGAGAGATCAGAGAGAAGCCATGAAACCCTGCTACAAGCACTGGCCGAATCACGAGCCAAAGTCATAGAGCTCCGGGTACGCCAGATGATGCGTGAAAGACACCTACTTGACATGGAATGTCAATTAGTTGAACTACGAGTTCACCAGAGGGATGGCCGTCGCCAGTAGTAAACCCGTTACTTTAATTTTTCCTTATAAAAAGGAATCGTGTTTTCTGTCTATGCCCGATGTGGCATTTTCTATGAAATTATCCTGTACCGTAAGTACTTTAGTTAGGTCTTTATGCTGTCAGGACTATCTTCTATGGATATGATGTAAGACCTTCATAAGGTCATTTTCCAGAATATTTACATCGTGAATATCACAGATATTGACAGCCGGCTAACTTCTGTGTCATTCTTCATTCAAGTACTCTTGTCATTCATTCATAAGAGTCTATCTGAATCATGCTTTAGTCAAATCATTAGACTATAGCGATTTATCTCCGGAGACACTTCCAAGTCTCTTTCAGTGGTTGGATCTTGTTATTCACCAACTCACGATACCTCAGCTCGAACGACAAACATCTTGAGACCATTCTACGAACTTACTTCCACCCGTGACTAGGACTGCATCATGGGGATGTAGGTCCAACTTTCGAGAACATACTTCTACTCTTTACATGAACAATCTAAGTACATCAGGGTCAACCAAAGTCGCTCACAAATCCTTATCTTTCGTATTACAGAATCATGTCGTCATCCGGAAACAACCAGCCAAGCAACGAGACCTCTACTTTTTCGATGGACGTCGCTACCTTTCAAACGACATTAACAGCTGTTGTAGTGGCTGCCGTAACTGCGGTCATTGCGCACCGTAGCGCTAGCAGCACAGTCGATACTGCTGATGGAAATGAAGTTCCCAATCGTGATATCCATCCAGGAAGTCACCAAACAGTAACAGTCACAGGCTCGCAAAGCCAGAAAGCAGAGAACAAGAAACGAAAGCGTCAATCCCGGAAGGAGCGCAAGAGAGCCCAAAAGCTGGCTATACAACAGCAGCAAGTGGAAACCCCTGCCGTTCCCGTACCGAGTAGGCCATATGAGGGAAAACTCCCTAAGTGTGATAAATGTAGTTTCCATCATCATGGGACTTGCCATGAGATGCAATGTTGCAATTGCCTAAACATAGGGCATCATGCTCGTGACTGTGGAGCACCGAAACGACCCATCACTCAAGTCCCTTTCATCGAGACTAACCCTGCGTGCAAGACGAGTTATAGTGCAGAACGATTTAAGAAACAATTTCCAAGGTGGAGTAACGAGGAAGGCACTCGTGTCCACATAACTTTGGCTAAACACCGCAATCCCGTCGCCAAAGCTAGTACTACCTAGGCATGCCACCAATGCGGGGAAATAGGGCACTTCAAGAAAGATTGCCCGATAGCAAAGAATTCTGGCGAAGATGGGAGAATTCTCAGAATCACAGCTGCAGGAGAGCCTGCTCCGGAACCACGTTATATATAAATTAGGCGTTTCCTTGTAACAGACTTATAAACTATCTAGAACTAGTGCAACTAGAGTCTTACCTTTTGCAAGATCCTATCTATATAAGGACTCTCGTGTTGCGTATACTTGTCTTTTGTAGTATACCTTATTCGCAGCAATAGTCTTGTGGTAAACCTAAAGTACTGTAACTCTGTTCATGGTTGCACAGTTGTGTTTTGTCTGTAAACGTCTTATGTTCAAATATAATGTCTTTAAGTTTCCGTATGATTTCGACATTATCATATGACTCGATTCAATTTGATCCTCACGAAAACAGCTTCATACGTACACCTCTTTCTTCTAGATCACTTTTCCAGCGAAACCGTCACATCAGAACGCCGAGGTACTCATGCCAGGAGTACCTATTAGTTATTTTCTTTCCGAAGAAATCCCCGAAGTACCACTCGTGCAGTACGTCAAGTTTAATCCAGGGATTCATGCGGTTGATCTATCACTGAAGAATGTATGCATAAGAGTGATATATAATCAAGGTTCTACAGGTTTAGAATTGATGATTCCACTTTAAATTCTTTTTCCCCGATGGGATGTGAACTTAAAGAAGAACCAGTTATTCGACTACCTTTTCAACCTTAATTATATATGACTCGTATACACGAAAGGGTGACTGTGAAACTAGGTATGAATTCTAATATAAACTTCAGGACGGAGAACTGCCTAAGTACAAGTAATCACATCGTCATGAGAACAAGCATAGAACCCAGTACGACTCCCGAAAACAGGTCGCCCTATAGTTTAAACACCCACGGAGATACAAGAACAGTTTGGACAACTTAGCGAACTACACATAAATAGAATTAGAAGACTAGGTTTCTCACCCTAGAGAACCTCGGTCATATTCTTCCAGAGATCGATGGATCGCATTGCATGTACCTCGGTTATTGAGGACTCCGTCGAGATTTTTCATTAGAAATCGTTATCTCTGCCGCGCGTAGACAAAATGGTTGAGCAAACGCAAAGAAAGAAACTACTTCCAGGAATGGATCCGGGATCCGAATATCACCAGTTCGAGTGTTAGGGAAAGATGTCCGGAAGACTATCTCCTGAACTCGATACGGACACTTCAAGTCCGTAGTGATACCCTTCGGATAGGACCAATGCGCCCATAGCTTTTATAAGCTAAATGAGTAGGGTACGTCTTTCTTACCTGGATCAGTTCGTCATTTCTCCTTGTAATGACTTACTTATCTACCCCTGTAGTAAGAAGGAACCCATGGGAAAACATCTCCTCCAGAGAAACTTTTAACGATGTTCTCAAAGCACGAGTTTTGAAATTGAAGAGTCAAATTTCTAAGACCCACTATTAGTAGTGTGGGAAATTTTGACTACTCTTTCGATTTGTCAAAACCGCTGAGCATGTATCGACATCAGAGACGCCAACATTCCTTCGCCAAACTCTAGGTCTTACCGACCTACCGCCTTAGTTCATTCAGAACTCCTCGCAAACTACAGAAACTCGTACGACTTTGACCCAGCAAGGGGTGGCCTTGACTGGGAAGTTACTCAAGAAAAGGAACCTTTGAGATTCCAAGTGAGTGACCAAGTTCTTTAGAATAACTCACTCTGGGAATGGCTTTATACGCTTCGTAAAGCGTGGAAAGCTAAATCCAAGTTAGACAAGACCTCCGAGATTCTTATCAGAATCGGTCCTGTGCCTCGCACAAACTAGATCTACTCCGCGAACACAATAACATACTTTCTACTCTTCGCATCTCGATCGTGAAACTATACCTTTCAGTTAGGACTCTTGCAAGTCCACTCGTCGATATCCTCGCCTTCGTATTAGAACCGTGGTGACCCTCGACCGAGAGGTCAAGCGGACGAAGCAACGTCATCGCCAGTCAGCGAAGGTTCGTTGGAATGCCAACTGAGAGCCCGATTTCACTTAAGAGCGCTAGAACCAATCAATTAGGAAGTTTTCTCCTCACGTCTCGATCATTCGCACATACTTCCTTGCCTAAATTCTAATTTCGGGACGAAATTCCCTTTAACAGGGGGATGATGTGACAACCTGAAATTTTCCATACTAATCAAACCATTTCAATCCAATAGAAGTAGAACAGTTACAATGAAAATTCAGACTTAGAATATAAGTTTGGCAGTTTTAGGGTTTTACACCAAAAAGGGGTATTAGGAGAGTGGTTGCACTAGGATTTTGTGCAACACTGTAAATTCCATTATCCTAGAATCATTAGAATCCATTCCGAGATTAGAAATATTTTCTGCCAAAAATCTCAGGACTATAAATAGAATTTTGAACCAAATTGGTTCATTAGTTGAATTCCATTTAGAGAAAAGCCCATTTCTCTCTCACGGATCTTCGGGTTTTCATCCCAGATTGTGAGTCTACTTCCCTAGATGTGTTTTAATACTTGTTATATGCTTTATAACATTGTTACATGTCCAAAATCATCCAAGATCACAAGGCTTTTGGAGTTTACGGCCAAGGGTTTCTTGGGCCGTAAACCCCATTTCCAAGGGACAAATGTGCCCTAACTCACCCCTTAAGCCTAAGGAATTTAACCCTCATATGCTTGTGACTATTTTAGACATCAAAACACTTCAAAATCATAAGTTTATAGGAGTTTACGGCCAAGAACATTTCTTGGGCGGTAAAACCCTTTTCCAAGGGCTAAAAGTGCCCTAATCACCCCCAAAGACTTGGACTTCATGTTAGACAAATACCTTAAAGTGTTTAGGACCTAGAAAACTCATGAAAAGCTCAAGTGTTGAAGAGTTTATGGCCAAGAGTATTTCTTGGGCCGTAAACTCCCATAAAGGGGTCAAATGACACCCTAAACACTTCCTAAGGCCAAGGGACAATTTTGACAAGTACCTAGATGAGTTATGGACTAGCTAAAACATTTAGAACCCCATGTTTGAGGGAGTTTACGGCCCAAGATGTTCTATGGCCGTAAACTCCAAGAAATGGTACCAAATGGTGCCATAAATCCTCTTAAGGCTAAGTACAAAAGCTTATAATTGTTCCTAGTTATTTGAGAGACTTGAAGGCACCATAATCACCCTCCCAAGGGAGTTTACGGCCGTAAACTCCAAGGGAAAAGGGTCTTTGGGCCGTAAACTCCCCAAAGGAGTCAATATGGTGCCCAAACACTTGTATATGCCTTGAAACAATTCCCACTAAGGTTGTAGTAATTGAAAGTACCATCCCAAGCCTTGGTTGGGAGTTTACGGCCAGGAACTTACTTCCTTGGGTCGTAAACTCTAATGAATATGGTCTTTTGACCTTAAACTCACATTAGGGGCATTGCACTCCTTTGTTGCAACCCTTTAGCCTCCTAGCACTTGACCAAAAGTGTTATCCTCGCGCTTAAATGTTATTACTTGTATAATTAGTGTTATAATCACTAATTATTTATATACATATGTTTTCATATGTAATTAGGATCATTGTGTGTGTCTAAGTCTCCACTTGACACCAAGCACTTGTCCGATCCTTCCGTACGATAACAGTCCGTTCAATTCCAGTCACTTACCGCAGGTGAGTTCATACCCCTTAACTAATGTTTTAAACTCTTTTTAAATGTTTTATGGGGGGGATACAAGTAGAATCATGCTACTTATTATGTCAATCACATGTGATTAGCAAGTAGGATTATATTACTTATTACATCAATCACATGTGATTAATATACAGCATTCAAATGATTTGGCTACTCATTAGCCGTTTTACCAAACAGTTTCCTTCAAATGACTTTTTATAAACATTTTAAATGTTTAAACTCCTTTTTACACTGTACAGCTTACTCCGTACATTTCCTTTCAAACTTATTTACAATTGTGTTTCAAACAAATGTTTCCTTATACTTAAACTGTTTTATTAAACTTATGCCTTCAAATTGTTTTATAGATTGACACCAAGTCGATCTTTTCTTAAAATAATACTTATATTTCAAATGTCTTACAAATCTTATTTATGCTTTTATATTATAAATTGCATGCCTCTATATGTATACTTATATAAGAAATGTTTAAAAGACTTAGGAAGGCTATCCACCCTATTTCCTTTTCGCGCCTTGAGATGTGGTCTGGTGGGATTTTGGGTATTCATCCGAAGGTCGTTTAAATATTAGTTATATATCATGTACACATATATAGTCATAAAAGGTCCTTCCAGATCATCCTATGCACTTGGGTAGCAAGGGTATACATCCATGTCCATACGTACACTTAGATTACTAGAAAGCTACCATATGGGTAGTTCAGGAAGATACTAGAACCATTGCTAGAACGCGATATCATTCAATGAGTCAGTTCATTCATGAGTCAATACTTTCTAGAACTTTTCAGTACATTACATATACAGCTATACTAGGACGAGAACATATACAACTATACTAGAATGATTACATTACTATACTTGCTAGATAGAGAGAACACACATTACAGCTAGCACACGTAGAACATTACAGTACACTACTGTACTATTACATGATCGCTCTTACTTGAGTACAATTACATGATCACACTTACATATACATAGAACAGACGTAATTAGGTGCTATAGCACGGAACCAGTTCAGGATCTAACTATATTGATGAATCACACCACAATTGTGATAGTTATATCGAGTATACATGATCATTCGGTAATGTGGATGCTCACGGCTTGCGTTCATGCAGGGGTCGTGGGTAGGTCCCAAAATCCCTTTGATAGGGGAGCGTATAGTCTGGGATCTAGACATCACATTATACCTTATCCCTCAAATAAGGCAGTTGAGTACCGATGTAGTTATTTTTATTAAATACTACAGTACTTGGAAGTATTACCCTAGATTTAAGGTAATAAGTACGGTTGTAGTTGGACACTACACCATAGTACTACATTGATTTTCCATTACATATTTTTAGTGATAACCTCACTTAAACATTATTGTACAAACTATATTTTTGAATAATGATAGTTATACTTTGGAAAATACATCCTCTTACAAGAGACACACACATTCAGAACAGTAGGTCTTGGTAGAAGACTACATTCAGAACAGTTAGGTCTTGGTAGAAGACTACATTCAGAACAGTTAGGTCTTGGTAGAAGACTCCTTTTGTTATTAATAGGAATCATAGGGATTCTAGGGTTTTTCAAACACTTACAGTTCATATACACTTTCAATACTTTTAAGTACATATACTTACATTTTCTCACATACAAATTAAGACACTAAATACTTATGATCTCACCAGCTTTAAAGTTGATACTCGCTTTCAAAATTACTTGTATCCTCAGGTCATCATAGACAGGTACCGATGCAAGGAGAAAGGAAGATGGAGCTTGTTCAAGACTTATCTTTCATTTTGGTTTATGCTTTAGTGTTTATCAAAATTTGACAGAACACATTTGTATAATAATTATATTATTAATGCAATGGATGATGTTGTTGCTTGTTTACTACTTTACATTGTTGTTGATATTATACATGACGTCCTCCGCCCCAGAACGTTTCCGCCGTTCCTGGTTTTGGGGTGTGACAATTATCATATGCTAGAATTAGGGTTTATAGTCTTGGATAAATTGCATGTACAATAGAGAAACCTAGATCCAAGCATTATGGTTTGTATGAGCACATAGGATGTTCTTATGACTAAAACCCATCAGATGGGTGGGTTCGGGAACCTAGGAAAGCCTAGGATATGCTTCAGTGGGTTAGTAGTGAGGTTTATTAAGACTTGCGTGCATCAGTTTAAGGAAGTGACTTGGAGGATTCTGGAGGATTGCTGAGGAAAGTATAGATAGGTGTGGAAGGTAGTATTGGGCCCGTACTATTGAAAGTAGAGGATCCATACTCAAATTAGTGAGAGTCTTGGAGAATCTAAGAAGCTTCAGGGAGGAGTTTGTGATCCGGTTTGGGGACAGAGGGTGTTCCAGCTGTTACAGCTCAGCCATTGGCAAGTGAGCCAGTGAACGTGACAGGGTATCAGACCCTGAAGGATATTACTAGGGATGGAAAAAGAAACCAAACCTGATGGTGAAAATCGAAAACCAACATATTAGGGTCGGGTTTCAGGTCGGTTAATCAGGGCCGGGATTGGGTTCGGTATGCTTTTAGAAACATTTCGCGGGTTTGGTTACAAGGATGGTAAAGAAAATACCCGTCCCGATTACCTAAAACCAAAAACGAAACCGAAACCCGTTACCTGAAACCGTTCATACGATTATATATATATATATATATATATATATATATATATATATATATATATATATATATATATATATATATATATATATATATATATATATATATATCCTTGAGTTATCTTCTTTGTTGTGAAAGATTTAAAGATAATTTCTTGAGATAGTTTCCTGTTTATTTGTATTTGTAGTGCTAGTGTTTTGATATTTTTTATTTATAGTACCTAGAGTAATAGTGATATTATGATTTATAAATGCTAGTGCCTTTATTGTTTTTTTGCCACTAGTAACCACTTATGTATCAGAACAAATACGTCTGCTCTTAATGGTTTTGTAAATTATCAAAATTATTTTGGATATGAATTTATGCTTGCATCACTAAGTCTAATGGTTTTGTATTCTCATTGCATCAAAATTATTCTTAATGTTAAACGGGGATCCTCCTTACCCCGTTGGGATACCTGCAGACCTGATAGTGTTTGGTAAATGGGTACCCGTTGGGAATGGGGTTGATGATGGGATCGATTTTCATATTCGGGGATGGGGACGGGATTACCAAAACCCGTCCCAAACCCACCCCATTGTCATCCCTAGATATGACTTCCAATACTTTGTAGATACGAGATCAATTTGGAGCACCCTGGGAAGAGCGGGTCATGCTAGGTGCGTATAGTAGAGGGTCACACGAAGAAGCTTGTTATAGGGTAGCGTGATTGGTCATGTCAGTAGAAGGTGATCAGGATTCCTCCAGGTGTTGCGGGTATGTCATCTTCTGCTACTATTAGGTGGATGTTGGGAATACGTATCGCTGTGGAATTGTGAGTGAGTTTGGTTAAGTCAGATCTCGGGTTGGTTTTTGCTATTGTCTGGGTTATCAAGGATCATATATGCCATCCTGCATGCCGAAAATTCCTTGATAATCCTACAGATGGATGTGTCTTGCAAAGTGGGTTCCGCGTATACCGCTATCCTCATGTGTCTTTGTCAGGAACCATTCAGGAGTACTATTTTGAGGATATTAAATCAGGATTATAGCGATAGTTCTCCGGTGAAGTCAGAGTTCAATGGTTCTATCCTCGTTCGGGTATGGTCGCTAATTGTCTATGGAAGAACCTTAGACTTCAAGGCACTACCGTTTCTAGGACAGGATTGGTAGCATGAAGAGGGTAGTGTTAGATGCATGAGTGTTTGGTCATTGGATGTTCAGGAGAATTGTATTTTCGCATGGGTTTTGTTCGTTAGAGTTCAGTGATCCTGCGAGAGTGGAAGTGAGAACAAGGATTCGTCAGCCAGGGTGAAGATTAAGGCGTCCAGTTACCAGCATGGGAGGTGGACTGAGGTGTCAGACTGGAGCTAATTTCAAGAGTACTCTTCCAGATTTCAGAGGATGGGCGATCTTAAGGTTTGGCTTGTAGCTAATCGCTAGCATTGGTAAGCACATATTGTCATCAGTAGGTTATTAGAAAGCAAGAAGAATTGGGAATCCTTCAATTCTCACGTGCCATGAAGAATTAGTCGAACCTAAGTGGGGGAGATTCGATCATATATCCAGGAGCAGAAATAGGTGTGAAACTAGGATGAGTTTCACATCCCCGATAGGGAGAAAGGCGGGCGAGTGGCCGTCCAGATTGAGGATTGTGAGTAGGGAGTTCAGAACACGTTCCAACATTTGGTTCATGTTTTTCCTTAGCATCAGATAGCAAGTTTTGGGAATCATGTTCGAGCTTCAGTTAGGACTCAAGTTTAGTTGAGTGTTAGGTCGAGTGCGTGCTCGACCCGGTATGGAAAGTGTTGTAAGACTACGGGGTAGCTGTAGCATTCACTAGCAGTCAAATAGTATGGAAAGTGTTGTAAGACTATGGGGTAGTCGTAGCATTCACTAGCAGTCAGATAGTATGGAAAGTGTTGTAAGACTACGGGGCAGCCGTAGCATTCACTAGCAGTCAGTTAGCATGGAAAGTGTTGTAAGACTACGGGGGTAGCCGTAGCATTCACTAGCGGTCAGATAGTGATAGAATGTTGTAAGACTGCGGGTGTAGCCGTAGCATTCATGAGGTTGGCGGATAGTGATAGAGTGTTGTGAGACTGTAGGTGTAGCCGTAGCATTCACTAGGTTGGTAGATGGCATGAACGTATTGTTAGAATGCGGAAGGAATAGTAGTACCCACCAGTTTCGATGTAGCAGTGAGGATTTGGAAATCCACATATTGGATTATGGAATCACCTAGATGGGTTAGATCTAGTTGAGTCAATGATAAGACGGTAGGAGCGCCACTACAGTTATGAGATCAAGGAAGCAATGGATTGCTTAAGGACGCTTGAGATATAAGGCTACCATTGGTCAGGTAGCACTCACTTTTAGCCTTGGATTGGGTGACATCAGGATTTGACGCATGGACTCTATTGTTTGGTTCAGAAGGTTATTAGAGCCACAGTGGCGTGATAACTAGTGGCAACTAGTTCTAGAGAAGGATTTCATTCGGAAGTCGTGTGAGGAAACTATGTCGGAGTCCTTTGGCTCCGCGATCGGGACGGAACCCGGTATTTCAGATGATTGGCGAACGAATTGAGACCACTGATGGCAATGGATTTAAGAGAAAACAGACTTGTCAAAGGCAATGCCCTACCATATATGTTTATCGTAGGTGAGAAAGGTTTGGCTAGGGTTTGCTATGGAATTTGCTGGTGTGACGGAAAACATTTCCATTACTGGAAAACTCAGGGTGTGTTTGGGATTCATTTTTTAAGTTAAAAGTCCTTTTGTAAAAAGGATTTTTTCTAAAACAACTTTTTCTATAATGAGGTATTTAAAATGTGTTTGGGTAGACTTTTAAGACTCTTAAGAGATAAAAACCAAAAGTCACAAAAAGATGTGATTTTATGACTTTTAAAAAGACTCTTTTTTGGTCATGGCTAAAAGTTGATTTAAAATGACTTTTCTATTTTGCGAAACATCTTTTGGATTTTTTTTATTTTTTGAAAAAGTTAAAGTTCCAAAATTTGTTTTAAAAGGAAAGTTAAACACCCTCTAAATAACCGGAATCACATGGTGGTAGTGTTTCCTTTTTCTGAACGAGAGATTGGTGGAGGGTGATAACAGAGATCGATTTTACTTTTTTACTTTTTTTCTTAATTATTGTTATATAAAAAATAGAAAAAGAAAATACAAATTGCAAACTCGTCATTTAAAAAAAATCAAAATAAGTTGGATTAAACTCGCAACAAAAGCAAATTTTTAGACCGATTGTGTTAGTCTATGTCCTTTTCTATCAAAATAATAATTTTCGACATACCACAGGGATATTTTTGCAATTTTTTTCTATATATTAAAAAAGACATAAGTTTGAATGGGTATAGTTTAATAAATGAAAATTTTATTTGTTAAAAATAATAATAATAACAATAATAATAATAACAATTTACAAAAATCAGTTAAATGGTATTTTGTTCATATTATAATTCATTTTCAACTCCTTTTGATATTTAATTTCTCATATGAAAATCAAATACATATCATTCCTTAATATTCTAATTTCCTTCATCCTACACGTTTATCCATTCAAAGTATTTGAGAACAAAATAACTTGCTTACTTGTTTTGGTGTGGTGGGTTTTGTTTTTAGGGTTTATAGTTCTCAAAAATTATCGCATTCCTCTTTAATATGATGAAAATGATTCCATTTATTTATTCATTCACCAAACAAAGGCGGTATAGATACAACAATGATCACACATCAAAAATGTCGCGACTTTTATTTTGTTATTAAGAGATACAAACATCATCATCTTCGTGATCCATCAACAGCCACGATCCATCTGCTTGTCGAACCATACCCTTGTTCTTCTTAACCCACCACATAGGAGGCACATGATATTCATCCAACAAACTATCCGAATACTTGTTTACTAGAGCAATATCCCGTCTAACCTCTAGCTTGAAACCTCCCTCCCTACCTTGTGCACCCGCAACTCCATGTAAGTAACTCTCCATGTCATGCCACCTGTGTATGTCTCCAGGACTCTTCAAGTATGCGGACTTACTCGTATCAATCACCAACTCTTCACCGATGTGCAAGTAACCCAACTTCAATGGGTAGTGTGGAACCACATCGTGTTCATTATGAACACGTAGGATATGGATGTCCTTATGTAAAGAGAAAAACTTTTGAAAGTCCGAGTTTCCCACACGAGGGCTACCAAAGACAAAAGCTGTCACAGGAAACGTCTTGACAGACATGCCCATTGTCGTCTTGTTGAATCCATTTGAGACGATATCAACTGCATTGAGCGTCGCAAGTGCTCCACCCATGCTATGCCCGACTATTGTCAAACTTATTTCCTCGTTCTTGTATAAATCAACTAATCGCCTCACCTCTTCAAGAACCTATACATTATATTACAAATAAAGTGATCAAAATACGTGTTTTTTTATTATTAAAACTAGCTAGCTTGTTTTTTTATAAAGGAAACTCACTTGGACTCTAGCACTTGCTTTGTTGAAACGAGATGCAGGATCACCAGTGGTGTAGATTGAATGCCACCCATGTTGAACTTTTACATGATGATGTTCTCTAAATATTTCCGGAGCTGAAACCGAAGGAAATTTTAGATCATTAATCCATTCCATGTTTTGAACTGTGCCTCTCCATGAAATAACAATATCTCTCCTCCCTAACGCCACCTTCCCTTCATCTGAAGCCACTGCTACGTACCCTATCCAGTTGGATTCCTTGCTCCAGGCCTCTCTTGACAATGACTTTACAAGGAACGACGGAAGGGGGGCTGAGGATGTGCCGTAGAAATATTTTGTCACTTCATACTTGAAAGGGTTTCCTTGTTCGATTCCAACTTTTGAGAGGAGGTTACTACGGTTGTATAGGCTGTTTCCGGCGTTCTTTGATGTCTTCTCTGTATTGAAAGCGTCTCTTGCTGCCTGAGCCATCTCGCCATAGTGGATAATGTATCGCCGTAGATCGATGTCAAGAGGATCTAATAGGCCTGACCAATTGTCTTCTCCACTTAGTGTCGTCCATCTCTTAGATATGCTAGCCATTAATTTCTTGTCTCTCTTTCTGGAATAAGTTGTTCTTTTAATTTGTGAAAGTTGTGGTAATTTAATCGTGTATATATAGGTGATAATTGATGATGCAATCATGTAATATTTATATTCGTCATGTTGTGAAATAAAAATGAACAACATATTTCATATCATATAATAATTAAGCATGGTGGAGGGGAGAGATATTATGACGAGTGTAAGGTCAAGTAGTTTTTGATGAAGAAGAGCATGAGGAGCTTACTAGGAAATTGTTCCTGGTTAGCTTTAAACAGAAATAACGATTAAAGAATAAGGAATTATCGTCTCCATGAACGGGCATGAGAAAGGGGTGATGGATCCGAACCACACCATCAACCCGAAATTCATGAACTTCATGCTCCGAATTCAACATATTTTATTTTGACCAAGTTTTTCGGTTTTATTTTAGGTCCTTTCAACATTAAAGTCGTGACATTTTCATGATTTATTTCAATCTCGTGCTATTTTAGATAATCGCTATCATTTTTTATCATTGTCGAATTAAAGAATTTTGGTAGTCCTAACATGAACAGCTTCATCCATATAAGGACAATTTGGTTGTTTTAACTTCATTGAATATCCATTTTTCTCCATAATATGTATCAACGTTGTTTGTTCTAGCTTTCGTTATGCATCCCATAAGTCCATAACCAATAAAACTCAACTTGTAAATCCCGGTAATACTTATAAGTAACAATATGTTAAATCATATCTTCAGCGCTCTTTCTATCATCTATGTGTTGGTGTTCTATATATATATATATATATGACCGACATAAGACTTGACTTGTTAGATATTATGGAGGTTTAGTGAGCACCATACCGAATTTCTCTATTATTTTCTTGTTTTTCACTTTGGCCAATATATTTGTGATATTATATACAATATATGATATCCGGTTTATTAGTGAAAGAATTATTCAAATTCATGCGATGGCCATGTGGTTACCAATTCCTTCCTCTATTATTTATGATCACCCCTAGAACAAGACGTTGAAACTCATTGATCTTAGTCCATGCTATATTTCATAGCTTTTACCCGTATATTTTGGAATAACGTACCATCTTTATGCCTATTCTATTTCAATATTGTTTTTCTTCCAAATTAATGAAACTGGGAAGTCATGTAAACGCCCACTACCCAATATTAATGTGCTACCTTTAATATTATAGAATCAAATTTGTTTTCTAGTTTTTGTTTAGTTTTATTACGATGGAGAAGTATTTTAAGATAGCACTATTTCTAGGCACCAACCCGTCGAACAACTAATTAATATGGTAAGCAAGTTTGAATATATGTAGATCAAGGAAGGCTGCTTTTAAACATACATGAACTTGGAGAACTTTTGACCGGCTTCATCCCATGATTACGTTAACACATAAATCATGGGCAATATAAAATTACAAATGTAATTGGACCAGGTAATCAATGATGCACATCGATTGGAAGTCAACGATGCTACGTACTATGGTTGATTTTTTTTTTTTCAAAGATCAAGGCTGCTAATTTGTGTTAATTAATTGTAGGATTGTCGGACAATCGTGTTGCATTTTTGTTTGACACACATCGTATATTTTACACATGTCACAAACACAAAAAGGACAAGAATTCTATCATTTCGTCTCAATTTCAAATCGTATCATGTATTTTTATCATTCCGTGTGGTTGACAAATGGATAACCTTAACCCGTTAACCTTATAAGTAAACATTAAAAAAATCATATTTTTTGTATTTATAAACATAGACGGATCTAGTTCAAGGTTTGTGCAATTGCTTGCTTACCTTTCAATTTTTTTTATAAATGTCGATTTTTAGAAAATAAATAAATAATGTATTAAATATTATGTTTGCATACTTTAAATAAATACATGTACATCGGTTCCTAGTTTGATTAGGAAGCAAAGATATGCATCTATCTTTTACAATAAATGGAATTTTAATTACATCATATGTAAAATAAAATTTAAAAAAACAGATATCTACTAAAACTATTACATCATATGTAAAAAAAAAAACAAAAAAACAAAAAAAACAAAAAAAAACAAAAAAACAAAAAAAAACAAAAAAACAAAAAAACAAAAAAAAAACAAAAAAAAAAAAAAAAAAAAAAAAAAAAAAAAAAACCAATATCTCACCAAGAAAAGATAGTGATGTAGAGATAACATCTTAAGAAAATGCCCCAATTTAAGTTTAAAAGTAATTTGTGCCTACAAATATAACTTAGAGTCTTTTTTAACATTATATTCTTTTATAGCAACTAGTATTTTAGTGAAATCTGTAGAATTTATTGAAATTTATAAATGTCGATAATAATGCAACAACTTCCATGCTAAAATATGGACATTTTTAAGTATAAATGGAAGTACATATATTTTTGATGAAATGCCTAGAAATTACAGTACTGTTTAAACCAATTGGAAGAATCGTTTAAATATTACAAACTTAGATTATATTTTTACATTTTCACGCCAATATTCAATGTTTAACAAAGTCATTATAATACAACAAAGTGCAAATGTTCTTTCGGTTGGGACTCCGACTCCATAAAGTGAATAGATTTTCATATCAGGAGCATTTGGTAACCTGAAAATATTGAGAAATTATGCAAGTTAAAATACTAATACTTAAAATAAAAAGCAATAATTTGAATTCAAACATAATTGAATAGAAGTTCTATACACCATAATGATACCGCTTATAAAGTTAGATGATTATGATGATACTATTTGTAATTATATGATGTTTTAATTAGTTACAAAAAAAATCAACCCCTCACTTATATAAATGGACCGATATTGGGTTATGTTTTATTTTTTAATGGGTCAAATAGACAAAAGGAAAAAGTTTAGCCAGAAAAGAAGATATGGGTGATAAGGGACCAAAAATGTAGGATTTACAAACTTATAGGACCAAAAGTATAAGATTTACAAACTTGTGTGGCAAAAACCCAAAGAAAGTAAACTTTACTATTCCTTAGCCTCGTGAGAACACACACACACATATATATATATATATATATATATATATATATATATATATATATATATATATATATATATATATATATATATATATATATCAGTACGATCAAATTAAATAACAACACCTAAAATGTTGAAAACGCATAAATACATCTGAACCATCTAAATATCCAAATCTAAGTCTATTATTCATCTGACCATTTATGTACATTCTTAAATTATTGATATGAAAATGTAACTTTGAAATTGTCAAAATGGTATAATAGTAATTAAATAATTATTTAATCCTATAACCTCTCATATACTTTACTCTCTCTCTCTCCTTCCAATTTCCTGTCTCTCTCTCTCTTCCTCGATCTCTCTTTATACCTAGGGCACGCCTTCATCATCTACACACCAACAAAGCACCATCTATTCATCAAGATCATCTCATGTCGCAGACACTATCGAGCCTCCTCACTCTTGTTCTTTTTTTTTCGAGTGCGTATTGATCAATCGGTAAAATAATAATGAGAGAGAAACTACCGATGAGTAGAAACCATGTGACAGAGAGACAGATACAGAGACCGATTGCGACATAAAAAGCGACGGAAACAATCGAATTGTCGACGACGCAATCTAATGTGTCGGCAACATCAAATGGTGTTCGTAATCCGGTTGGATAGCTAGATTAATTCTCATTGTTTTCTTGTTTCCAATTTGAAGGTAACCCTAGAATTTTTAGGTTTTTGATTTTGGATTCACCATCCTCATTAAAGTTCAGTTTTTTTTTCTGCAATTTTAATTTTATATATCTTTTTTATACTTAAATTCATGACATATGTATGTGTGTGTGTCTATATATATATATATATATATATATATATATATATATATATATATATATATATATATATATATATATATATATATATATATATATATATATATATATATTAGATGTTTGCCCGTACAAAACAGCGATGATAAATAGCTTTTTTGGAGAATAGTTTCTTAGAGAAAAATAATGATTAGATTTTATTATTAGTTCTTATGTAATAAGAAACTACAACTTTTAAATAAAATATTTATTTTTATACCTTATATTTATATTGTCAGTTTATATTATTGATGTAAATTAATTAGTATTGGTGTCTAGTTTAATAAATGTAAATAAATCTATATATATATATATATATATATATATATATATATATATATATATATATATATATATATGAATTTAATATTTTAAAATTTTCATTTACTCTAATTCAATTTTTTTAATTACTTTCTTTTAATACAAGTTTTCAAAATTTTGACAACTATTAATGAATTATTTGTGTATATTTGATTTGTACAAAAAATTTTGTAACTTATATCTCTTAAATTTAAGATACAACTAATATGTTTTTACAATATATATATATATATATATATATATATATATATATATATATATATATATATATATATATATATATATATATATATAAACTAGCCGTTTATCCGCGTCAAACGACGGGTGTAAATAATTTTTTTTAGAAGTTAATTATTAGTTATTAGAAAATAAAATATTATAGCTTTCTTTATATTAAAATTTGAAAAAAGTTTGTAAATGAGTTTAATAAATTCAAACATGTTATGACATAAAAAGTAATAGTATTAACTTATATAAATTTCTACTAAATCATAATAAAATTTTGAGTTTGAAGATATTTTAAATTCCTATGGTTGAAAATAAAAAAATAAAAAATAAAAAATAAAAATTGATATCTATATCAATTCAATATAAATAGCAAATTATATATAAACAAAGGACATTCCATTTATTTATTATTTGGTTTTAAAGTGAGGTTTCTTTCAACATCCTTTCATTTCTTGGTATTCGCAGCTCATATGAGGCTTGAAATATTGTGGCAGTTAAATACTGCAATAGGTTCTTTAAACACATACATACAATTGGTCTTTTCTTGATAATACATTTTGCAACACACAACTTTCAAGTATACAAAAAGTCAGAAACCATGATTTATATGATAATATAACACTACAAAAAAATGCCAATTAGTGACCAAAACGATTTGGTCACTAACAATAGAATGAATCGTCACTAAATGATTTAGTGACGAAAATTCCGGTCGTCACTTTTCATCACTATAGGTTCGTCACAAAACCAATTTAGTGACCAACTATAAATATGGTCACTAAACAGTGACCAAAATATACTCGTCACTAAATCTGTTACGACCCACTTGGTCACTAAATGTTGTCACTAATCAATCAAGGTTGTCACTATTTTATCTACTTAGTGACCAATAAAATTCGTCACTGTTTAATCCGATTAGTGACCACAAAAAGTGGTCACTGTTTAATCTGATTAGTGACTATATTAAGTCATCATTGATTTATCCTATTAGACACAAAAGGGGTCAATAATTAAGAAATTATTGAAATATTAAATATCATTTTTAATATGAAATATAACAATATCCAATTATACAAAAGAAAAAGCAATCATATAAATTTTTACAATACAACAATAACCAAATAAATCTTCACATTTATAATATGAAAATTAAATGTCAATTTAAAAAATTCCATACATTTTATCTAGTATTTCAAACAACAAACATATAAAGATCAACCGGGTGAAGTTCATTTAATAAGAAAAGTAAGTTCAATTGATCAATGCAATTGAGATAAACGCGAAAGCTCACTCATCATAAATTCCATTTTCTTATTTTGCTTCTCTCGATATTTGATTTGCTCTTCTTGAAATTGTAGTTACTCTTCTTTAATTACAAGAATTTCCTCTTCCAAGGTTTTTGATTTTTCCTTTTCCAATTCCAGTTCCATTTGTAACTTTTCTGTGCCGAAAACTTGTTTTGTCAAAACAGAACGCCCTTTTATATATCCTAGTATACGATGTAGTTTTTTCATACATATTTCAGTCGGCGAACAAGAAGAAGAAGCTTCCTCATTTAGCAATTTATTCTGCATAACAAAACAATTTAGATTAATGTAAAACAAAAATTATTCATAAATATGTCAAGTTATTAAAAATACTCAAATTTCTCCGGCCTTCACATTGATCATTTGATTTTTCTTTTTCGAAAAATGTCCAATCTTGTAACGTTCAATGAATGATACTTCTTCTCCTTCTTTCTTTTTCTATTTTCAAAAGGTTACTCACCATAAGTTTGTCAAGATATATATATATATATATATATATATATATATATATATATATATATATATATATATATGATGTGATTTAACAATCTTTTAATCTATGAAGATCGATTAGATCTTGAACAAGTAAGTAAACAAAGACGATAAAAAACACAATAATAAGAACGAGACAAGATTGAATCAAACGTGTCGAATGATTAAACAAAATCCTCAGAAGAGCTCGATTAAGAACATCAACTGTAGAGGATTGGAAGGTTACAAGAACTATCAAAGAAACCTGTTGTCGTCTAGATGTATCGCTATTCTCAGATCTCTAAAACCTTAACCTAATATGCATGCAAGCGAAAACTTATATACAAAACATAAAAGGTTCACGGTTGGACAGGCCCAAACCAGAATACATAATAGCATAATCAGTCGAGCCCAAAAGACGCAATCTACAAAGCCCAACAATCTCCCCCTTTGCGTCAATTTGGAGCGAGACCTTCACTAATTACTTGGGCCAGCAGCTGAAACCGGTACCTTCTTCACGGTACTAAACAGACATTTGGTGATTGAAAGAATGGTCTGTCTAAACCGGATGTACCAGTTAATCATATCTTCAAAATACTTGACATCATCGGCCGAGTTCTCTTTACACCGTTTGACAATGAACAGCACATGCTCCAAACAGGTTGTGGTGTAAAGATGCTTGTCAGCTAAAGCGAAGAGACATTTCTGTCCTTCCGCTCGAGTGAACATAACCGTGTTACATCTTGGGTCGATCCTGCCCAGTAGCATTTGATTGAGATCACTGGCCGATCCCACAGGAGCAATTTTGGGTTTCTTCTTGAAGACTGTGGCGACCTCCTGATCCATTAGGGTAACCTCCATGATGTAGCAGATTAACATCCTTTTGACATGGTCTAGAATGGGACCATATTCAGCTTCATTAGTCAAAAGGATATTATACAGGACGATCCAATCATGAGGATTTAGATTCGGTAGATCTGCCAAGGAGATAAGATGAGCAGTTTTTGCAGATCCCCGAATCAATTTGAACCGAACGTTTATAAAACATCCCTCAGTATAAGGTTTTAGCACCCGAACGTTTACAATCTTCTGGGCGCTCCATGTAAGGAATTGTGGATGAGCAGCCGCCAGATAGAAGTCAATGAGCTCCCTGTCAAGCTCAGCGTTCGGGTGAGGGACTTCAAAGATGTTAGAGAAGACGTGGAAGATGAACGCCTTTCGAGTCAGCGGCATATCGAACTGCGAATCGACAGTGTTGTTGCAGTCGAACGATATAACCGGCTCGAGCCATAAGATGCTGGGAGTTTCAATGGCCTTTTTGATTAAGCGTTCCCTGGTCCAGGCAGGGAAGAGAGTCTTTCGGCTATCAAGGAGATCGTGGGCTTCTTTTTGTTTGCGTTCGGCTTCGGCAGCCTCACGCGCCACACGACTGGCATCTTCACCAACCTTGCGACTGTTCTTTCGTTTTAAAATGTCAGCAATGGTCTCCTTGTCGCCTTCTTCATCTTCGTCCTCAGCTATGTTTTTGCCTTTGTTCTTCACACCCGAACCTAAAGTTTGATCAGTTGGAGATGGTTCGGTCGTGTGAGTAGCTTTGGAGGAAGGAGGTGGTTTTGATCCTGTCTTCTCATCTCCCCCTTGGTTCGGAATGGACACAAAACTTGGGAGGCCCTCTACTTTGTTGAGAAGATCGATGGCTGGAGAGAGCTTTTCAGCAAGGGAACGCCTCACCGAAAAGTTTAGGATGGGATCGTGTGCTTCCAGAATGTTGGATATAACAGCGTGGACATCCGAAACACACGTCTTGACCACCTCCCGTTCAGATCGAAGATCTTCCAGTTGTTGTTGGGATTGAGAGAGTTGTGTTGTCTTGACCTCAAGTGCAGTTGTTTTGATTGCCAGATCGTCCATTAACGAACGCTCGGTTGCCAGATCTTCTTGTAGCTTGGCGAGGCGAGCATCAATGGAGGCAGTAAAGGCCGAGTTGTCGTCGCTTATGGTTTGACGTAGAGTTGCGAACGAAGGCAACTCCGATGAGATAAAATTGACCAATTGTTGGACAATTGGTTCCAAAGATGCCTTTGTGGCATCTGCACTTTCCTGCAGGGACTGCAGCAGGGTAGAGGCATCAGAAAATAGTTTATCGACTTTTTTGGTCGCTGCCTCACATGCCCTGGTAGATGCCTGAATTGCAGCAGTTGCTGAGGCTGCTGAATCATGTTGAGCCCTGGAGAAGGCATCAACAATCTTCTGAAGGACAACTTCAGACAAAGTGGACTGTTGGTTAGACGAGGAGGCGAGAAGTAGGTCAATCTTCTTGTTGAGCTCTTTGAGATGTTTCTTGGTTACTAGAGCATCATCCTCCTCGTCACTTTGAACTTGAAACGTACTATAGTAGACCGAATCAAAGATCATGTTTTCTCCCCCAAGATAAGGGTTTTCACCCTCAGATGCATTTCCATGAGATGAAGAGGGTGGAGAGGTTGGGGGTGTTGAGGGTTTGGTAGGAGCAGGTTGAGTGGGTGATGGTATAGTTTCGGTTGGTGGTTGAGTATGAGTAGTTTCGGTTGTGTGGGTTTTGGGTTGAGGAGGTTCGGTTACATGTGGTGATTCGGTTGTAGTTGTAAAGATTGGTGGAGGGGAAGGAATTGGGGAAATGGGTAGTTCAATCTCTGGGGTAGGGGACCGAGGTGGTGTATTGCCTCGTTGAGGAGATGCATCCCCTTGAGAGTCGTCAGAACCCGAACTCTCACCCTCAGAGTCACTCGAAGAAGAGGGTATAACAAGCTTTCGCTTCGGTTGGGTCTTCCTCTTCTTCGGTGGTGGGGATGGTGCGGCTTTTGGCTGTTTCCTCTTTTTAGGAGAAGGTCCCTTTGAAGCTTTGGAGGCTTGCTTTCCTTTTTCTGCCTTTTTACCTCTGCTCACCGGTTTATCTGCATCATGAATAGACCTGAGCATATCCGGGGTCAGATCTCTTGGACCAGATGGCCTTAGCTCCTTGAGCTTCCGAATCAACCTTCTATCCGAAGGCACATCACCATACATTGACTCCGGGATAGAGCCAATAAAGGAGAATTTTGATGCATCTGAGACGATGATCTTCTTGGTATGGAAAGTACCAACAGAAGACATCGATGCACCTTCAGCAGTGGGAACATCGAATCTGTCCATGGCCCATTTAGTTATCAGTATCCAGAATCGGGCCAACGAAACTTCAGAGTGTCGGGATGAAGAGGAGAGGCTTTGAATAAGTTGTTGCCATAGAACAAACCCATAATCCAGGTTGATCCCATTATAAACTCCGTACATGATGGTGAGGAACAGACGACTTGCACCATCTGAACCTGAACTTCTCTCCGACAATCCCTTGAAAAGGACTGTAAATAAACCGTTACATTGTGGCGGCAAGCATGACTTTTTGAATCTTGCAACTGATGTAAGAACCTCTGTGTATCCCATGTTGTAAAACATGTTATACAGATGACCAATCTGTATCGACTCCGGATGAACTCTGGAATGGTCAGTAGCAAATCCGAGCAAAGTGCAGAAACGCGGGCGAGAGACGGAGGTTTTGTGATCTCCAATCTCGAAAAATACCCGGTCGACAGCCTTGTCGTAATATGCAGTCGCGTAGACCTGCGATAGGGCCGCCATCGGCACCGATTCGATTCTGGAAAGTGCTGGAACGAGTTGGGAATACTTTAGGCACTCTATGACCGGCGACATGTAGGAGTCGTATGCCATTGGGTTAAGATCAATGACCAAACATTGTTGTGGGCGAATGGGAAGAATCTGTGAGGTAGCATGAACTGAAGAGGAGTCAGCCATTGATGCAGGTGAGAAGAAGATGATGAACAGGAAACTGTATGGGAGTATTTGCGTTTCGGAAATTTTGAAAGTGGTAAAGAGGTAAAAGGAGGTGTAACGGGCTATTTATAGTGGGTGATAAGAGAGAGAAAAATCGTTTCAAATCTCTTATGGATGACAGTTGGGACGTGCGATGATCACGTAGGAGAGAGAGTGTCAGGTTCCTAGGACCACGCCGCCCAATAAGCGCCGTTTCATAGGGACAAGCCGTTACTGTTTAACCACGCGCATTGAATGCCACAAGACAAGAAAGAACTTAAGGTTTAAAAGAATGTCCGTTAAAATTACGATCAACCAGTTATAAAGAAATGTTGAAAGGCTTCTTTTAATTAGGCTAAAAACGACTAGCTTGAAAATAAAATCTCAGAAAGAAAAATAAGAACTAGATCCCAAGGGAAGAAATGTTATGGGTTTGTAACAATTTCATAGGAATCACATAAAATTGGAGATTTTAATAGGGTACTTTCATCAATTCTTTAGTGAGAACTTGAGCAATTTAATTGTTCACCGTCAATTCGTTAGGTGTGGAATTTTGGGTTTCACTTAGTTCGTAGTGACACAATACTAAGATCATAAACACAGATGTTGTGTAACCATAAACCTCAGTGGTAATTTCTGAGAGTCTCAAGGGTTACCATGATGGAATGAGTGTAGTGGAGAAGTAATGTAGAGATGGTGTAAGAGAACAAAGTACCTCTACTGCGAAAAGAAGGACCAAGCAGGAAACTCTTAACTCATATGAGAAAAGAGTGAGGTAGCTCACGATTAGAATAAATGAATTGGCCTTATTGGGAAGACAAGGTTTGTGTATACCAGGTCATGAAGGCCATTATTCAAAATCTTATGAGGCTTGAGACACATACAGCAGCATGCTTCTAGGGACATTTAGGTATTTCATCAAATGTATCCCCATAAACGAACACTAACACACAAAAAAAAAATTTGGAATTTTTGAGATAAACCGAACCCGAACCTTCGGTTGGTTTCGGTTGAGAAAAGTTTTGAAAAACCGAACCCGAACCTTCGGTTGATTTCGGTTCTAGAAAATTTTGAAAAACCGAACCCGAACCTTTGGTTGGTTTCGGTTCTAGAAAATTTTGAAGAACCTGGAAATGTAAGAAAACAAGAATATTTTTTTCTTTAGAATCAAACGAGGAAAAACAAAATTGTACAAGAAATATACAACATTGAAAAACTACCTTTGAAGAAATGAGTGGGTCAGATAGTTGAACCGAACCCGAACGTTCGGTTGGTTTCGGTTCTTATGTTTGAGTTTGAGAGGTAGCGTGAGGTACTGACTCTGATTCCATCATACCTAGTCCTTGCAATATTTTATTGAATGATGCTTCAGGAAGAGCTTTTGTAAAGACGTCAGCCAGTTGATCAGTGGTTCTTACGAAGTGAACTTCGACGTTTCCATCTTCCACGTGATCTTTGATGAAGTGATACCTCAGTGCTATGTGTTTGGTTTTGGAGTGTTGCACTGGGTTATGACAGATCCTAATTGCACTTTCAGAGTCACAATATAGTGGGATCTTCTTCATATTGAGTCCGTAGTCTCGAAGTTGACTTTGGATCCAAATCACTTGTGACGTGCATGATGCAGCTGCAATGTATTCCGCTTCGGTAGTAGATAGCGACACGCACGTTTGTTTCTTGGATTGCCAGCTGACTAACTTCCCGTCAAGAAATTGACAGCCACCAGTTGTGCTTTTACGGTCGAGTCCACATCCTCCAAGGTCAGCATCAGAATAGGCTTGAACAAAGAAGCCTGAGTTAGATGGATACCATAGACCTAAGGAGGTGGTTCGCTTGAGGTAGCGTAGGATGTTCTTCACTGCAAGCATGTGAGGTTCGCGTGGGTTTGCCTGAAATCGAGCACAGTAACAAACAGAAAACATGATATCAGGTCTGCTAGCGGTTAGATACATTAATGAGCCAATCATTTGACGATAGAGCGTGATATCATCAGCCGGTTTGTCTAGGGATGGGGTAAGCTTGGTGCCGAATGCCATTGGGACTTTGACTTTTGAGTCTCCCATCATTCCAAACTTTGCTAGGAGAGTCTTCGTGTAGGCTTCCTGATTAATAAAGATGCCTTCGGGTCCCTGTCTTATGTTTAAACCAAGGAAAAAATTAATAGGACCCATTGAGCTCATTTCAAACTTAGTCTCCATCAGCTTTCTGAATTCAGCTGTTAAGCTAGGATTCGTGGAACCAAAGATTATGTCATCGACATAAATTTGAACTATCATAAGGTGGTTACCTTCCTTTTTGCGAAAGAAGGTTGGGTCAACCGAACCTTGTTTGAATTTAGACATCTTTAAAAAATTTGTAAGCGTTTCATACCAGGCTCTCGGAGCTTGCTTAAGGCCGTACACAGCTTTATCCAGAATATAGCAATGATTTGGATGCCTTTCGTTCACGAACCCAGGAGGTTGCTCCACGTACACTGTTTCTTCGAGTTCTCCATTGAGAAATGCACACTTGACGTCCATTTGGAAAACCTCAAAGTTCTTGTGAGCAGCATAAGCCAGAAATATTCTAACATATTCTAGCCGAGCTACTGGAGCGAAAGTCTCTTCATAGTCTATCCCTTCCTCCTGACAATATCCCTTTACCACCAGACGAGCCTTGTTCCGTATAACATTACCTTCCTTGTCCATTTTATTCCTAAATACCCATTTGAGACCAACAACCGAAGCATCTGGAGGAGTTGGAATGAGGCGCCAGACTTTGTTCCTTTCAAATTCGTTCAGCTCGTCTTGCATTGCTTGAACCCAATCAGAGTGATCGAGGGCAGTATTAACTGTCTTTGGTTCAACTTTTGATACGAATGAGTTGAACATGCAAAACTCAACCTTTGAAAATAAGGAAGTCTGTTTTGCTTTCAGTTGTGATCGGGTCAAGACCTTTTCAGAGACATCTCCAACTACTTGAGAGACAGGATGATCTCTGGTCCATTTGATAAGAGGAGGGTAATTTGGATCAAAGGTTGGGTCTAGTTCAGCATTAATTATTTCGTCTGGCTCAGATTGGCTATCGTA
Organism: Lactuca saligna; assembly: GCF_052625555.1. NCBI lineage: Eukaryota > Viridiplantae > Streptophyta > Magnoliopsida > Asterales > Asteraceae > Lactuca > Lactuca saligna. The sequence continues at coordinate 158,934,615 of NC_136417.1, forward strand.
ACCGAGTGTCATATCATTATGTTCCCCCTCAGTTGATGAGCTTTGAAAGACATGAGGTTCAGGTGTTTCGTGTGATTCTGAGCTTTCTGGTGTTGAGACCTCTTTGGTTGAAGTTGTAGAACTTGGCTCCCCCTGGACTTGAGCGCTTGCTCCCCCTCGACTTGAGCACTTGGCTCCCCCTCGACTTGAGCGTCGTTGGAAGGAGAGTCGTTAGAGATTGATGCTTCTTCATGCATTGTCCTTGCAGCGTCTTCGACAATCTGCTCCATGTGATCAACCTTGTTGTCTGCTGCACCTGCTTCGGAAAGTGAAGCGTTCTCCGGTTCGTTAAAGATGTCCATTAATGTCTCGAATAAGTTGGCGACCGAGCCTGTAACCTGGCCATTTAGAGGAAAGATTTCCCCAGTGATGTCTTCTTTAGCCTGTAGCTTCTTGACATAGTTGTCGTCAAAGGTCACATAGTATGTCTCTTCAATCTTTCTCGAACGCTTGTTTAGGACCCTGTATGCCTTGGATGTGAGCGAGTAACCCAGAAATATTCCCTCGTCGGCTTTGACATCAAACTTGTTGCGTTGTTCTTTAGAATTAAAGATGAAACACCTTGAGCCGAACACATGGAAAAATTTCACATTTGGCTTTTTGTTGTTCAGTATCTCATATGGAGTGAGCGTGAACCTCTTGTTGAGATATGACCTGTTCTGTGTAAAACAAGCAGCCGAAATAGCATCAGCCCAAAAATAAAGAGGTAAGGAAGCGAAACTTAGCATAGTTCGGGCAGCTTCACACAAAGATCGGTTTCGTCTTTCGACTATTCCGTTCTGTTGCGGTGTGTAGGGAGCTGAGAAATTATGACTAATTCCCTTTTCTGCAAGAAATTCTTCAAACTCTCTGTTCTTGAATTCGAGACCATTGTCGCTTCTGATGTTACGAACAACCTTCTTAAGTTGTACTTCAATTTGCTTGATAAACACTTTCAGCTTTTGAGTCGCTTCAGATTTGAGCTTTAGAAAGAACACCCGTGTAAATCGTGAAAAGTCATCAACAATAACAAGAATATACTTGCTACCACCGATGCTTTCGATAGATGAAGGACCACACAAATCGATATGAAGTAATTCGAGTGGTTCAACGACTTTTGTGTTGATTATAGATGGATGACTTTGACGACTCTGCTTCCCCATTTCGCATGCAGTGCACAGATGATCCCTGTCGAACTTGAGCAATGGAAGGCCCCTAACATGACCTCCAGTAACAAGATGGTTGATATCTTTAAAATTAAGATGAGATAATCTTCGGTGCCACAACCAACTTTCGTCGGATTGAGCTTTTGACAACAAGCATATAGCTGGGTTTCCTTTGATGGGTTTAAGGTTTAAGGGAAACATTTCACCCTTTCGCTCTGACTTGAGAATCACTTTCTTTGACTTTTTCTCTATGATTTCAGAACCTTCATCATCGAACGAGACTTTGAGACCTGTACCTCCAACAAGCTGAGATACACTAATGAGGTTGTGTTGGAGTCCTTCCACATAAGCCACCTTCCTTATAGTAAAGTCTCCATTTGTTATCATTTCGTATCCCTTTATGGTGCCAAAAGAATTGTTTCCAAACTTGACGTTGCCACCATTTGCAAGAGATCTGTATTCCCTAAGCTCCTCTTTCCTCCCTATCATGTGACGTGAGCAGCCACTATCGATGTACCATTCTTCGTCGAACTGCTCGTCACTTATAACCTGCAAAAATTAGACAGATTTAGGAACCCAAAATTTCTTGGGTCCACGTGAGTTTTGCATGGGAACGGGAACAATAAGAGAGACATCAACAAGATAAGTTCATTTTATAAGAGTTGTTTCATCTTTCCTTTTAATGGTAAAAACTTTTATTTTGTTATGATTGGGTGAATTAGGTTTGGATTCTGGTTGGGATTCATTGACCTTTTTCTTCCACTTTTGCTCAGTTGACGAATGAGATTTTTGAAAACAAGAGAAATCAGCTTTAGAGTAAGATGGAGACGAATCGGTGGGAGTAGAAGAATTATGAGACCGAAAAGAGGAATTAGAAGAACGAGAAGAATTTGAACAAGAGGGTTTGGATTGAGAGAAGTTCCGGGCTTGAGACTCTAGGGGACCCTTTTGCTTTTGATCATTGGAGGGAATGACCTTAGAGTTTTGTTCTCTTTTGACTTCAGAACCGAACCTTTGCGTTCGGTTGGAACTGTCTTTGGAACCGAACCTTTGGTTTCGGTTGAAGTCCTTTTCAGAACCGAACTTTTGCCTTCGGTTGATATCTTCTTGTGAACCGAACCTTGGCTTTCGGTTGATATCTTCTTGTGAACCGAACCTTGGCTTTTGGTTTTTGTGACTTTCAAGCTTTCCTACAGGATTGTTTTCATACTTTAGATTCTTGTCTTGATGAGAGAAATATGCATTCTGGGAATGCCAGAATTGTTTCCTTTCAGAAAGGTTCTTCCTGTATCTATTGTTCCTTTCTATCTTCCTATTCCTCATCTGAGAAGGTTGATGATGAACATTTGCTTTCGTTTTTGGTGACTCCTTGGCTGGTTCCTTTTGAACTGCAGGAGTTTTACTTTGAGCCGAAGGAGCCGAGGGAATGTCTTCTTTTGCCGAGTGATCATTCTTCTGAGGAATATCTTTTGTACCACTGGTGCTCGGCTCATCGAAGTTGTTCGGCTTATTCAAGGGTTCAGGTATGTATCTTCCTTTGCTCTTCCAGGAAGTTCTTTCAGATAAACCAATGGTTTCGTCTGCATTATCAATTGGAGCTTCCCAGAAGTACTCATCACAGCCATCAGCGTTGTCTTCGTTTACAATGGCTACAAGTTCAGCTGTTTGGTGTTCGGTTACTCCTGTTACCTTGTATACTTGATTTGGAGTGGTCCTGACCTTTTGATACACAACAACTTTCTCAACTAATTTTGGGGACTTTTGATGGGACAACCGAGCGAACTCCACTGAATTTTCAGAAATTAGATTCTTGTGATTTTCAGGCTCGGTTTTAATAAATTCTGAGCAGTCAACCGTGTCCTCTACAGAAATTTCGCTCATGTTATCATCCTCGTTAAGCTCAGATGCATTTTCAACATCAATTTTGTTTTCTGAGCTTATGTTGGCATTTAAAGAGTCAAATTTTTGCATGGTTTCGGTTCTCAGTTTAAGTCTGTCATTTTCATCCAAAAGATTTTTAAGCATGTTCTTGTGGTCTTTGGATTTAATGAAGGACTCAATTTTGTCCAGTCCATACATGTAGGTTGGATTGACATCATCAGACGATATCACACTCTCACAATTATAGGCTTCGGCATCGATTTCATCTTCCTTAAACTCTAGGAAGGGCAAGATCATGCGGTGGATCTTTTGGCCTATTTCACAATCTAAATGAAGCTGAGTAATATTAGAATACAGACGTTTAGCGATTAAACAAAAAACATTTCGTTGTTTTAACAATTTTAAATTGTCTCTTTGCAAATAAATGTTTTCATCTTTAACTTTGACTAAGTCTGACTCCTTTAACTCTATCCACATTCTCCGCTCCTCACTCTTCGACGCCACCCTGCTCAATTGATCAGTTAGGTTAGAATTTGTGACTCGAGTTTGAGTTAAGCTACTATCTAGATGTGAAATTCTTGTATTGACGTTTTTTAGTTCTTTCTCATAAGAAGATGATGGTACTTTGCATGAAATAAAAACAGATTGTACCTTCTTTATCAGTTCATCGAGCTCATTGAACTGCTGGCTGAGCGGTTTGGCCGTAAAGCACATGTCATCCTTTGCCTTCGGTCCATCACTTCCTCCATCGGTGTTATATCCCCTCATTTGAGATACGTCAGTTACCATGAAGCACTTTCCACCACTACTTTCTTCCTTAGTCACGTAGGCCTTTCCATGGGTAGGCTGCCTCACTTCCTCGTCTTCTGAGTCGGTAGACCAAACTTTCGTGCTGCCGAATTCATCACCTTTAACCGAACCCTGCACAATAAGAGCATTAATAGAAGGGTTAACGGCAGACTTCTTCTTTCTCAACTCATCCAGTCTTTTCTGCAACACGGCTTCCTCGTCATTCCCATCATCTTTTTCAGCCATCTTCTTAAGGACACAGTCCTTAGCATAGTGATTCTTCCCACCACAGTAGAAACAGCTTACTCCAGAATCGCCATCCACCTTCGGTTCCTTTTTGTGCTCCTCAGCTTTCGGTTCATTAATCACTTTTTCAGAGCTGTAACTCCCCTGCCAGCTTCGATTTTTGTTGCTGGGGAATCTCTTCTTTATGAACCTCTTGGGATTGGACACCATCATGGCATAATCCTCAGACGTGAGATCATATTCCTCCAGGTTGAGATCTTCATCCTCCATCGCAGCTTTACTTTTAGATAGGAGGGCCAATGAACCGAGACTGGAAACGGCATTCTTTTCTTGCAGCACAATCTTCTCTTGGGACTTGAGAATACCCACCAGTTTCACCAAAGAATATGATTTAAACTGCTCATGGGCTTTAACTGTGGAAACCACTGCTCTCCATTCAGACCTCAGACCATTCAGGAATGTAACCTTCTGTTCGATAAGCTTCCTTTCAATATCGTGTTTGATCATCTTGCTGAGAAGATGATTGAAGCGATCGAACGTCTGGGTAACAGTTTCTTCAACCCTTTGCCTGAATTCTCCAAACTCAGATAGGAGCAAAGTTTGAATAGAATGTTCAAGATCCTCGTCTGTAGAATACAGTTCGCGAAGTCTATCCCAAACATCCTTTGCCGTCGTGCATGAGCTAACCAATCTGAATGTATCGGACTGAAGGGCGAACCTGATCAACCTTAATGCCTTGATATTACACTGGAACTTATCCTTTTCATCTTGTGCAATATCTTTCACGTCCTTTAGCAGATCATTGTACTCTTTTTGTGTCTTGATGATTCTGGACGTTGCAGAATGAGAAAATGGTCCATTGGTGATGGCTTCCCAAATGAGATACCCATTATCCTCCAATCCAATAACGTAGTCTTCGAAGTGATGTGCCCATACTTCATAGTCATGGGTGTATAAGATCGGAATCTTTGTCGTCGAACCAATGCTGTTGGAAATATTAATAAGGTTTGATTGTGTCGCGTCCATTATGATCGTAAAAACCTGTTCAAAGATCAGACTTGTAATAAAGCGGATTAGGGCAAAGTAATAAATATCAAGATACGTCAATAAAGAGATGACGGCTCAATAAATATTGATGATTGCGGAAAAACCCTAATGGAAATCTTTTTCACAGAAAAGATGTGTATCAATTACACAGCCTCCTGCTCTGATACTAATTGATGTGATTTAACAATCTTTTAATCTATGAAGATCGATTAGATCTTGAACAAGTAAGTAAACAAAGACGATAAAAAACACAATAATAAGAACGAGACAAGATTGAATCAAACGTGTCGAATGATTAAACAAAATCCTCAGAAGAGCTCGATTAAGAACATCAACTGTAGAGGATTGGAAGGTTACAAGAACTATCAAAGAAACATGTTGTCGTCTAGATGTATCGCTATTCTCAGATCTCTAAAACCTTAACCTAATATGCATGCAAGCGAAAACTTATATACAAAACATAAAAGGTTCACGGTTGGACAGGCCCAAACCAGAATACATAATAGCATAATCAGTCGAGCCCAAAAGACGCAATCTACAAAGCCCAACAATATATATATATATATATATATATATATATATATATATATATATATATATATATATATGTAACAAAGTTGAACTAGAGGAAGAAAACTTTGACAATGCAATGAAAGATTCAAGTTTTAAAGAAGTTGCTTACCATGTCAACAAGCCTTGCAATTGAAACTGTGCCAACCGTGGGTCAAACTTGATTAAATGATTTGTTCTTCTTGTTTCTAATACTAACTTTCTGCAACAATTATAGAAATGAAAAGGATTATATCATACAAAATGTAAAGACACATGGAGATTTTTGTAATTATGAGAAGTAAATACATAGGAATCAAAAAACACATGGACCAATTTTATAATTCTGCAAATTAAATACACAGGAACCAATTCTGTGAATTTTTCAAATTAAAAAAGTACAAGGGTTGTTTATGTCATATTTGCAAACCAAAAAAAACAAGGACCATTTCTATCATTTGTCCACACTATTACATAGGGACCATTCCTGTAATTCTACAAAGTAAAACATAGGGACCATTTCTGTAAATTTTGAAAAATAAAAAACACAAGGGTTGTTTCTATCATTTTTCCAAACCAAAAAACACATGGACCAATATTATAATTCTGCAAATTGAATACACAGGGACCAATTCTGTAATTATGCAAAGTAAAAACTCAATGACCATTTATGTCATTTACCATTTCTTGATATAATTTGGCAAATAGGTAAAAACCTGAAATTCTTCACTTGCAAATTTTTGACATAGTTTTACCCAATCAGCATTGATTACACCATTTGGAGGATGATTGATTGCTTCCTCTTTGTACAGAACCTTTTAAAATGAAGGTGCAATCTATATTGCCTGTTTTTATGTTGGTTCGCCAGTTGTGTATCGATAGCACGCACCATCGAGTGACAACTTAGATCATAAGTTGAATTTTCCTAAATAAAGGTTCATTTAAGAGAACACATACTGTTAGGAAATAGCAATGTATTTTCATTTATTTGTTTATTATAACATCATACTTTCATTGCTTTCTATTACATGATTGTACAGTTTTGAAGAAACTTTTTGGGGTACATTGTCTTTTTGAAAGTACAATGCTATAATAAAAGTAATGAAAGTACAATGCTATAATAGAACGAAATGAAAGTATATTGTTTCTGTAAAAAAACTTTTGCATGAAGCATAATAAATATTAAAATAGAGTTGATAACATCATATCGTGCATTTAGTGATAATGTCATACTTCAACACATCTGATTGGTTTTTCCAAGTGGTTCCATCAAATTTTGCATGATCTCTAACTACATACCCACCCTTAGTGATGAATTGTTGACTATCTTCCCAAACTATACGACCAGCACATTCATCAGCTTCAAAAACTAAATTTGCCTTATTCGAGCGCTTCTTTTTAGTTTCATTCAATGCTCTAGATTCTTTTCAAGAATTAGACATGGCTACATAAAATTGGTCAACAAGAAAAATGATTGATTATATAATCAGATACATTAATCACATACTATTTTACTTCAAATCAACATACCATGAGAACTTGAGTCAATGTTCTCATCTCGAAAAGAATCAACTTCGTTTTCCTCTTCTTCATATTCTTCTTCATCTTTGTTCAAACTAGAATAAGAAACTCTTCTCATATGACTTTGATGGGGAGAAAGTGATTCCATTGTTTCATAGGATCTCTTTAATACCCCTTTTCCAGGGCCAACCATCTAAATAACAATAACACACATTTTAAATTCCATGTAAAGTGTTGTTATCAAAAGTCAAAGCTAGAGAAATTGCCATCTTTCAGAAATTAGTAGTCTTCAACTTTTGTTGATTTGGTTTCTCTATTCCCCAATATCTTTTCTGATCCATCAAATGTCTACTCAAACACTACATACCAAACAAGACCATAAAAAGTACATAAAAGACATTATATTCTTAAATAGCAATGTACTTTTTTTGAAATTAATTTTTTTTCAAATTTAAATACATAAAGTTAATGTAAGTTGATTGATTACTTCATCACGAAGGTTAGATGCCTCATTTTGACCCCTCATATCTTTATTTACATGCCCAATTATCACACCCCCAAACCGGAACGGCGGAAACGTTCGGGGGCTGATGACTTTATGTGGTAACGTAACAAATGAATACATAGTAAAGAAAGCAATACAACCATCATATATATAATTGAAAGTTTACATTGTTTAAAAGTGTACATGTTCAAAATCAATTACATAATGATGTCAAAATATGAAATTAAACTGGCGTCGCAGCGTCCCTTCTTCAAAATCTGTTTGTTACCTGTAATTACTGAATCCCTGGGACATACAAGTAGTTTTGAAAGAGTAGATCAGCATTTAAGCTGGTGAGTTTCATAAGTATTTAATGACAATGTTTGTATGAAATTAAATGTTTTTGTTCTTTGTTTGCATGTTCCTAGAAAATCCTATATTTTGTACTAGTATAATTGTAACCTTCTTTCACGACAATTGCTTGTTTCTAGTAACTGTATGTAAGTATAAAGATTTCAATTTGTCCGAAAAAATCCGTAAATCATTGTGTTTTAATACCCCATGTGAGTTTTATAACCATGTTATTGACAAGGAATGCCTATACACAACGTTCTTCAGGCGTTGGAATGTTCTGATGTTTGTCACCCTAAAAGGTGGACTGTAGCTAACAGTCAGGGCGCGGGTTGTCAAGCCCGTATAGATCTATACACAAACACCATGCTCCCCCTCCAAGGGATTCTGGTATATAATACAGGACTTGAAATGTATACTCGAACGTACGTGAAGTTAATGTCTCACAAACTTAGTATAAAACAGATTTACGTGTGAAAATGTTTGTTAGTTATTGTATATGAAAGTAGCTTATCGTAGTAGTATTTCCATGTATGTAAAGTTTGTAGTATTCTCGCGAAACTATACCTATTATAGTTTCCTAAAAGTGTGTTTCATTTGTTAAATAAACCCGTAGTGAAAATCTTCACTTGTTATGAAAAAGTGTAGTTTTTGTAGTGCCAAAACCGACACACCGAATGTAATATAAGCAAAGTATCTAATTTATATAAATACCTAAATCGTTTCTCATTTCAAAAGATAAAATGTTGTCATTTTATACTTTGCATATAAAAGATTTCCTTTCATAATTTCAAATCACATATGATTCCTTTGATAAAACGCGTAAAGTGGAAGTTTATATAACACCCGATAATAGCCGAGTGTTTTACTTGTATTCCCCCCCTTAAAAGCATGTAAAAGTACTCATAAAACATTTAAAACGTGAATTTTAGGGGTAGAACTCACTTGTAAGATCGGAGATTGCGAGATGAAAAACCGGACAGAGTTTCAGCTTGCGAAAGTGGATTTCCTTGGGATTCTCGGGAGCCTCGGGGGCACGAACGACCTTCGGGACTCGAGCAAAGTGATCGGGGCATCAGGGTAGTGCGGGAACGGAAATCGAGGCAATATCGTGAGAGAAATGAGAGAGAAAGGGTGAATTTCCCGGAACCCTCGCATCCCTGTTTATAGGAGGCTGAGAGGCCTCGTTACGCTGGGCGTACGCGTACGTCATGCGTGACCGAGTCCTCGACTGCCTCGGAGCTCGGATGGGAAGGGATGGTGGTTCGAAAAGGTGTGACGTGGACGATCCGAGGCCAAGGCCTTCGCGTACGTGGGGCGTACGGGGTTACGCGGCTCGTAACTTGGATGAGTACGCTGACTCCCCCTTCGGATAATACCGTATTTTGATTTAAATAAATATATAATTTATTTAATAAACTTCAAAAATTCATATCTTCTTCATACGAACTCCGTTTTCGACGTTCTTTATATCCCCGCGAAGGTGAGACCATACTCTACAACTTTCGTTTAGATTCCGTTGGCAAATTCCGAAATTATTTTTATTATTTATTTTTAAAAGGTCGCGGTAAGAAAATTTCTTTAGAAATTCATAACTCCTTTATCTGACGTCGGTTTTTGCCAGACTTTTTACCGCTGAAATACCATTGATGAGACCTTCGATTCTCGTTTAGGTCTTTCCGGCCAAAAGTCACTCGATCTCTGATTCATGTTTTTAGTCGTCTGCCGTTAATCCGAACTTGAAAAATTCCTAACATTCTTATACGCAGTCGGATTCGAGCGTTCTTTTTACGTACGATCATGGTTTAATGACATCTATCAAAAAGGTAATTTAATTGGTGATTTTTGGACATTTTATTTTTGAAGTAAATTTTATTACAACTAACGTGATTACAATACTTGACTTTTTAGGTCGTTTACATGTAGTTGAAATATCGGGTTGTCACATCATCCCCCCGTTAGAGGGAATTTCGTCCCAAAATTTAAAGCAAGAAAGATACAAGTGAATCAAAGAAAAAGATGCGGGTACTTTTGTTTCATCTGATCCTCGCGTTCCCATGTGAATTCAGGTCCTCGCTTGGCGTTCCAGCAGACTTTCACGATGGGTATGCGACTTTGTTTTGTTTGTTTGACCTCTCGGTCCATGATTTCTACCGGTTCTTCCACGAAGTTGAGGATCTCGTTGATCTCGATCTCGTCAAGTGGGATAACAAGAGTCCTATCGGACAGACACTTTTTCAAATTCTATACGTGGAAGGTTGGGTGTATGTTACTAAGTTCACGTGGTAGGTTAAGTTTGTAAGCTACAGGGCCGATTCTAGCGAGAATCTCGAAAGGCCCTATGTACCTTGGGTTTAGCTTTCCACGCTTTCCAAAGTGTATCAAGACTTTCCATGGCGAGACCTTCAATAGGACACGGTCTCCTACTTGGAATTCCAAAGGTTTTCTCCGTTGATCAGCGTAGCTTTTCTGTCGGTCTCTAGATGCTTTCAACCGTTCACGAATCTAAACGATCTTCTCTGTTGTTTCTTGTATGATTTCCAGACCAGTGAGAGTACTATCAGTATCTCGTCCTTTAGCTAATTGTGTGTCGCCTACTTCGGTCCAGCACAGAGGGGATCTGCACTTGCGGCCATAGAGGGCTTCGAATGGAGCAGCCTTTATGCTCGTATGATAACTATTGTTGTATGAGAACTCGACAAGAGGTAAGTGGATATCCCATGCTTTTCCAAAGTCAATCACACAGGCTCTCAGCATATCCTCCAAAGTTTGTATTGTTCTCTCGCTTTGCCCGTCTGTTTGTGGATGGTAGGTTGTACTCATGTCCAATCTAGTTCCTAGGGAACTTTGTAGTGACTGCCAGAATCTTGACGTAAATCGACTATCTCTATCGGAGATAATGGACATCGGAACCCCATGCAGTCGTACTATTTCCTTTATGTAAGTTCTTGTAAGCCTTTCCATCTTGTCCGTCTCCTTGATTGGCAGAAAATGCGCGGATTTGGTTAATCTGTCGACGCTGACCCATATGGTATCAAGTCCACCCGTTGTCTTGGGTAACTTGGTTATGAAATCCATAGTGATCCGTTCCCATTTCCATTCCGGTATCTCTGGTTGTTGTAGTAATCCTGAAGGTTTCTGGTATTCGACCTTAACCTTAGCGCAAGTAAGACATTTACTTACAAAGGTAGCAATCTCTTCTTTCATGTTAGGCCACCAATACAGTTTCTTAAGATCCAAATACATCTTATCTGAACCTGGGTGAACGGAATACCTCGTGTTGTGCGCTTCAGTCATGACCACATCCCTGAAACCACCATGTCTTGGGGTCCAGATGCGGTCCATGAGATAATAGGCTCCGCCACCCTTGACTTCTAGATTCTTTTCCATTCCTCTCAAGGATTCACCCGTCACATGCTCGGGTTGTAAAGCTTCTAGTTGAGCCTCTTTAATTTGTGTGGATAAGTGGGAATGGATGGTCATATTCAGAGATTTGACTCTCTGACCAGTGTATTCTTTTCGACTGAGGGCGTCAGCTACTACATTGGCCTTGCCAGGATGATAACGAATCTCGCATTCGTAATCATTGAGCAACTCGACCCATCATCGTTGTCGCATGTTGAGCTCCTTCTGGTCGAAAATGTGTTGAAGGCTCTTGTGGTCGGTGTAAATAGTACTCTTTGTTCCGTACAGGTAGTGTCTCCAGATCCTCAAAGCAAATATCACTGCTCCCAACTCTAGATCGTGTGTCGTGTAGTTTACTTCGTGGGTTTTAAGCTGACGGGAGGCATAAGCAATAACCTTCCCTCGTTGCATAAGAACACAACCAAGCCCTTGATTCGTTGCATCGCAATACACCACAAAATCCTCTATTCCTTCGGGGAGGGATAGTATTGGTGCGGTGCATAATGCTTGCTTTAGAGTTTGGAACGCCTTTTCTTGTTTTGTTTCCCAGTCAAAGACCACTCCTTTCTGGGTTAACGTAGTAAGAGGTTTCGCGATGCTAGAGAAGTTCTTTATGAATCGGCGATAGTAACCAGCTAGACCTAGAAATTGATGAATCTCAGTGGGTGTCTTTGGTGCCAACCAGTTCTCAATGGCCTTAATTTTGGAGGGGTCCACGTGTATCCCTTTTTCGCTAACAACGTGGCCCAAGAATTCGACTCTTCGAATCCAAAATTCACATTTAGAGAACTTCGCATAGAGCTTCTCTGATCGTAGTGTTTCTAAGACCTTCCGTAGGTGTTGACTATGTTCTTCCTTACTTCGGGAGTAGATAAGTATATCATCGATGAATACAATGACAAATTGATCCAAGTAAGGTCGACACACCCTATTCATTAGATCCATGAATACTGCCGGTGCGTTGGTTAATCCGAACGGCATTACTACAAATTCGTAGTGTCCATAACGGGTTCGGAAGGCTGTCTTGGGAACGTCTTCTTCTAGCACTCATAACTGGTGATATCCGGATCGTAGATCTATCTTTGAGAAGTAGCTCGCTCCTTGAAGTTGATCAAATAGGTCGTCAATGCAGGGTAGAGGGTAACGATTCTTGATAGTGAGTTTGTTCAGCTCTCGGTAGTCGATGCACATCCAGAACGATCCGGCTTTCTTCTTTACAAACAAGACCGGTGCTCCCCAAGGTGAGAAACTTGGTCTGATGAATCCTTTTTGGTGTAGTTCGTTAAGCTGACTGGAAAGTTCTTGCATCTCTGCTGGTGCCAGCCGATAAGGCGATTTTGCTACAGGGGTAGCCCCTGGAATTAAGTCGATTCTGAACTCGACTTGGCGTTGTGGCGGTAATCCCGGTAGTTCTTCTGGGAAGATATTGGGGAAATCTCGTACCTCCGGGATGCCGTTTATATCTTTTACCTCTTGACTCGTATCGACGATGTGTGCGAGAAATGCCTGATAATCCTTCCGCAAACACTTTCGAGCCTTGATGCACGAAATGATGCGAAGGTTTGTACTTGATTTGTCGCCGTAGATCAGTATTGTTTCATGGTTAGGAAGATTTAGCCGAACGGCTTTCTTAAAGCACATGATGTCGGCGTGAAGAGGGCTTAACCAATCCATGCCTACTATAACGTCGAAACTTTTTATGTGGACTGGCATAAGATTAATTGGGAAAGAGTGACCGTCTAAAGTTAATGTACAACCCATGTATATGCAGTTAGTGTTTTCCGTTTTCCCATTTTCCATTTCTACAGTGAATGATTCTCCTAACATGATAGGTTTACGTGTAAGTAAGTGAATAAAGTTTTGGCTCACAAAGCTTCTCTCTGCTCCGCTATCGAATAGGATGCATGCATATGAATTATCAAGAAGAAACGTACCAGTAACTACTGTAGGATCAGCTACGGCTTCCTCGTGGCCAATAGCTAATACCCGTCCCACTCCGCCGGTATTTGCTGCTTTTGGGCAGTTTCTTTTGTAGTGGCCCACCTCGCTACAACCATAGCAGGCTTGGCCTACACTAGTACCGGGAACTTGAGTGATCGGTTTTGCGGGAGCCTTGCAGAAATGGGCAGTGTGCCCCTTTCTGTTGCAGTTGGAGCACTGCATTTCCCGACATGGTCCGTGGTGGTGGTAGTTGCACTTGGTGCACTTTGGGAGGTTGCCTACATAAGGCTTTGTTGGATAGGGACTTGTAGGAACTGTAGCAGGTGCCGTCGCAACGTTCACGACAACCAGTTGTTGTTTCTTCGAGGATTCTTGGGAAGATCCACCCTTCCCCTTATTCCACCCTCTCTTCCTGTTGTTATTGTTATTGTTGTTTCCCTTGTGTGATTATGGTGCAGAAGTTGCTGAGTGTTGATGATTTCCGTAATCAACGAGCGATTGTGCCAGCTCTTTGGCACTTTCAAAGGTGTCAGGTTTGGAAGCTAACACGCTCGATTGAATTTGGGGCGACAGTCCCCAAATGTATCGCTCTATCTTCTTGCTTTCGGGAGCAATCATATCCGGGCAAAGGATTGCCAGCTCGCAGAATCTATTGGTTGTGTTGCTATGTCGGTACCAATCATTCCTAGAGTCCAGAGTTCGTGCTCAAGTTTTTGAATCTCTCCTCGTGGACAGTACTCCCTCATCAACATGATTTTCAAGCTCTCCCAGCTTATTGAGTTTGCCACTATCAGGGTAAGTACCTTAACCTGGCCATTCCACCAAGTTAAAGCCTTATCAGTAAATGTGTAGGTTGCAAACTTGACCTTGCTGTGCTCGGGGCAGGAGCAGATTTCAAACATTGATTCTGTTCTTTCAATCCACTGCCTTAAAACCATCACCCCACCCGTTCCATTAAACATCCGGGGCTTAGCATTTGTGAAGTCTTTGTAGGTGCACTCCTGGGGTTGTCCATGACTATCACCATGGTTGGAATGATGCATGCCAATTCCTGAACCCCTAGTAACAGGAGTATTGATCTGTGACATGGCAACCGTCACAGCTGCAGTGACTGCTGCCTGGAACATGACAGCATCGAATTGAGGAGGTGGAGGTGGTGGTGGTATCGGTGTTTCGTTGTTAGGGTTACGTCTGGTATTCCTGCGTGGTGGCATCTTTAACTATACGTTTAAAAGATGATGATATGGATAAGAATAAGTGAATAATGAATGTGTCTCATGAACCAAATTGCTATAGTTCAACAACAGATGATAGTATGAATTTTACAAAATAGAAGAGTGACGGTTATTCGTAAATCCGAATATGTGAACAAGCGTATTGTTTTTCCATAGTATATTAAAGATTGAATGCGATACTCAACGTAGTAGTAATAGCGTGCAAATTATATTAATATAATAGATGATACGATGATCACGAAAATTTGACCCTTAACCGGGTCTCCGATTACATGAATTTAAAGGAAATAAAAAAAAAAAACTTTTAGCCGAAGTCCTATCTTATAACAAAATTTGAGGTTTTCACAAGTACTACTTGCGACGTGTGTTGCACTTAGAGCTCGATTCTCCATCTGATTGCTTCAACTCCATAAGACGCCTATCAAAGGCGGCTTGTTGTTCCCTCAATTCTGCAAAAGCTGCATTCACTTGTGCTTGGAATGCTTCGGCGCGGATGTGGATGTCGTTCTGCAACATCTCCAGGCGGCTGATATCGGCCGTGTGGACTTGTACTTCCACGTTGACCTCTCGGATTCGGTTTGCTTGAACCCCCGATTGGTAGGACTGGTTGGCCAGTTTACCTACCATTGCTGGAAGTGCTCGGTCGGCTGAACCTCCGTCCCTGATGTCGTAGAAGTCTCGACACATTCTGTATGGAGAGCGTATCCCCTGTTGTTGGCTCCAGTGGACAAGATGACTTCCCCAAATGGGAGTCGGTCCTAGAAAGTTCCTCCTAATGGGTGGAGGGTTGACTATTTCCGGTTCCGAGTCTGTCCCGGAGTCGTCCCCGCCATCCAACTCAATGGGCTCTTCGTCCTCCTTCGGATCCTCTTCAATCCATCCTCTGTTTCCTTGTTGTGGGTAGTAGGGGTCTCCATGCGGGTGAAATCCAGCCATTTGACTATACGAGAATTGGGTTATAAGATTTGAATAAAACTTGAGACATGTAATACTAAGTAATCTAGTGTATGCACCAAATACTCCTATAGTATTTAATTTGTACGTTAGATACTAGTGTCTATTTTGTTAAGTTTTGACTTGTTGCTCACTACGATCATTCCTTGACATACGTTAGTCAAATTTCGGATAAACATAGTTGATCAGGCTATATTCATCCCAAATTTGATTACATATCTCGAGAATTAATCGTAGTGTCCAACTTGTCCTAATACTTTTTGTATAGTTCTTATCATAAAAATGTGTCGTTGTATGCATGTATTTCGGATTTTTATAACCTAAAATAATCTATTTATGTGAAATAAGTATTTTAGGTACAAAAAATTTTTGTTAGAGATTTTGAGTCCCTAAGCATTTATAGTTTGTATATCTTATGAGGTTCGATATACTTAGTTCACTATAAACATTGCTCTGATACTAATCTGTCACACCCCCAAACCGGAACGGCGAAAACGTTCGGGGGCGGATGACTTCATGTGGTAACGTAACAACTGAATACATAGTAAAGAAAGCAATACAACCATCATATATATAATTGAAAGTTTACATTGTTTAAAAGTGTACATGTTCAAAATCAATTACATAATGATGTCAAAATATGAAATTAAACTGGCGCCGCAGCGTCCCTTCTTCAAAATCTGTTTGTTACCTGTAATTACTGAATCCCTGGGACATACAAGTAGTTTTGAAAGAGTAGATCAGCATTTAAGCTGGTGAGTTTCATAAGTATTTAATGACAATGTTTGTATGAAATTAAATGTTTTTGTTCTTTGTTTGCATGTTCCTAGAAAATCCTATATTTTCTACTAGTATAATTGTAACCTTCTTTCACGATAATTGCTTGTTTCTAGTAAATGTATGTAAGTATAAAGATTTCAATTTGTCTGAAAAAATCTGTAAATCATTGTGTTTTAATACCCCATGTGAGTTTTATAACCATGTTATTGACAAGGAATGCCTATACACAACGTTCTTCAGGTGTTGGAATGTTCTGATGTTTGTCACCCCAAAAGGTGGACTGTAGCTAACAGTCAGGGCACGGGTTGTCAAGCCCGTATAGATCTATACACAAACACCATGCTCCCCCTCCAAGGGATTCTGGTATATAATACAGGACTTGAAATGTGTACTCGAACGTACGTGAAGTTAATGTCTCACAAACTTAGTATAAAACAGATTTACGTGTGAAAATGTTTGTTAGTTATTGAATATGAAAGTAGCTTATCGTAGTAGTATTTCCATGTATGTAAAGTTTGTAGTATTCTCGCGAAACTATACCTATTATAGTTTCCTAAAAGTGTGTTTCATTTGTTAAATAAACCCGTAGTGAAAATCTTCACTTGTTATGAAAAAGTGTAGTTTTTGTAGTGCCAAAACCGACACACCGAATGTAATATAAGCAAAGTATCTAATTTATATAAATACCTAAATCGTTTCTCATTTCAAAAGATAAAATGTTGTCGTTTTATACTTTGCATATAAAAGATTTCCTTTTATAATTTCAAATCACATATGATTCCTTTGATAAAACGCGTAAAGTGGAAGTTTATATAACACCCGATAATAGCCGAGTGTTTTACTTGTATTCCCCCCCTTAAAAGCATGTAAAAGTACTCATAAAACATTTAAAACGTGAATTTTAGGGGTAGAACTCACTTGTAAGATCGGAGATTGCGAGATGAAAAACCGGACAGAGTTTCGGCTTGCGAAAGTGGATTTCCTTGGGATTCTCGGGAGCCTCGGGGGCACGAACGACCTTCGGGACTCGAGCAAAGTGATCGGGGCATCAGGGTAGTGCGGGAACGGAAATCGAGGCAATATCGTGAGAGAAATGAGAGAGAAAGGGTGAATTTCCCGGAACCCTCGCATCCCTGTTTATAGGAGGCTGAGAGGCCTCGTTACGCTGGGCGTACGCGTACGTCATGCGTGACCGAGTCCTCGACTGCCTCGGAGCTCGGATGGGAAGGGATGGTGGTTCGCACAGGCGTGACGTGGACGATCCGAGGCCAAGGCCTTCGCGTACGTGGGGCGTACGGGGTTACGCGGCTCGTAACTTGGATGAGTACGCTGACTCCCCCTTCGGATAATACCGGATTTTGATTTAAATAAATATATAATTTATTTAATAAACTTCAAAAATTCATATCTTCTTCATACGAACTCCGTTTTCGATGTTCTTTATATCCCCGCGAAGGTGAGACCATACTCTACAACTTTTGTTTAGATTCCGTTGGCAAATTCCGAAATTATTTTTATTATTTATTTTTAAAAGGTCGCGGTAAGAAAATTTCTTTAGAAATTCATAACTCCTTTATCTGACGTCGGTTTTTGCCAGACTTTTTACCGCTGAAATACCATTGATGAGACCTTCGATTCTCGTTTAGGTCTTTCCGGCCAAAAGTCACTCGATCTCTGATTCATGTTTTTAGTCGTCTGCCGTTAATCCGAACTTGAAAAATTCCTAACATTCTTATACGCAGTCGGATTCGAGCGTTCTTTTTACGTACGATCATGGTTTAATGACATCTATCAAAAAGGTAATTTAATTGGTGATTTTTGGACATTTTATTTTCGAAGTAAATTTTATTACAACTAACGTGGTTACAATACTTGACTTTTTAGGTCGTTTACATATAGTTGAAATATCGGGTTGTCACACCAATATCCTTTGTAAACCTAAAAATGTAGACTTGTAAGGTTATATATTAATTTCACTAAAAACATTGTTCTGGTGTTATTAAAATGAGTTGTTAAAGTACAATGCTTAATAAGAAAGTACAATCATGTAAAAGAATAAACAACTGTAAATATTATGGTTGAATATATTTGTGTACTATAGCCTATAAGTTTATAACATCCTACTTTCTTTTTTTCCTATTACAGCATTGTACTTTCAGTTGTTTCTTATTAAGACATCATAGTTTGATTCTTTAAAAATATATACCCAATGATACCATATACAAAGAAAACTTTTATTAGAAGAACTAAGAGTATGGTGCTATAATAAACAAAGTAAAAAAAGAATGTACATTGTTATTTCTTGCATGTTAAAGAAACTAAACTTTACGAATATTTTAATGTTTTATCAGATATTTTAATGTTAAACTAGAAACTTTTTTTTACTAAAATAAAAAAAATCACTAAAAAGCTTCTCATAACATAATGTTTGCCCGTAGGCGGCACAACTTGTCATGTTCGCGGTCGAACAGATACAAATGGTCTTCCAGATAATGTGGAGCGAGTTTTAGGAGTGTGATGCATAAAGTTATGACCTAACTGCATAAGAGCATAAGAATATATGAATAAAATTACCATTTTACCCTTAAGAATAAAATTACCACAATGCAGCTAACAAAGACACTATGATACTTGGAATCAAAGACAATGATGCTGCTATATATGAATTTGTGGGCTCAAGAGAAGATTTCTCTTTTTGGCCAGGCCACTACAGTCCCCTGACTTCTCTTATTTTCATCATGTTGATCTTCCCTATCAAGAAAGTTTTTTGGTATGATTTAGGTCAAAATGGTCATTTTCATAAAATCATGAAGAGAAAAACAATCAAATACCCAATTTAATTTCAGCAATCAACATGAGTATTGGTCTAGAATAGATAGCTAAATTTTGTTCATAGGTAGAACCTTCCTGCATATTTTGAAAGAAAAGGTAATATTTTTTTTTTGACAAACTGTGTAAGGTCCACATTTAGCTCAGATAACATTGATGCACGACTGCAGTTAGAAAGTCTAATGAAATGTAATTGTGTTAATTACTAAATTGCTATCACTACATTGAAACAAAAATATAAAAATAAAGATTTACAACATGTTTTAAGTTCAGTAATTGAAGAACTGCTATATGGTCCTAAGAGATTGTTTAGTTTAGTAATTGATGTTGCTTAGCTTTGGAGATGGTAACGAGGGTCTAGAGATAAATTTCATCATGTAAATTTGGACTCCAACAAGCATGCACAACTACAATTCTTTTGAAAAAGTTATCAACAACTAATTTAAAATATAAATTTCAGGTCAAAATGGTCATTTTCATAAAATTAACAAAATATGTAACAAGCTACTGATTAGTTTAACTATAAAATAATACATAAAAATATGTAGTCTTGAACACAAATAAAAGGTTACCTTTTCACTAAAGACAATCTTCTTTAGACTGATGCAACTCTGAAGATGCTACAAATACATAAATGAATTAGTGAATAAATGTGTTTAATCATACATCATCAAGGTATAAAGAAAGAAGATAAAGAAATGAAATCGAACTAAAGATCAAATAAATACATACTTATATTGTAGATAAATTGCATTAATAAGAAAAGGGAAGTACGTTGTCGTTATTGTAATCTTGAAAACAGCACTAAGGCTGAACTTTTATTCTGAACTTGAAAAACAGCAAAAAGGCTGAACTTTTATTCTAAACTTGAAAATCAACATAATGGTTGAACTTTTATTTTGAACCTTTATTCTTTTGCTACCATTTTATTTATGCCTTCCATTGCACCTGTTTAATTAATTGTCAAATCTATGAGCAAAAATATTGTTACTGTATTTATTATTCATTTTAGCATAAAAAATATAAATACCTCTCCTAAAAACGTGCATTTATACATGTTTTTTTTAGTTATATCATGCAATGCAATGGTTAAGTCATCCACCACTTCCAATGGAACATTATCTCTTGTTAAGGATAGTTTGTCCATATTCAAATCCACAGTAAGATTTAGATGTGGCTCTTGTTCTTGATGCACTTCTTCCATCATTACATAAACATCATACAATGCACGAGGGGTACTACTTTGAACCACATACCAATTTTTGCCCAATTTTAAATCAAGTGCATAAAAAACTTGTTTGGCTTGTGATGCAAGTATGTATGGTTGATCTATGTACCACTTTTTGGACGTATTCACACTTTTAACTTTGGATTCTTTGTCAATTCTTAGCCTTTTCTTATCACCGACCATAAACCAATCACACTTGAATACTAACACCCTTTTATTTTCACCCAAGTATTCAATTTCTAACACTTCTTGTAATATCCCATAAAAATCAATAATGTTTTCCTCATGAACACCTTGCATTATCCTCTATTTTGAGTTTTCCGATTCTTCTCACGACTTTGTGTGTGGAACCTATACCCATTAACCAAACATCCACTATACTTTTTGACATAACGTGATGGCCCATGCGATAATATACGAGTTTCGTATTCAAACAATTATGGCCAAGAATTAACCTAAATAAAAATATATAACATATTGGTTGACAAGAGTTTAAAACTCCCATATTAAATTTTAAAACAATAAACATGAAAAGGAGTTCTTACACGTTGGCGAAGCCATGATGCAAATTGTTTGTCATAACGTTCATTTACATTGTCAGACTTTTCTTCCTCTAGTTCAACTTTGTGTGAGCTAAAAAGTTAACAATTAAGACTTGTTATTATAAGAAAAAGAAAAAGAAAAATATAATTACATAAAAAGAATCACTTACTTTATTAGTTCCTTTATTTCATCACAATTGTTTAGAATATATGTATGAATCTTCTCCAATTCATTTTCACTCAAATCCCATGCTTTTGGACTACCTAATGTGCGCCATTTACATGAAAAAATGGAAATTTCACCATCACTATCCATCATTTCGTTGTTGCGCTCAACCTTATTGAAAAGCCTGTCAACAACATTCAAATACATAGAACAAAAATTTAGGCATTCTTTGTCTATGTATCTCTCAGCAATACATCCTTCTGGACGAGTTTTGTTCTTGACATATCCTTTTAAAGTACCCATTTTCCTCTCAAAAGGGAACATCCAACTTTATTGAGGTGGCCTGCGATCTTGGCTTCATATGGCAAATCAATCAAAAGATGAACCATGATGTCAAAGAATGATGGAGGAAATATCCGCTCCAACTTACATAATATGAGAACAATTTTTTCCTCGTGTTCATCTAAAACATCTGGGTACATACTTCGTGTGCATAATTTCTGGAAAAAATCACTGAGTTCGCACAACACAAGTCGAACTTCCTTTGTCAAACAACCCCTAATTGATAAAGGCAACAACCGTTGGATGAAAACATAAAAGTCATGACTTTTCATGCGTGACAACTCGAAGTCCCACCCCCCCTTAATGCATCTAGATATATTCGAGGCAAATCCATCTGGGAACTTAAGTGACTTCAAGACATCTAATATCTTTTGTTTCTCTTCCTTTGTCAAATGGTAGCAAGCCATAGGCATTATAAATGAATTGTCTTATGGTTATAAATGTAAGATCTTCTTTAAACCTTCATCCATTAAATCCTTGCGAGATTTCCATGTGTCCTTTGTTTTATTCTTAATATTGAATAATGTGGCTATCAAGCTTTCTGTCACATTCTTAACAACATGCACGATATCAGTGTTGTGCCTTAATTTTAGTTTAGCCCAATATGGAAGCTTAAAGAACACACTTTTCTTTTTCCATCCTTGTTTGTCCTCTCTAGACTTACGTTTTCTTGAGTTAGAAAACATATCAACATCAGCCAAAATTTCATTTCCAAACTTTGGTGTCAATGGTTCCCGCATATCCATCGTCCCATCAAAGTTCTTTTTATCCTTACGACATTTGTTTGAGGCTAGCAAGAATCTTCGATGATCCATATAGCACATTTTTTTACTATGAGTCAAGTAACGAGATGATTTTTCATCCATACATGTAGGACAAGCATTGTAGCCCTTAACACTCCAACTATAGAGCATACCATATGCTGGAAAATCATTGTCCACAAAAGGGCTGCTCGTGATGTAAAAGTTTCATTTCTAAGTGCATCGTAAGCATTTACACCAACCCACAAGTCATTTAGTTCGTAAATTAGAGGTTGTAGGTAGACATCAATATTAATTCCAGGTGATGAGGGACCTGGAATTAACATTGGCATGAATATATATGGGTCTTTCATGCATTTCCACGGTGGCAAATTGTACGATACAACAAAGATAGGCCATATGCTATGCGAACTGCTTAAGTTACCAAATGGATTGAATCCATATGTTGCCAACCCTAAGCGTATATTACGTGGATTAATAGAGAATGAAGGAAACTCTTTATCAAGATGTTTCCAAGCTTCAGTATCCGCAGGATGTCTAACTATATTATCATCATTGACTCGTTTTTCCTTATGCTACCTCATGTCACAAGCAACTTGTTTATCAATAAACAATATTTTAAGTCTAGGTTTAAGAGGAAAGTATTGAAGCACCTTTCATGGTACTTTCAAATCATTTCCGCTAAATCGCGGCTCTTTGCAGTCGTCATTTGGGCAGTGGGTATGAGAGGCATATTGTTTTCGATAAAGATCACAATCATTAACACATGAGTGAATTTTTTCTCCTTGAAAACCCAAATCACGTATGTATTTTTTTGCTTCATAAAAGTTCTTTGGGACTAATGATGGAGTTGGCAAGGCTTTTCTAAATATATCAAGCAAAGCATCAAATGATTTGATGGACCAGCCACTTGTTGTCTTTAGATGTAAAATTGTCACGATAAATGAAAATTGTGAGTAACTTTGACATCCTTCATAAAGTTTACAGTGCGATTCATCCATTAATCTTCCGAGGGATTCTAAATCCTTGTCTAAGGTACATGAAGAATCACCACTAGCTTGCCAATTATCACCCCATTTACTTTGACCTATTTTATTTAACATCTCATCAAGGTCATCATCATTTAAGTCATCACTAGCCCCATCAACTTCATCAATTGATATATCATCATCTGACGTATCATATGATTCACCATGATATATCCACCTAACATAACTAACAATAATTCCTATTTGCATCAAATGTGAGAATATAGTTGTTCGGTTATGATGTCGAAAATTATTGCATTTTTTGCAAGGGCATGGAACTTTTGATAACACTTCTGTATCGCAGAATGCAAAATTAAGAAATTCATTCACACCCAACTCATATCTTAGATCCTTTATCCTATGAACTATATTCATCCAAGACTTATCCATATGCTATGGTAAAAGAAAATTTCCTGAAAATAGCATAAATGTATAATGACAGTGAAACAAAAAACTCAGGTGGGATTGTTAAATTAAGCAATAAGCTAATCTAAATTTTGTATATGAGATAGAAACTAAAATGTACTACTAACTTACAAATCTATTAAAGATAAACTAGCATGCCAAATAGTCTAAAGTAGAATCTGAAAGTTTTATGATGTAAGCGAGATGTGTTGACAATGAATGAATTTAAGTTCTCAACGGTGCCAAATATAAACCCCCAAGAACGGTTCTTTCTTGCAGGTTTGACAGGGAGTCCAAATTTCACACTGTGTTGTAACAATTTATCCAATTGCTATCCTCTGAAATAATGAAAATAATTGGAAACATCATAACTAATTAAGAGATATTCCATAAATGTAATAGTGAATTGATGAGAATTAGATGAATAGTGACAAGACATTATATAAGTAATCTGGTCAACTCTTGTTTCTGCCAGGTATCTTGCTAACATCTTTCTAACAGAAGGATTATGCAACCTTATTTTTTTCTTTGTGTCTTACTTTGGTTCATATTTTGGATATTTTTGTGGTTTAACTACTTTAAATCGAAATTAACCATGAAAGTCACCAAAGTTTTGACACTTTTTTGAGTTTTTTTATAGTATGAAGTAGAGTGGTTAAACTGTAATAATGACCAAAATATAGTCCCTTTATTTCTATTACAACATTCCTCTTTCAGTTTTTTTATCTTTAAACTTTTTTACAAAAAGAGAGTTTTTTTATAGTATGAAGAGAGCTTTCAGATTTAGAAATGGGTAAGCTTCATGAGAATTTACAAAAAGAGCCCTCAGGGGGGTAATAAAAAGCGGTTTGAGAGAAATAATTTGTTCAAACAAGGTGAAAAAAGTTCAAATTACTGGAATCTTGATTCAAGTAAAGGAAAGATCTATGGAATTGGAAGAACAAGTCTGAAATCTGTAAAACTTGTTGTTGATGATCATCTTGATGATTTCACAAAGGTTAAAGTAAAGCCCATGCATGTGAAACCTGGTTCACAACATAATAATAACATTAAAAGTGGAGAGGTGGTCGTAGGGGCAATATCGGGAATTTGGTCGGAAGGGTATAAAGATAGTCAAAGAAAATCATCGCCACATAAGCATGAGAAACAAGTGGTCCCCATTGCAAATAAGAAGCAAAACACTAACGATTTAGGTGAAAAATGAAAAGGATTTGTGGTGTTGTTTATCTGCTTGTTCACAAGTTACAAGTAATCATCAAAACAATGGAATGATTGCATAGCATATTTCCACTGTATTTTCATATGTTGTAATTGATTATTTAGCATGTTTAGAATTGTTGCATCATTATTCCATGCCCTTTATCCATCTTCAACTTTGAAACTTAATTTATTAGGCTACACTTGTAATAATTTACATGGAAACTAGAAGACAACTAGACGAAACCGGACAAGCTGATTTCTAGGGTTATTTTTGATGATGAAACAATAATATAGCAAAAAGATTACAAATAGAGAAAGATGGAAAATAAAGCTGATTCCTAATGTTAATACTTGTAAGCATCTAAATTCAAATTATTAATTAAATTATGATTTTTTTTGTATGATCAGGTTTCTGTTGTAGGGCATGCAGCAATCCTAAATCCTTGTCCCCTAATCCTTGGAGAAATCACGCTAGTAAACAAAGTACTACCTAAATTACTCATATAAGTTGCATAATCCCATTGAAGATAGTCACCACTTTTATCAAGACATAGGTCAGAAAGCCCTAAAAACTAAAAGATGGCAAGTGATTTGGTGTTGTGACCTATTAAAGAATGATGAAAGAATTTGAACTTATACATGTGTTCATGATGTAATTTATATTTGAAAAACGGATCAGGGTAGAGTACCTATTTGACTTCGAGTGGAGAACATAGGTGCACAATGGGAGGGTGTGGAGGACGATGGACCGCCAACCTAGAAAACGAAGTTGATAGTCACGCAATCGATTGACTTATCTGATCATGCGAGTATGGAGTACCTGTTTTACTTCGATTTTGACTTTGAGTGGAGAACAAAGGTGCGTCAATGGGAGGGTGTGAAGTGACGATGGACTGGCAACAACGGACCAATGATGATGGATCGGTGCGATGCTGTCAAACTGGGATTGTTGGTGTATCGATTTAGGGCAAAAGAGATGTGTTATAGTCGATTTAGGGCATAGTATCGATAGTCAAAATTAGTCAACTTGTTTATCTTCCTTACTAAACCAATTAATCGTGTTTAAAAAATTAGCCAAGCTCCTTATTTAGTCAAAATTAGTCAAGTCTCCTTATTGAGTCAAATATAAATACAATTTTTTTCAACTTTTATTTTTCTAATGTGTTTCTCTTTTTATTTTTTCAATTCTTTTCAAATATGTATAGTCAGTGACCACTTACTTAATGGTCACTAATTGTTTTTTTCTTTTATTTCATCAGTGATCACTATTACTTGTCACTAACTGTTTTTCCACATCATTTAGAGAATACGTGAGCATTTTTAACAGAAGTAGTCAGTGATCACTATTTTTATGATCACTAAACGTTCAATATAGTGACCATTTTTTTGTCACTAAACTTCTAACATATTGCCCTTATCCTTAGTCACTATATAATTAACATAGTGACCATTATTTTTAGTCACTAAATAGTTTTATGATATGAAACAAAAGCAGTTTAATTATTTTGCATTTTAGTGACTGAGTTAGTGACCACCACATATAATTCATCATTATCGTGTGTAACCTAAAGTTTCACTATATAAACTTTTTATCTAGTAATCATATGTGATTCAAAATTACTACATGAGAACTTTCGTATGCAATATATATTCTCGATAACATCTTGTCTTTTGGAAATAAAACATGTTATATATATATATATATATATATATATATATATATATATATATATATATATATATATATATACATACATATAAAACACTTTATTTATACTTTAAGTATAAGTGATCATTTATGTCACTTTATATGTTATACTTTACATAACAAGCGAGCATTACACTAGGGTTTACTATATGAACGAAACACACACTTTGAAAAACTATAATAGGTATAGTTTACGAGAAAATCATGAACATTTACATACTAGAAACACTATATCAAAACGATATTTTCAATACACAAGAACAAATGCACATTTTCATACGTAAATCTATTTTATAATAAGTTTTGTGAGACATTTCACGTACTTTCTGTTGGATTAGTGTCTAAGTCCATAACTATTTTGGTATGTACTTGACCCGATGGTGCATGGTCCTTTTAGGTTGCCTTCACCAAAGCAACTTGATAGGAAGAATTATGAAAAGAAAGGATTAACTATGATTTATTAATATATTATGGGAATAATATATTAAAGGAGAAATCATATTGTTTAATTAATATTAGTCAAGAATTAATAAGAATTGAGTTTGTTACTAAAAGAGATTAATTAAACTTAAGGGACTCGAATTGTAATTATAAGATAATTGCAATTGGGCTATGGATTGCCTTATTATATAAGGTTGGACGAATTCTATGGGGAAACCCATAAGAAATCGTCCAAGGGCCTTAAATAAAGGAGTCCATGGGTTGCTTAGGGCTTAAGCATCCAAATTAGGGTTTCCTTGTTAGATAACCCTAATAGCCTCACTATATATAGAACCCTTAAACCCCAAAAACGTGAGGAACTTATTCTCTACGGTTTTGGACGGTTTTGGGCAGCCTCTTTCTCTTCTCTTCTTCATCCTCTTGTTCTTGGTGTTTGTGATGTTGGATAAGGTGTCTAAGTCCATAACTTACTTGGTATATACTTGACCCAACCCGGCATGGTCCATTTGGGTTGCACTTCACCTGAACTATTTACGGATAATTTTATGAGAGTTATACACATATGATTATTAATATATTATAAGTTATAATATATTAATATGAAGTCATGTTATTTAATTAGTCTTAGTCTTAAATTAATTATGAATTAATTTAGAGATTAAAAGGAAGACTAATTAGATTGTGGGCTATTGGTTTTATATGGTGTGGGCTAACACTCATTTGTTAATGGGCTAGGCTTGTATGGAAGTCCATGGATGATCCATGGAGCTTTTAACCCATGGATCCTTGGAAAAGGAAATGTCATGGGTTATTAGGGTTTCACCCTAACCATGCACACTATATAAGCATGCTTATGTTGCATGAAATAGCCACTAGTGTATGTGTTTGTGTGTGGCCGAAATTATAGTGTGTATACACTCTCTCAAAGTTTTCCAAGAGTTTGTGGTGATTTGTGATTCCATTTGAGGCATTCACACTATTGGTGCTTGGCCCTCAAACTCCTTAAGAATCAAACTCATCAAAAAGGTATGTAATCTCATCTAATTCTTTTATGTTTAAAAGTACCCCATGCCATGTTAGATAGGTTATGAACCTTGGAAAATTATTATTTTGCATGTATTTAGACAAACATAGATCCAAGGTTTATTAGGGTTGCATGCACACTTAGGAAGTGTTATTTCCTTTCATGCACACCTTTAACAAATGTATTTAAACATGAAAGGTTTAACACATGTATTTAGACAAACATTAATACACACATTTATTCAAACAAGGTTTAACCCATTATTCAGAAACAAAGTATAAACTCCAATCTTGGAAACAGGTGAAGCCTTCCTATTCCCCATGATCAAGTTTATCTTCCCGTGCTCCACATCCTCACTTCTTCTTAGGCCCTGCAAATCAGAACATATGTGAATACATTTGTTAAAGGTGTGCATGAAAGGAAATGTTATTTCCTTTCATGCACACCTTTAACATATGTGTATTTACACTTAGGAAGTGTTATTTCCTTTCATGCACACTTAGGAAGTCTAAATACATTATTTCCTTTCATGCTTTGTACAAACAAGGTTTTACCTTTTCATTTGATAATGAATGTGGTGGTATTAATGCTTTCTCTAATAACGTGTTTTATTTTAAAGCATTACCTTGTGATGGTGTGTATGAAACTGTGTCGATTGTAGACAACTTAGGAAATAATGTGTTGTATATTGATTCTTCTACTAGCCTAGATAAAGCATCATTGTGGCATTGTCATCTTGGACATGTAAACAAGAAATGTATAGGCCAACTCCAGAAGTGGAGTCTTGGAGTCATTCGACCTTAAATCGGATGATAGTTGTGAATCTTGTCTACTTGGAAAGATGACAAAATCACCCTTCACTGGAACTTGTGAAAGGGGTGAGGGTTTGTTGGACCTAATACATACTGATGTATGTGGACCATTCAAAACCGCCACAAGGGATGCTAATCGGTATAATGTCACTTTTATTGATGATTTTAGTAGATATAGGTATGTCTACTTAATCAAACATAAGTCAGAAACCTTTAAAAGGTTTAAGGAATTCAAACAGGAAGTAGAAAATCAATTGCGCTGGAACATTAAGATGCTTCGATCCGATCGAGGTGGTGAGTATCTTAGTACCGAGTTCCTTGACTATCTTAAGGAGTGTTGGATTGTATCACAATTGACTCCTCCCAGGACACCACAACTAAATGGTGTAGCTGAGAGGCGTAATCGAACCTTGTTAGACATGGTTCGCTCTATGATGAGTCGAGCTTCGCTACCAATATCTTTTTAGGGGTATACCTTAGAGACTGCCGCCCATATCCTTAATATAGTCCCTACAAAGAAGGTTACCAAAACACCTCATGAGATGTGGACTGGGAAGGTTCCCAATTTGGACCACATCAAAATTTGGGGTTGCGAAGCTTTCGTGAGGTGTGAAACTCGTGATAAGCTCGAACCCCGAAGTGAAAGGTGTATTTTCATCGGCTACCCACAGAAATCCTTCGGTTACCTCTTCTACAGACCCAGTGAGAATGTGGTCTTTGTAGCAAGAAGAGGGGTCTTTCGTGAGAGAGAATTTATATGCCAAGGAGACAGTGGGAGGCGAAATGATTTTGAGGAAATTCAAGAATCAATTGGTGAAGGAACCTCAGACACTAGCAATCAACCTGAGGAGGAAACTCCTATTGAGCCAGCTGACGAGTCTGTACCTCCGAGGCGTTCCACACAGGTTAGGAACACACCTGCGTTTTATTATAGCTTTCATATTACTACGGAAGGTGATACATTTATCAGTGATAGTACACTGGTAAATTTGGATGAACCTAGCAGTGTTAAGGAAGCCATGGCAGGCCCGGAGTCTGCTAAGTGGAAGGAGGCTATGGACAGCGAGATACAGTCCATGTATGACAATCAAGTTTGGAACTTGGTTGACAATGTACCAGGCCGTAAAACAGTCGGGTGCAAATGGATCTTCAAGAAGAAGACCGACATGGAAGGAAAAGTGCATACTTATAAGGCTCAACTGGTTACGAAGGGTTTTACTCAGACTCAGGGTATTGATTATGATGAAACCTTCTCACCGGTAGCAAAGATTAAGTCTATTAGGGCTATGCTAGCCATTGCTGCATTTCATGATTATGAAATATGGCAAATGGATGTCAAAACCGCTTTTCTTAATGGAAAATTGGCTGAGGATGTGTACATGAATAAGCCAGAGGGTTTTATCAGTGCAGAGTACCCTAATAGAGTATGCAAGCTTGAGAAATCCATTTATGGATTAAAACAAACATCTCGTAGCTGGAATCTTTGTTTCGATGAGAAGGTCAAAGAGTTTGGCTTCTCGAGAAGTGAAGATGAGTCTTGCGTGTATGTCAGAGCTAGTGGGAGTATAGTTAGCTTCTTGGTACTGTATGTGGATGACATACTACTTATAGGAAATGACATCCCAACCTTGCAGGAGGTTAAGTCCTGGCTTGGGAAGTGCTTTGCTATGAAGGACCTAGGGGAAGCTGCCTATATCCTAGGGATAAGGATATTAAGAGAAAGGAGTAAAAGACTAATTAGACTTAGTCAGAGTACCTAATTGGATAAGGTGTTGAAAAGGTTCAACATGTAGAATTCCAAGAAAGAAGATTTACCGATCCAAAGCAATACCAAGTTGAGTAAGACTCAGAGTCCGAGTACAAAGGCAGAGATAGTTGAGATGAGCCAATTACCGTATGCTTCCACTGTTGGCTCGATCATGTATGCTATGACTTGTACCCGCCCTGATGTGGCCTTTGCTTTGAGCATGGTCAGCATGTATCAGGGGAACCCTAGCAAGGCTCATTGGACTGCGGTAAAGAACATTCTCAAGTACCTGTGGAGGACTAAGGATTGGATCCTCACCCTTGGTGGGAGTGATGACTTGAGAGTATTAGGGTATAGTGATGCTAGTTTTCAGACTGATAGGGATAACTTTCGCTCTCAGTCGGGCTGGGTCTTTACCTTAAACGGAGGGGCAATCTCTTGGAAGAGTTCCAAGCAGGAGACAGTGGCTGATTCGACTTGTGAATCAGAGTATATAGCAGCGAGTGAAGTAGCGAAGGAGGCGATATGGCTGAAGAACTTCATCGGAGACCTTGGAGTTGTTCCAGCTATTAAGGAGCCTATGGAAATTTTCTGTGAAACCAATAGTGCGGTTGCTTTAGCTAAAGAACCGAGAGATCATGGAAGATCCCGACACATTGACAGAAAATATCACTTCATAAGACACAAGATAGAAGAAGGACTCCTCGTGGCAAAGAGGATATCGTCAGATGAGAACCCTGCGGATCCCCTTACAAAGGGACTGACAAGGGCTAAGCATTTTCAGCATGCGGGGTGCATCGGGCTGAGGGACGATATTAGTTTTACAGATTAGATAGATTCTCTGAAACTTGTAAAATGTAATCAACATTTGATGGTGAATAAAATTGTGATTTATTTATGAGTAAGGTGTTGCTATCATTGTCAATTATTTACAATTGTTTTAGCTTTGCATGTTTTGACTTCTAGAATAATTAATTTATTCAAACCTCCACAATCGGTCATACGTCGGAAGTAGGTATGAATCAAGATTGTCATGAATTGGGTTTGTAGATGGCTAAAAGTGTTTAGACATGGAAATGGTTGCTACAACGTTCATGAGTACTCATAAGTTATGAGTATTGGAATAAACCCACATTCACTTGTATCACTTCATGGAATTTATCTCGAGTGATTATGAGACGGTAATATCATATAAATCTTCAAACCTAGAGATATGAGTTGTTACCTATGAGTTGGTTGTGCATTGATTGCACGTAAAAGCATCAGTAACTTGATGTTATAAAACGTGCCTTTGTGTACAATTCAACAAGTAGTAGAACAAGCATATGAGTCGAAGTTTATCTGTTCCTTCTAGAAATAGAAGTGATATCTGGGCCCCTCGATGATTTTGTGTTGACCCATGTACCGGGCCCGGTCAAAACTAAATTGATGTGTTCAGTTGAGTTCTTTGTCAAACAAATCGGAAATCGAGAAACAACTGCCAGACAATAAGCAAGACATAGTTCCATGTGTTTGTCCGGCTGATATCATGAGAACAGAGGATTATATGATCACTTATCTTAAAATGGTGCTTCATAGTTCAATAGAGTTTTCGAGAGCTACGATTGCTAGTTGGTTCGTGAAGTAATATAGGCAAATACAGTTATTAGACTTATCCAAGTGGGAGTCTGTTGGATAAGGTATCTAAGTCCATAACTTACTTGGTATATACTTGACCCAACTCGGCATGGTCCATTTGGGTTGCACTTCACCCGAACTATTTATGGATAATTTTATGAGAGTTATATACATATGATTATTAATATATTATAAGTTATAATATATTAATATGAAGTCATGTTATTTAATTTGTAACATCCCGAAATACCAAGAGTAGAGTTGATGGGCAAAAAGGGGAAATTGGAAAAGAGGAACTCGGCGAGTCCATGGGTGGACTCGGCGAGTAGGGTCGTGAATTGGTCGTGTGTTAATTGGCCAACTCGGCGAGTCGACGGCTGGACTCGGCGAGTTGGTGCTGGGTGAAGAAAACCCTAACCTTCGGGGTTGTGTCACACCCCAAAACCAAGAATGGCGGAAACGTTCTAGGGCGGAGGACGTCATGTAAAGTATCACAACACAGTAAATGTAAATAAGCAAACAACATCATCCATTGCATTAAATATAAAATTTTAATACAAGCGTGTTCCGTACAGTTTTAGACACCAAAAATATAATGTAAATCAAAATAGTATGATGAGTCTTGAATGCGCTCCATCTTCTCAAAAGCTAGCATCGGTACCTGTCTACTGATGACCTGAGAATACAAGTTATTTTGAAAGAGTTTATCAGCATTAAGCTGGTGAATTCATAAGTATTTTAGTGTCGAGGTTTATTATCAAAACGTTTGAACCTGTCGCAAGTATGAGTTGTAAATGTATGTAAGTGTTTGTAAAAGTTTGAATCTCTCAGAAAAACCTATATTTTCTGTTAAAGTAGCCCTCTACCAAGGCTTAACTGTTTTGTATGCTCGTTTGATGTAAAAGTGTGTAATTTCCCAAGTGTAACTATCATTTAACAAAATATAGTTTGTACATTAAAGTTTAAGTGAGGTTAACACCAAAATGTAATGGGTAAATTATTGTAGTACGGTAGTTTTGTTTTATAGGAACTACTGCTGTACTAACTACCTTAAACCGGGTTTATATTAAGGTATCATGTGATAAATTGCACCATACTATCGACTGGTAACAACGACAACGTATAGTCGAAAAATAAGGTACGATGTTTGGCACCCGCAGACCTGTCGGTCCCACTGTAGCTAGCAGCGAGGTGTAGGATAGTCAATCCAGTATATATCTATACGCAAACTCACGCTCTCCCTCCAAGAGACTCTGGCTACAACTCGGGTCATGACAATTAAGACATGCTCCCATACAGTGGATCACAATTGTTAACGTATTCGTGTATATGCAATATAATGTTACTTGTTCTAGTATCGTTGTATATGTTCTCTTAGTAATAAGTATTGACTCCTAAATGAACTGACTCGTTGATCTAGAAATTGTAGTAGTATGATCCCGTGTTACCTCGATGGTAACTTACTAATGATGTGCTGATAAGTATGAATATGGAAGTACTTTTATGTCAATACATGTATATATGATATATAACTAATATTGAAACGACCCTCGGATGGTCACCCGAAATTCCACCAGACCACATCCAAATCGAGGAAAAGGAAATAGGACAGGTGGCTTTCCTAAGCCCTTTAAACATTATTTATACATCTATACATATATGGGCATGCAAATTTATAAGTAGTAAAACAAAGTTTACAATAAAGCATTTGATAAGTAAAAGAGTTTGTAAAACATTTTGAAGTAAAACAGTTTGAACAGTGATAAAATCATTGGTTTCCTAGTTATTAATCACATGTGATTAATGCAATCACATGTGATCGAAGCAATAACTATAAGTATTTAACTTGTATCCCCCCCCCCCCCCCCATAAAGTATTTAAAACATTTAAAGCATTTCAAAGGTTGAATAAAGGGGTATGAACTCACTTGGAAGTTTGAAGATAGCGAGATCAAAAACCGGGCAGAGTTTCATCTCGGGAAACGGATTTTTCTCGGGATTCTCGGGAATCTCGGGAGTAAAATCGACCCTCGGGACTTGAGCAAAAAAGACCAGGGCTTCGGGGTAGTGCGAGCACGGAAAACGAGGTAAAACGCAAGAAAAAGGAGAGTGAATGAGCAATTTTTCCAGAACCCCTCGCACCCCTTTTATAGGGGGCTGGAAGGCCCTCGTACGCGGGGCGTACTCCCGTACGCGGCGCGTACGGGATGTCACTGCTTACGTATTTCGGATGGGGCGGGTCGGATGGGACGGCGGGTCGGGTAGCTTCGTATAAGGCGACGTGGACGATCCGAGGCCGTGGCCTCGAGTACGCAGGGCGTACGAGGGTACGCGGCGCGTACCTCGGCCCTAGGCTGACTCCTCTTCGGATAATACCGAATTTTTAATAAAAATTATATATAAATTATTTATCAAACTTCAAAAATTCATATCTCCTTCATACGAACTCCGTTTTCAACGTTCTTTATATCCCCGCGAAGGTGAGACTACGATCTACAACTTTCGTTTAGATTCCGTTGACAAATTCCGAAATTATTATTATTATTTATTTATTAAAATGACGTGATTAAGGAATTTCTTTAAAAATTCATAACTTCTTTATCTGACGTCGGTTTTTGCCAGACTTTTTACCGTTGAAATACCATTGTCGAGACCTTCGATTCTCGTTTAGGTCATTCCGGCCAAATGTCGCTCGATCTCCGTTTCGAGTTTTTAGCTGTCTGTTGCTAAGCTGAACTTGGGAAAATCATAACTTCAATATACGAAGTCGGATTTGAGCGTTCTTTTTACGTACGATCATGGTTTAATGATATTTAAACATAGAAGAATTTAAATAGAAACTTTTTGAACATTTTATTATCAAAGTTAATTTTATTAACTCAAAAATGTTTACAATACTTGACCTATTAGGCCATTACAAAGAGTTGAAATATCGGGTTGTCACAAGTTGCCCCCTATTTAAAGGATGTTATGCATCCTTTTCAGCCTCTATACCCCCTGAGAGTTCCAGTGAACAACCCCAAACGTATTAACTCCATTTTTGAGAGGATTGAAGCTTAGAAGAAAGGGTTTGTGAAGAGAAGTGGGTGGAATTCGTGGATAGCTTCAAGAGGGCTTGGAGATCTGGAGTCTACATCAGCTTACGCTCATCTTTGGGGTAAGGATCCTCTGTCTTGAGCTCTTTTCCCCTTGTTGTCTTCTTTGGGGGTTGTTTTGGGGTTTTTGGGTGTATTTCATGAGTTATTCGGGATTGGAAGATGGATCTGAGGATGCTACCTCAGATCTGGAGTGGTGATGGTCCAAATGTGCATAAAGTCCCTGTGTTGAGTGTTGAGTGAAGCTATCTTGTCCCAAACCTTAGCCCTAATGTGCATAATGCCTAGATCTTCATGGATTCACGTAAAGTATGCCACTTTACGTGATGGATGGGTTGTAGGAGGCTAGATCTATGTTTTGGATCAATTGCATGTCCTGGAATGCTTCTGTATGGATTCAGACTGGTGATACTCGGCGAGTCACAAGGGTGGACTCGACGAGTTGCTTGAAGATGAGCTGGAACTCGACGAGTTGGATGAACAACTTGGCGAGTAGGTTGAAAATAGCCTTAGACTCGGCGAGTCTGTTCTTGGACTCGGCGAGTCTTGTCGAAGAGTCCTAATATTTTCTGGTTGAGTCGAGAATCGGTGAGTCAAGGGATGACTCGGTGAGTTGGGTGCGAGTGGACTCAGAGTGGTTGGACTCGGCGAGTCTCGGGGTGACTCGGCGAGTCAGGTCGCGGATTAAGGGAAGTTCTGAGCTTGGGGACTCGGCGAGTCATCGGGTTGACTCGGCGAGTAGAGTCAGTCAGGGGTTGACTTTGACCTTGTCCATGGGTTGACCAGTTGTCTTCCAAGGGTATTTTGGTAAATAAGGGTATATATATTGAGTTGAGTGTTTTGGTGTTCAGTGGAGGAGTTCATGTCAGAGTTTGGAGCAGCGGGATCTTATCCTTTCAGCCGGCAGTTTCGAGGTGAGTTATCCTCACTATATCAACAGGGTCTAAGGCACCAAGGCTGGCCCTTTATTGGATGGAGATTCGGATATGGTTATTATGTTATTGTTTGATATGTCTGCATCCTGGTAGCTAGGATGGTACATGCTGGAGACCTAGTTAAGGTCAGTTTCCCGATATGTAGAGTGATGTTATGCTAGTGACCGGTTAGGTCGGTAACCTGGTTAGGGTAATGATATGCTATGTGATCTGCTTGCCCGGTTTGTTGACTAGGACTGCTATATGATTGTATGTTATGTGCACATGGTTGTTTGGACTGGAGATGGGTTGAGGCGGGTCCTGCTTTGTGCTGTAGGCCAAGATACCCAGGGCGGACCGGTTATTCCGAAGGCCCAGCGAACGGTCCGGATAGGCTGTAGGCTCCACGAGGGCAGACCAGACGTGCTGAGGCTCGAAGAGTGGACCAGGCCGATTGAAGGCCCGATTCGGGCGGACCAGTCACACTGTAGACTCAGAGAGTGGACCAGGTGGGTTGAAGGCCCGATGCGGGCGGACCAACCACACTGTAGACTCGAAGGACATGACTAGACTCGGGGGATGGATCCGGTGGACTAAAGGCCCGATACGGCGGACCAGTCACACAGTAGACCCGATATGCATGGCTGTTCTATGTTTTGTTATGTTATGTATGTTTTATCATTATGGGCCGGAAGGCAATATGTTTTGGACCGGAAGGTCATAGCCTGGAAGGGCGTATATGAGGTGGGTATTTTGGGGGTATCTCACTAAGCTTTCGGGCTTACAGTTGTGGTTTAATATTTTTCAGGTTCTTCAGGAGACTGTGGCAAGGCGAAGGCGTGATCATACCGCTCCTCATGATTTTGTAGCAATGTGATTCTGGGGATACTCTAAATGATTTGTATTGAAAACCTTTATGTAAACAATTTAATGAAATCGGGTTGTTTTTGAAAAATTTAAATTGGTTGTATTTTTCGGTCGTTACATAATTAGTCTTAGTCTTAAATTAATTATGAATTAATTTAGAGATTAAAAGGAAGACTAATTAGATTGTGGGCTATTGGTTTTATATAGTGTGGGCTAACACTCATTTGTTAATGGGCTAGGCTTGTATTGAAGTCCATGGATGATCCATGGAGCTTTTAACCCATGGATCCTTGGAAAAGGAAAGGTCATGGGTTATTAGGGTTTCACCCTAACCATGCACACTATATAAGCATGCTTATGTTGCATGAAATAGCCACTAGTGTGTGTGTGTGTTTGTGTGTGGCCGAAATTATAGTGTGTATACACTCTCTCAAAGTTTTCCAAGAGTTTGTGGTGATTTGTGATTCCATTTGAGGCATTCACACTATTGGTGCTTGGCCCTCAAACTCCTTAAGAATCAAACTCATCAAAAAGGTATGTAATCTCATCTAATTCTTTTATGTTTAAAAGTACCCCATGCCATGTTAGATAGGTTATGAACCTTGGAAAAATATTATTTTGCATGTATTTAGACAAACATAGATCCAAGGTTTATTAGGGTTGCATGCACACTTAGGAAGTGTTAGATTGCTCAAAACCCAACATGTGAACCATTAGAGGAGTGACACTTGTGACTCTAAGCTTTCTAAAGTCATTACAAGAAGGAATTGTGATTGTTATTGCTACATAACAATCAAGGTAATATCTTAAACCAATCATCATGTTAATGTCGATTATCATATGTTGGAATTAGGGTTTATAGTCTTGGATAAATTGCATGTACAATAGAGAAACCTAGATCCAAGCATTAGGGTTTGTATGAGCACATAGGATGTTCTTATGATCTAAACCCATCAGTGGTATCAAAGCCTTGATTGGTTTCTATTGTATTGATGCATTTTGTGTTTATTCAAGTTGTAAAAATCGGTTTTTTGGCAAAACTGCCTGATAAACTCGGCGAGTCCCATTGTGGACTCGGCGAGCAGGCCCCTACTCGGCGAGTCCATGTGGGTACTCGGCGAGTCAATGTGGGTACTCGACGAGTTCGAGCGTCAGAAAGAGGGGATTTTGGGATTTCTTGCTGTTTTACTCATGGATAATTGCCTTATCTATTCTAAGTCATTAAAATCCGATTTTAATCATATTTTATGAGTATATCCTTCATAAAACAAAATATAATTACCAATTGATTAGATAATAACTTCCTTATATGATAAAGTTTGATTATTTGTATTAATTGGGTAACTTATTTTGCAAGAAAAATGAAATTAGGTCAAATATAGATAATGATAAAATTAATTGTTTAATTTATATTATTTGTTATTTGATCCTTGTGTTATGAAAAGTTTCATATTTTCCGCTTTAGGTTTTATAGTTTAAATTTAAACTCAAAAGTTTAGTTTTGAAATTTAAATAGTTGAAACCGTAATGTTTTGAAAAAGGTTTCAAAACTTGCCCTCAAGTTTTGGAATTTAAAGTTTGATTAAAAGTTTAATCTAGGAATGTTAAGTTCTAAAACCCTAGTATTGTTTTGAAAAGTTCAAATCACACCCTTATGGTTTTATTAATTAATTAAGGTGTATAATTAAAAGAGGTTTAATAAATCCATAAAAGTTTAGGTTTACAATTTAATTGAATTAAAGGTATAATTGTTAAATTTGACCACCTAGTATTTTAAAAGTGTAAAATACACCCTATACTATATATAACATTAAAAGTCTAACATTATATATATGTATGAGTAAAAGTCAGTCTTACCGTTAGTAGGCCTCATTCACGAAGCTGGTCTATAAGGGGTGTTTAAGGAAATTGCCTATAAAATGGCGATTGAATGGGTATCCACTCTTACCCACCGCACTCTTGACTAGTGGAGGGTCGTTAGCCGAACGGGTAGGATAGGAAAAAAAACCTTCCATTATAAGTATAATGAAGTACAAAAGTAACTAAATGTTTTACAAATTCTCAATCATAGTTACTTAGGCAAAAGTGAATTGATGCAATTCCATGAAATTACACTTTGTGCCCTTGCGAAGACGTTAGTGGAGCGTGTGTGGTTTAACGGCACACTAAATGGTTCTAAGCAAAAGTAGCGAAGGGTGACTGAATGTTTGTCATAGTTCGGTGGAGCGTGTGTGGTTTACCGGCACATCGAATAGGTGACCGTAACATGTGAGGGCATCATGTAAGTTTGCATGGTTATTCACACCCGCTTTGTGATCCTCGGCATCTCAGTCACAAACTAAAGGGGCATATCGAGATTTAAACATGCCATTGAAAAGCTCAATGAATCTCAAAGGATCTAAGATTTTTCATAGATTTAAAAACTTAAATTTCTTTTTCGTTTTTCGTGGTGGAAATTAGTGAATCGTCATTCACTTACCTTCAAATATTCTGCAACTAGATTACGACATCCCTTTTCTAGGTTGTAGCGTACTGTGTTGGGTCCTAGCCTTAATATCTCATTTGGGTGATTTATCAAGGACTCAATCTATCAGCTAACTTGAATTTATGTTTTCTCCCGTTTATTTTTAGATGTCAAAGTTCGACAACTATGGTCTTCCCAAAATTCCGTGGAACAAGCTTTCCACATGAAGATGATATTCCACAATTCGATCGAAGAACAAGAAATCATGCTTCACTTCCTCCTCCTCCTCCTGTTATTCTCCCTAACCCACAAGATCGAAGAATTGAAAGGTTCAATGTCACTAAAGCCCTGTTGGAAATGAAACATGAAGATGGTAAACCCGTGTGTGCCCACGTTCTAGGAATGAAATCACACATTGATAGGTTAAGAATGTTGGGTGTCTCATTCCCGGATAAGTTGGCTGTGAACTGGGTTCTGCAGTCACTTCCCGAATCATATAATGAGTTCAAAAGAAAGTATTATATGATGGATCATGACGAAAGCCTCATTGACCTAACTTACATGCTCATTGCTGCTGAATCAGAAATGATTTGGCAAAGCAATGGAGCATATTTGTTGGGAGAGTCAACCAACCATGCTTCCAAGGACGTTCTAGGAGAACCGACCTGCGTTTGTTGCCAAGAGAAAGGGCGTTGGATACAAATCTGCCCTAAGAGCCTGAAGAGTCCAAAAGATGGAAGAGTCAAAGAGTATGGTTGTACTTCAGGTAAAATCCACTATCTAACTCGATTAAGTTCCTATTCGTTGATTATTAATACATAATGTGATGAGATTGCATTTGAATGTTTTGCAGGATCGATGAAAAGAGAGGAAGCGTGATGAAATAGCAAGATGAGTTTAATCACGAAGAAATGGATCTCGATCGCATGGATTCGAAGATTAGATTTTGAGCTTAGATAGAGTTGTTAGGAATATTTATTACATAGTTTTTCGATTGATTTTGCATTGTAAGGACAAATGTTCTCCGCTGCTTTTATGAATAAAATAAACTTTGGTATGACTCATTTAATTTATTTATTTCCTTGCAATGAAATCGTTATGAAAAATTGGTGTTCGTATATTTACAACAAATGGATGTGATTCTTAATTATGTTGTTTGTGGAAATGTCGAGAATTTATCAAATAGGGAAAGTTTCTTATCACCCAAGTTTCTATTGAATAGAGTTTTGGAATCGTACAACAAGAATTGTATGATGAATGAATAAACTTTCACATTTGAAAATTAGACTAATTCGTTGACAAAATGTCAAGTGAAGGACTAGGAGATCAAGTACACAAGGTTATGTGTTGATCAAGTCCACCACAAGAGTAACAAAGATATTCGTCATGATTTACTAAAAGTTTAGTGTAATTCTGAATTGATTGTAAAAGTTTAAATCAATAAGCAGAACGAATAAGAAGAATCAAGTAGGCAGACAGATAAAAGTTTCTCTATTCTAAGAAGAAGGGAGAGTATCTTTTATTATGTTTTATGATAGGTCTTAATGATTAAAAACCATATCTCAATTGATCCTCTAAATGAGTCTTAGTACAATTGTATGTGTAAGAAGAGGAATCAAGAATTGAAGAAATGGTTGAATCAAGAAGTCAATCATACTTCATTCCAAAACAAATCTTAGAGTTAAGATTGTGGCATTGAGTGATAAGTATTAAGAAGGTTTATCACATTCATCAAATGAGGAAAGTTGTGATGTCTTGGATAAGACAAAGACCAACTAGGACCTATTTATGAAGTGTTTTGATAAAAACTACACTAACTCTTGAATATTTGTCAAGAAATGTTTATTGACAATAGAATCTTATATGTCTAAGAGTCAGTGGGAGTCTTAATGGTCTTGAAAGGTTTCAAGAACAAATCAAAATAAACCTAATTGATCATCACTAGCACACGACTTGAGGTTTATAACCTATCGTGTTGACACTATATTGTTTCTGTGCCATTCCAATTGAGTTAATTATGCATGAGAGTTCCATGAGTTCTCATTTGAATGCATAAAAGGCAAGGACCTTGATCAATGAAAAGTACATTGATAGGAAAATGTGAGCTGCTTAACTACTTGGAAGACATGGTGGGCAGCTGTGCTACCATAAGGCAAGAAATCAAGATTAAGTATGTTCGGTCCATATGAGTTTGGATTTGTCGCAAACCTTGGTTTTGACAAATTCACATGGATAGAAACACATACACCATTAAAATCTAAGTGGCATAAGATTCCCTCCTTCATGAAAATGACTGTGAGGAAATGCTTTCACTAAGAGAGATTTTAAGAAGATAGCAATTGTAAAATTGCATTCTCAAATTTGATTATGGTTACGGTATCCCTCTCCATGACTCGAATTGTGAGATTTGGCAATTATTCTAAGACACATATAAGCTATCTTGGATAAAGGTGTATGAGATTAAGAAGCCTTGATAAAGGATTATCAAAGCATTAAGTATTAGAAACATGAACTTAAGAAATTCAATAAG
This sequence comes from Lactuca saligna, assembly GCF_052625555.1. Taxonomy (NCBI): domain Eukaryota; kingdom Viridiplantae; phylum Streptophyta; class Magnoliopsida; order Asterales; family Asteraceae; genus Lactuca; species Lactuca saligna. Next base: position 158,976,701 of record NC_136417.1, read on the forward strand.
TATTGTTTTTTTCTGTAAGTTAAGCTATTTTCTGAATACATGTCAAAGCTAGTGGGAGCATAAACGTTATGTTTATAATAATCATCATGATAGTGGGAGCTAAATGTTATGATTGTATGATTATTAAGGAAAGTATTGCAAGTTAGCAATATTAATTATAGAAAACAAAAGTCATACTTTGAAAAGTTGTAAGGGTTGAATAGTTGTTTTTCTATAATTAAGGGAGAGAATATTATGATTCATTTCAAATCTAAAGGCTTAGGTTGTGGAATGTTAATAGATTTAGTCAAGAGTACATAGTGCGTTCTCAAAATTTCAATTATGATTGTGGCATCCCTCTTCATAGTTCAAATTGAGAGAATGTGACACATAAAATATTATGGCAAAAGATTGATAAAGTATCGTATCGTATCGTATCCCATACGCTTTGGGTATAGGATCCATTGCAAATGCTATAATATTTAACCATTCTAAAATTTTCCAAATGTCTAGCGCATTTGGAGGGAAAAGGGACAAGAATCGGTTTTGACTAAGATAATTAAACAACTATCATAAAGGACAATCCAAAGTTCGCCGAGGATTGGTCGCTTGTGAGTAGTTGGAAGTATAGTATTGGATGGAGTATATCGACATTATTATGAATAGATAAGATTCTATTAAGAATAAGTTATCATATGGTAAGTATGGAAAGGTTTCCATATTGGGAGTTAGATATTGAGAATCTATGTCTAGATTAGAAATTTTATGCAAAAGGATGTTCAAAGAAATGCACTTTGAGTGAGAGACATCACGTCTATGGAATTGTATTGGAACAATGATAGAGGACTTTGTAATTAAATTGGCAATAGTCATTGTGACTTTAGTGCAATGACATTACAAAAGGATCTTTGCATAAAATGTTAGAATCTAACATATTCTATAAGTGGCAAGAATTTGATATTCTTACACTTATGAAAAAGGATTTGGAGTTGTGAAATGAGTATGATTGGAAATGTGTTCATTTGATCTATTTCACAAAGTAAGAACCATAGGTAAACATTGTGTGCATGCTGAGAGCATGGGACAAGTGTTGTAATTCAAGTAAGAAGTTGATTACCCGAAACGACAAATAATAAGTAATCGATATGGTGATAAATAAAAGGTTTTTTATTTACACGCAAAGGTTTGAGGCCATATGGGATTAGTATTATTCTTGTGTTTCACTTTGCATGTTTTGACTTCCTGAATAATTTAATTGGTTAAGAACAGACAAATTATTTAAACGGGCCACAGTCGTTCATATATTGGAAGTAGGTATGAATGAAGACTGTCATGAATTGGTGTGTGAATGTCTGAAAGAGTATTAGACATAAGCAAATGTTTGTTGCAACGTTCATGAGTGCTTATGAATATGATTTGAGCATTGAATTAAACCCACACTCACTTGGAACACTTCATGGATTTTTATCACGAGTGATTAGTGAGACGCTAACATCTTATATTCTTGAAACCGAGATGTGTGAGTTGTACCTTGCAAGTCGGTTGCACATTGATAATATGTAAACGCACTAGTAATTTGGTGTTATAAAACATATTGTTGTGTGTGATTCGGTAAGTGAGTGCAAGCGAACATTGACTCAAAGTTTATCCATTCCTTTTATCCAAAGCAGGATAAAAGCGATATCTTTGGGCCCCTCGATGATTTAGTGATGACAAACGTAAATGCTCGGTCGAGCTAAGTCTAATTTGATTTGTTCAATTAGTCAGTCGTCATAAATCGAAAATCGAGAAATAGTATAGAAAGAATGAATTTGAAATCATTTCTTATACGATATCTAGAATAGAGGAATATATGATCCCTTATCTAAAGGACACGCGTATCTGATAGGATCAAAGTTGACAGCGGCTTTGGAAAGCTACGATTGCATATCAGGATCTGAAGTCATACGCATAATAGTTATTAGACTTATCCAAGTGGAAAACTATTAGATTAGTGTCTAAGTCCATAACTATTTTGGTATGTACTTGACCCGATGGTGCATGGTCCTTTTGGGTTGCCTTCACCAAAGCAACTTGATAGGATGAATTATGAAGAGAAAGGACTAAATATGATTTATAATATATTATGGGAATAATATATTAAAGGAGAAATCATATTGTTTAATTAATATTAGTCAAGAATTAATAAGAATTGAGTTTGTGACTAAAAGAGATTAATTAAACTTAAGGGACTGGAATTGTAATTATAAGATAATTGCAATTGGGCTATGGATTGCCTTATTATATAAGGTTGGATGAATTCTATGGGGAAACCCATAAGAAATCGTCCAAGGGTCTTAAATAAAGGAGTCCATGGGTTGCTTAGGGCTTAAGCATCCAAATTAGGGTTTCCTTCTTAGATAACCCTAGTAGCCTCACTATATATAGAACCCTTAATCCCCAAAAACGTGAGGAACTTATTCTCTAGGGTTTTGGACGGTTTTGGGCAACCTCTTTCTCTACTCTTCTTCATCCTCTTGCTCTTGGTGTTTGTGAACCATTAGAGGAGTGACACTTGTGACTCTAAGCTTTCTAAAGTCATTACAGGAAGGAATTGTGATTGTTATTGCTACATAACAATCAAGGTAATATCTTAAACCCATCATCATGTTAATGTCGATTATCATATGCTAGAATTAGGGTTTATAGTCTTGGATAAATTGCATGTACAATAGAGAAACCTAGATCCAAGCATTAGGGTTTGTATGAGCACATAGGATGTTCTTATGATCTAAACCCATCACTTTTGAGTATGCATTTTAAGTCTTGTATTATATACCATAATCCCTTGTAGGGGGAGCGTAATACTTGTGTATAGATCTATACGGGATTGACAATCCCACACCTAATTTGTTAGCTACAATTAGGCCGGCAGGCCTGGGGTGACAAACGTCATAACTTTCCAACGCCTGAAGAACGTTGTTATAGGCATCCTGGTCAAATAGTATGGTTATAAGACTCACATGGAGTATTAAAAACACATTTATTTACGGGGTTTTTCAAACGCCTTAACGATTTATACATAAACCTACTATTTTAGGCATGAAAAGCACTATTGCATTACGGTTTTGAAACAATCAAACTACCACCTACTATAGTAGAAAATATGGGATTTTCTAGGAACTTTTAAACATGTACAAACCATTTTCATTCCATTTCATATAAACATTATCACTAAATACTTATGAACTCACCAGCTTAAATGTTGACCTACCATTTCAAAACCACTGTATTTCTCAGGGATTTAGTTATACAGGTAAACTACAACTTTTGAAGAAGGGACACTGCGATGTTAGTTTAATTTCATTTTGACATCATATTGTAACTTATTTTTGAAACAAGTACCTTTCAACAATGTAAACTTTTAAATTATATATATGATGGTTGTATTACTTTCTTTACTATGTATTCAATTGTTGCGATACTACATGAAGTCATCCGCCCTCGAACGATTTCGCCGTTATGGTTTGGGGGTGTGACATAATCATATGTGATTAAATAAATCTAATATCATGTGATTATATGTATCTAATCACATATGATTTGTTTGGATAATAAAGATTTTTGCTTTCTCGATTCAATAAATTTTCTCTTGTATTTAATCATATGAAAACGTATCTAATCACAAACAATTTTTATCCATATAAATCATATGTGATGACATACATAAATAATCACATGTGATTATATACATGAGAACAATTATTGAATCAAGAACACGAAAACAAATATTTTCCACACAAATGATATGAGATTAAATATTTTGTGCATAGATCATATGTGATTAAATACATATAATCACATATTAGATATACAAGACCAACTATTGAATCGAAAATGAGAAATGAATATTGTCCACATAAATCTTATATGATTAGTTACATACGATTTATACGTATAATCACATGTGATTGTATGTATCCAATCATATAAGTTTTTTGTGGAGAAGATTCATTGTCACGTTCTCTATTCAATAATTGTTCTTTGTCAAATTTAATCATATGTGGTTAAATAAATCCAATCACAAGTGATTATATGTATTAAATTACATATAATGTAATCGCATGGGATTATATGTATTTAATCATATGTGAATTATTTGGAAAAGATTTGTTTTAACGAATCTTGTTTATATACCCTAATAATATGTGATTATATGTATCTAATCACATATGATTTATGTGGCTAAGATATTTTTTTTTCGCGTTCTCGAATCAATAATTGTTTGTTTCCACTTTAATCATATGTGATTAAATACATTCAATCATATGTGATTATATGTTTCTAATCACATATGATTTTATTTGGAAAAACAAATCTTGTCTATTTAAATCATATATGATTAAATACATACAATCACATGTAATTATATACACGATAACAAATATTGAACCAATAACAAGAAAACAAATCTTTATCCAAATTAATAAGATGTTATTAAATACCTATAATCACATGTGATTATATGAATCTAATCACATATGATTTATGTGGACATAATGCATTTTTTCTTTGTTGATTCAATAGTTATTCTCATGTATTTTATCACATGTGATTTTATGTATAATCGTATGTGATTAAGTACATGAGCATAACTATTGAATCGAGAAGGAAAAAAATGAATCTTGTCCACCTCAAATCATATGTGATTAATTACACAAAAGCAGTTATTCAGTCGAAACTGCAAAAATAAAAATTGTCTACATAATTCATATATGATTAAATACATATAATCACATGTGACTATATGTATCCAATCATATATGATTTATGTGGATGAGATTCATTGTCACATTCTCGATTCAATAATTGTTATTTGTCCACTGTAATCATATGTGATCAAATACATATAATCATATATGATTATATGTATCAAGTCACATATGATTTATATGGAAAAAAAATAATGATGTCTATATAAATCATATGTGATTAGATACATATAATCACATATGATTATATACACAAGAACAACTATTCAATCGAGAACACAAAGATAAATATTGTCCACATATATCATATGTGATTAAATGCATATAATCACATGTAATTATATATATCTAATCACATGTGATTATATATATATATATATATATATATATATATATATTCACATATAATCACGTGTAATTATATGTATCTAATCACATATGATTTACATGGATATATTCATTTTTGCATTCTCGATTCACTAGCTTTTCATGTGTATTTAATCACATGTGATTATATGTGTTTAATGACCTATAAATCATATATGATTCAATACATATACACACATGTGACTCGATACATATAATCACATGATATTATATACACGAGAAAAACTAATGAATTAAAAACACAATAACAAATCTTTGTAGGTGGAGGAGGGGATGGTGGCGGCGGGTGGTGGAGGTGGGGTGGTGGTGGTGTGTGGTGATGGGTGGTGGTGGGTGGGTGGGTGGTTGCAAGTGATAGTGATAGTAATGGGTGGTGGTGATGGTGGTACTGGGTGGGTGGTGATGATGGTGGGTGGTGGGTGGTGGTGATGGGTAGTGATGAGTGGTGGTGGCGGGTGGTGCTTGGTGGTGGTGGGTGGTGTGTGGTGATGGGTGGTTGGTAGTGGTTGGTGGTGGTGGGTAGTTATGGATGGTGGGTGGTGGTGATGGTGGGTAGTGATGAGTGGTGGTGGCGGGTGGTAGTTATGGTGGGTGGGTGGTGGGTAGTGACGGGTGATGGGTAGTTATGGGTGTTAGGTAGTGGTTGTTGTTGGTGGCGGCGGGCGGTGGTGATAGGTGGTGGAGGTGGGTGGTGGGTAGTGATAGGTGGTGGGTGGTGGTGGTTAGTGATAGATGGTGGTGGGTAATGATGAGTGGTGGTTGGTGGTGGTGGGTAGTGATGAGTGGTGGTGGTTATGGTGGGTGGGTGGTGGGTAGTTATGGGTGTTAGGTAGTGGTTGTTGGTGGTGGTAGTGGGGGGTGGTGATGGGTGGTGGAGGTGGGTGGTGATGGTGGTTGTGGCGGGTGGTAGTTGTTGTTGGTGGTGGTGGTGGGTAGTAATGGGTGGTGTTTGGTGGTGGTGGTTTGTGATAGGTGGTGGTGGGTAGTGATGGGTGGTGGTGGTGGGTGGTGGTAATGGGTGGTAGGTAGTGATTGTAGGTGGTGGTGGGAAGCGGTGGTGATGGGTGGTGGGTGGTTGGTGGTGGGTAATATGGGTGGTAGTTGGTGGTGGTGGGTAGTGATGAGTGCTGGTGGCGGGTGGTGGTGGTGGGTGGTGGTTATGGTGGGTAGTTATGGGTGGTAGGTAGTGGTTGTTGGTGGTGGTAATGGGTGGTGTAGGTGGGTGGTCGTGGTTGGGTGGTGGTGGTGGCGGGTGGTGGTTGTGGGTGGTGGTGGTGGTAATGGGTGGTAAGTAGTGGTTGTGGGTGGTGGTGGCAGGCGGTGGTGATGGGTGGTGGAGGTGGGTGGTGGTGGCAAGTGGTGGTGGTTGGGTGGTGATAGAGGTAGGTGGTGATGGTGGTTGCGGGTGGTGGTGGTGGTGGTGATGGTGGGGGGTAATGATGGGTGGTGGGTGGTGGTGGGTGGTGTTGGTTGGGTGGTGAGTGGTGTTAGTTAGTGGGTTTTTTAACTGTTTGTAACTATTTTTTTATTTATATAAATATTATTTTATAATTTTAATTAAAAATTGTATGGTCCAAATTTGTTCTCAAATGTTCTCGCGGGGAAAATGTTCTCGATTGAACGTTTCCTATATATATATATATATATATATATATATATATATATATATATATATATATATATATATATATATATATATATATATGTTATTTTCCACGTAAGAATCAATCAACCATTTTTTCTAAACATGGACTACAAAGTATTATTTAAAATATGTACACGATTTCTGTTAGCTTTTTTTAATAAGAAGGGCCATTTATGTTATAATTTTTTTAACATAGAGTATTTTGCAGTTTTGTTTCGCTTCTTGTAATACAAGAATCATTTTAGGTTATTTTTTAAATAAATCGGTCATTTTTTTAAACATGTGTTGTATGTGAAATTTTATTTTACTTTATGGAACAAACGAGGACCATTTATGGGCAATTTTTTCTTTAATAAACAACCACCAATTTTGATCAATTAAGAAATAATGCACAAATGTTGTTTATAGTGTTTTTCATTTAATTATATAAATTTTCCTTTTTTGTATAAATCTTATCAATATACTATTCTTTTTATGTAATTAATTCATTATATAATTCAACTAAATTGTTTTTTATTCATAATAATGACAACATGAATTGTGACTCTAATTAGTGAACCAGGTATACCATATGAAGATTTCACTTTGAAAGTTTGTGTCATCAACTTATGAACCCTTATATTGGTCTATAACAAAGACAATTTTTTTTCCTATTGAATTGATTTTCTTTATATTAATTCTATTTTTTTCCCTTTATTCAAATTTATATTGCATTGCAAAAAAAATAGAATTTTATAAAATATATACAAATACAAAATGTTGATCGAATATTCAAAACATGTGTTGTTGTAGTTTGAATTAATTATTATATAATTATATACTTATAAACAAATCATCTATCTTTATAAAGTAATAAAAAATTTCTTATCATCGGTGAATAATTACCTTATAATTTATTTATATTTTTTTTCTTTCTCATCCGTGGTGTTCACAGGTTATAACCTAGTAAATAAATAAAATTGGCTTAAGACGTTAAACTCTTTTTTTTAACTACCACATTATTCATTTATGAACAATGAATATCACAGTTTGGCTTACTATATTACACTATTTTTCCACTCATGTCTTAATCATTTATAAATATTAGGTTTTATGTTGATACAGATACAATAGTTTGAGTGGACAAAATATACAAATAGAAATAATGGAAGAATGTTATGGAAAAAGATAGTCGAGTGATACAATTACGTTTTATTCAATTATGATTATAATTGTATTGGATTCGGTCTTAGCATATTTATTTATGATTATAGTGTTAGTATATTCATTTATGACTTGTGTAGTATATTTGTATGAATTTGGTCCCTAGTATATTCATTTTTGAACAAATTAATATAACTTTATTCACGTGTGTGTGTATATATATATATATATATATATATATATATATATATATATATATATATATATATATATATATATATATATATATGAATTTTTCATATTATAGTAAAACACTAATTTCATAAAATTATAAAATCATATTATGTTTTTATAATCATATATGAGTGAAATCACACATAAATCAAATGGTAGAAGGAAAACGTGTTGAGGTTTCTATTTTGAAAGAAAAATAATAATAAAATTATTTTTACAATCTTTTTAAAAAAAAGAAAAAAAATCAATTATTTTTTGGTAACAACATCCATAGATTTCAGAAAGTATAATTTAATTTTATATAACTGATGTACATGTTAATGTCTAGTGATATTCAATATGCCCAAAAACTTGTACATGACATGTTATATCATATAATATGACATAATAACTAGTAATAGCCTCTAGATGAAAGATCTTGTATGTTCAAGAATCATATTAAAATTATATTGCTAATTAACATATGATACTAATGGGTCAAACTAACAACTTGATACAATCGATTATTTATTAGAAATCGATTTTAATAAACATTCAATAAACTCTTATAATTAAATTCGAAATTATTTATTTCTAGGAAATAATATATTTTCATTAGCAAGTAAGATTACATAATTCATATGGTATGAAATAATAAGTCATGCTCAACATTTTGGACTAGATACATTCTTTTGTCTTTTACCAAAAAGGTAAAGTTTATATATTATAAACTTGGTTTATAAAATATAAATCTCATGGTTTTATTTTATATCTTAAAATCCGAAAATTGAGAGAAAGAAAGAAGGTATGGACTTTTGATTAGTTTAATAAAAAATGAAGGGTTTCTTTCACACGGGGGCACCATGTCTTAGGGGCATGGGTTGTCTTAAACGCTTAAGACCATTTGTGTTAATATATACAATTTATGAGGCTTACATTTGGATTGCTTCTCTTACCACTCAAAAGCTTAACATGTATAGGAGTATGCATTCTCTCACAGTTTTGGTTCATACATGAAGATTACTTGTTCTTATACTCTTTTGAAGTTCATATTGGTTATAAACTCCAAGCTTAAGATATTAAGAGTTTTCTTACAAGGCTAGCATCTTAAATCAAGTTGAAAGCTTGTTGGTGTCTCTAAAATTTATCATTCTTCATCAACTTTCAAGCCTACCAAAATGATCCAAAGAACTACAAAGGTTGTGGTTTATTTATCTTGTTTTTTGGTTTGTTTGTTTTCTTTCCAAACTTTGCAAGATGATCCTTGCTGGGTTATAAACCTGTTTTATGTTATTCAAATCATCAAGTCTTTTGTTGCAAAATATTATGTTTTTGAACTAGTTTTGAATAAAAACCCCGTTGCAAAATATTATGTTTTTGAACTAGTTTTGAATAAAAACCCAACACTAGAAACATTATTTTCTTTAAATAATAAATTTCCCTAACTAAATAAACGACTTGATTATATTTATTAATAATAAATATTAAATATGTGCCAATTTGCTAAAAGTGTGACTCTCTATGATCATATATTATTGACAAACATCATTCTAAAATGATTGTTGAGCATATAGATCTAACACGAGTTTCCTACATGAGGAATGATAAAAATAAAAGAGAAAATTTTATATATATCCTTATTAAACGACTAAATATCGTATTTGTCCGACCTAAACTCTAAATATCATATTTACCGTTATTAATGTTTTAAAATATCAAATTTGTCCAAATATAATTTTTTTTTAAAAATAATTTTTACTATTTAATAATCCTTTTCTGTAATTTTACATTATTATTATTGTCAAAGACACTGTATGGACAATAATGCCCTTACCAGTTAAACGATACTCCTGCCCTGCCGCACATTTTCTCTTGCAAACAACCATTCATAATAGTTAATTGTAATTCCTCCATATTCCTATTTACATTCTCTCCATCATAGTTCATGCTTTTGCTCATTTTTTACTAAATGTTTACTAAGCTAATAAGCATCAGGTAATTATGATTACTATTATTTATGTTTGTGTGTGATCATAAACCCCATGTTGCAAGACTGTATATCTAAATTGAAAATATTAAAACTATTTGGTAATGCTTTTGAAAATATTAATCTTTACCAAGCTAATAAGCATTAGGTAAACATAATTCCTAATATTAACAAATAGTCAGGTTTGTTTGCTTATATCAACTCAAGTTGTCCAGAACTAACAAGACACTTCACTGTCTCTTGGGTTGCCTCACTTTAGTTCCTCCGCCACTGCTAAAAAATGCATGTAACATTAGTAACAAACTCATTAGTTTAAAATGAAAAGTCAATATGCACAATGAAGTCTAATGATTTCGAATTTATAACTTGTTCAACATATATAAATTCCAATTATTGTCAACAAACAGAGCTTGAACCATAGAATCAAGCATGTTTTGAATGCATGCTCCCTGTAGCAAATTACTTTAATCTAGCTACCAATATTGGCAATACTATGAAATTGAAATTAAGCTTGTGATTTGGAGTCTTGGCCTAAACAAAGGGCATACATTGAAAGGGAATTGTGAAATTAATACATAGGTATCAACAATTCGAGATTCTTTATGCATAAGTGTTGATTTCGTTGCCAAAAAGAATGAGATATAACGAAGGGGAACATTACCTTAAGCTTATTAATGATTGCAAGAAGAAAATGGCGAGATGCAAGAAGGAAGATGGTTAGATGGCGATAGGTGAACAATCATGAGAATGGTGGCTTTAGGAAGAAGATGATGGTTGATAAAACCTAGTGTAAAAGATCCTATGATTTAGATTGGAAGGGTATTATGGACCATTTACTTTTTTTTTTCTTTTTCTAGATTTAGTGGTTTAAAATTATAAAAAATGACTATTAAATAATAAAAAATATAAAAAAAACTGATTTGGGTAAATTTGATATTTTAAAATATTAAGAAGGACAAATATGATATTTATAGTTTAGGGGTAAATACGATATTTAGACGTTTGATAAGGGTATATACGAAAATGTCCCAAAATAAAAGTTGTCACAGGAAACGCCATGCCATTTGTCGTTTTGTTGAATCCATTTGAGGTGATATCCAATTCCATTTAGCATTGTAAGTTCTCCACCCATGTTATGTTCGACTACTACAATACTTATTTCGTGTATAGATCAACCAATTGCATCACCTATTCAAAAACCTATTTATTATATTACAAATAGGCGTCCGATTAAAATATGTTTGGAACTTTCATCGTTGAAATTTCTCCTTCATTCACCCAATTGTGATTAAGGACTATCTCAATCTATTTGGAAGTTTGCATTTGTATAACAGATTACACACAACTTTCTTTCAAATACTCCGTAGATCAGAAATATTTCTTTAGTTATTCGTAAATACTTTAGAATGTTCCTATCAGTCAAGAAGAAGAGGTTTTATGCGTACATGTTATGAAAATGGATATAAGGATAAGGGGACCCTCTAATTTGCTATGTTAACCGGTTATGAAAGCAAAACCAATTAAAAGCTATAATGAAAAATATTGACAAATGTAAAACATTAATGGACATTAAAAAAACTTAAAGTAAATTTTACCAAAAAAAATTACAAATTTAAAGGATTTTATGACATTTTTCCTAATAAATAAAAAAAGTAAGATTCACTTGACATCTAATCATGTTATTCATGGACCAAAATCATCCAACAACAAAATAATGACTAAATTGCAAGGCAAAGTTTTTTAGGACGAAATCCAAAAACTAATTAAACTTATGGACCAAAAATGTTATTTTCTCCTATTATTAGTTCATTTTCAATTTCACGAGATTCTTCCTAAATTTGTTTACCAAATTTGGGCAATATTGTTTTGGCGGGAAAACCCAAATGATATACGAAAAGCACCAAAAACGCTAGCGTGAAAAGGATAATCAATCAAATTCTCTGTTGGCTTTTTTGCGATCATGAAGAAAGAAGACGCTCAACTGAGCACAGCGAAGCGAGCATACAGGAACGCATCCGAAGAAGGGAATCGACAGGAAGAGGCAAGATGGGCAAATGTAATCGGAGATATTTTCAAGAACAGAGGAGAGTACGTCGAGGCTTTGCGTTGGTTTCGACTCGATTACGAGGTTTCAATCAAGTATCTGCCGGAGAAACAGTTGCTCCCCACATGTCAAGCTCTTGGTGAAGTCTATCTTCGTCTTCAGCATTTCAAAGATGCCCTAATTTACCAGGTGCTTCACATAATCTACAACTTGATTTTAATTTCCTCATGTATTATTCATTTTGTCCATATTTTTAGTATTCTAGTTTCCATTTGCAAGTTTATGGAATCAATTAACTGTTTTGGGTCTGAATTTCATGTTTAGCTGGATTATTGAATAGATCACAATCGCGTGGGACCAAAACTACGATTAACCCTAGTTGTAAATTAACACTTCCTCATTTTCATGACTTTGTATCCCATGGGTGTTCTGTTGACAGAAAAAACATTTGGAGCTTGCAAAGGATTCGAATGACGTGATTGAGCAACAACGAGCAACCACCCAACTTGGTCGAACATACTATGAAATGTTCTTAAAATCTGATAGTGATCATAGCTCCCTCCGAAATGCCAAAAAGTATTTCATTTCTGCCATGAAACTTGCTCAAACTCTCAAGGAGAATCCACATTCCAACAAGTATACCTTTCTAAAAGAATACATTGATGCCCACAATAACATAGGTATGGTTGAAATGGATCTTGATAACTTGGAAGAAGCAGAAAAGATTCTCACGAAGGGATTACAGATTTGTGATGAAGAAGAGGTGGTTGAGAATGATGATGGACGCACAAGGCTCCATCACAACCTTGGTAATGTTTACATGGAATTGAGGAAATGGGACAAAGCTAGAAAGCACATTGAGAAGGATATTGTGATTTGTAAGAATATTGGTCATTGTCAAGGGGAAGCAAAGGGATATATAAACCTTGGTGAATTACATTACAGGGTACAGAAATATGAAGAAGCAACTCTTTGTTATCAAAAGGCAATGAAGTTAGCAAAATCTATGGATGATGAACATGCTTTGGCTAATCAAGTTGACCAGAATATAGAAATAGTAAAAGAAGCAACAAAGGTAATGGAGGATTTAAAAACTGAAGAACAGAATCTCAAGAAGTTGACAAGAAACATGGTGTTAGCTAGAGGCACATCAGGTGAAAGGAAGTGTTTGTTACAACAAAATGCATCTCTTGATTGCCTTATTGAGAAATCAAGCATGATTTTTGCATGGAAAAAGGTATGAAATCACTAACTTGTTAGAAAGTTTAATCTTTTTTTAATTCTTTGACAACAAGATTCATGTTCTTGATTTTGGGTTTTTGTGATAGCATTGTGAGTTTGCCAAAAAGAAGAAAAAAGTAGCAAATGAACTCTGTGACAAAGAGAAGTTAGGTGATTCCTATCTAGTTATTGGAGAGTCTTATCAAAAGCTGAGGAACTTCAGTAAAGCCCAAAAATGGTACTCTAAAAGTTGGGAAACATACAAGTCAATTGGCAACATGGAGGTATATATGATCAACTTATTCTATGAATCTGATTTACTATAATATAGAAAGTATCAAAGAGTTTATTTGTGTATTATAGGATTCTACTCTTGATAATTTCTATGACATTGTAGTTTTGATTTTTTCTGGATTCTTATTTAGAGCTGATTGTTTTTTCAGGGACAAGCATTAGCAAAGATTAATCTTGGTGATGTTTTGGACTCAGTTGGAAAATGGGCAAATGCTTTGGATGCATTTAGTGAAGGATACAGGCAAATGCTTCCATTCTTATTGTTATCTGTTATTATTCACTGATATTAATGTTGATAAACTACATGGCTCTTGATAATTCTAAATAAAAAGAATTCCATATTCAACATATGTTAAACATTTCATTAAAACAAGAGCAAATTAAACAATACAAAAAGATGATATAAAAAACTATTCTTCTTTCTTGCAGCATTGCTCTTCAAGCTAACCTAATTTCTGTCCAGCTGTCTGCACTTGAGAACATGCATTATAGTTACATGATCAGATTTGATAATGCTGAAGAGGCCAGGTAATTATAGTTAAATTTTTTTGTTTTAAAACATACAAACCTTATTTTAATTAGGTCATTTTAATAATATATAATTTCCATACTTGATTAATTATTTAAGTCATGTTGTCAGAAATAAATCTGTAGAATGTTTTCTGATATGATATATTGCAAAACTCAACAACTATCTTCTTCATTCTTTCATGTATTTCAACTTGAACAACTCCATGTATTAAATTTCATTAATTTCATCAAAAAATCTGAGCTATTTGCTCCATTGTAGGAGGCTGCAGTTACAAATAGACGAATTAAAGAACTCAAACAGTGATCTTGAACCATTAAACATTCCAAAAGACTGTTGCTCTGAGACTGATACAGAGGGAGATGATGATGATGATATATCATTAATGAAGTCTGATTCTGATATGAACTTTTCACCAAAATTAAACACATCAAAATCATATGGAATTGAGGATTTATCAGATGATGAGGTCCCTTTGGTTTCTTTTCTTCATCAATCTAAATCAAAAGCTTCCAAAGTAACAAAACCTTCTGCTTCTACCAAATCAAAGTCAACCTGTAGTCAAACAGTTAACAGAAAACGGGGTCGATTAGTTCTTTCTGATGATGAAGATGAAAATAAGGAAGTGGGGTGTTCTCAAAGAAGAGTTCATGAGTATCCAGAAGAACATGTTGCCACATCTAATGAATGTGAGTTACTATTTGTATATTATAGCATCCTAATTTTATTTAATTCAGTTTTCTACTTAAATAATCTAATTGTACTTTCAGTTGCACACTTATTAAGACATTATACTTTGGAAAATCTACTGAGTTTTGGAAGTGAATGTTTATAAGTATTTTGTTATAATTGGGAAGATATTTTGAAGGGCAATGTTGTAAATTGTAATAGGAAGAAACAAATCAACAAAAGTATATTGCTATTCCTTGCATTTAACTCTTTTTAGTATATTAAGAGTAAGACACCCTGCTTTTCATCTTATATTCTTGTTACATTATTATATGTTTAATTGTTTTCTTATCAAGGCATTGTATTTATAAAAAAGCTACTCGATTATATTATTGTACTTGAATTTTTCTAATCAAGACATTATTTTATGAAAATCTATCTTTATATTTCACTTGAAATTTAGTGTGAAAAAACTGATTTTGTTTGATCAATTTCAGTCAAGAGTGGGCAGGATCTAAGTAGTTATCATGTTCATGAATATCAGGTAAAAATTCATTGATCAAAAGTCAAAAGTCAAAAGTCAAAACTATGTTTCTATTTCTTTGTTGACAAGTGTTTTTGTTTGATTTTTGTCAGGATATGTCACCAGTTGCTTCAAAGTGTGCAATTAGTGTAAATCTTGAAGAAAGCACTTCTTCCCATAAAGGAAAAAGTTCAAAAGTAGCTACACAAACTTTCATATCCTCAAAGGGAAATGAATCTTTCAATGATTCCCATTTTGGTGTTAATGGTGTCAGATGTGATTCTGGAGTTTCTGAAAATATCTGCCAAAAAAATGCTCCTTCTGGCCCATTTTTTGATGCTTGTGATGATCATAATTGTGTGAGTGTATATGATATTTTCTCATACTCATTTTCATATTTCATTATTTCTAGTACTAAATACTAAATACTCATATTGACTTTTTAACTTATTGACTTCTTGAAAAGTCAATAAAGCTAAAACAAGTGTTTGGGTATAGAAAAAAACAACTGTTTGTTTAGTCTTTGAAAAGGAGATTTCAAAAGTCACAATTTCTTACTTCTTGAAACAACTTATGACTTATTAGGTTTACAAAGTAGATATAAAAAGACAAAATTAAGCCAAACACTTTTTAACTTATTGACTTTTGCAACTATAAAAGCTAAATCCAAACACTTTTTTAAAAACTCCTTTTCCCACCTTCATAAGTCAATAAAGTCCTTTTTAACTTCAAAATGAAATCCCAAACACCCTCTAAATATAATAGAAATAGAATATCTTCTTTTTGACTTAATGAGCTAAATGGGTTAAACAAAAAATCTTTCTTAGCGTGAAAACTGCTTGTTGGAATGTAAGGGTAAAATGGTCATTTACTCAATATTCTAATGCTTGATTTTTTTTTTTTTTTTTCCATTTTTTGTTTGTAGAAACATATGATATTCAAAGTTGAGGATGATTTTGTACACATAGAATCAAGCTCATGTAAGCTAAGCATTGAAAATATGAAGGTTGAAGTCGCATGTTTATACTTTTTAAAACTCATAAAGGAGAATAGGTCTAAAGGTACACATTCTCATTTGTTCTTTAAAATATAAATTCCTTTTTTCATTCTTTATATAAAAAAAATGTCAATATTAATCTATATTATATCATTGTAGGGCTTTTGCCAATGATTAAACATCTCAAATGTGGGGGAGAAGTTTTAGAATCTTTGGATTCATTGAATATTCCAAAGGATTACATGTCTGGGAAATGCTGGATTGAAGCCTCTATTGATCGTATGTTTTCTTGATTTAAATCTTTTAACTATTTACGAATTTGCCCTCATCTAATTTCCTCTTCCATTTCCCCAATTATGCCTTCATGTTCTCAATACTTTCTTTTATATACAACACTTAATGAGACTTTCCCATTAAGTCCTAACTATTTACAAATTTGCCCTTTTTTGTAGGTTGGGTACCTAAGCGCTTGGTCAAACTTTATGTTGACTGTTGTAGTGATATATCTGAACCTCCTAATCTGAAATTACTTAAGAAGCTGTATAATTTAGAGGTAAAAGGTTGATGTTTTTTTTATTACATTAAAAAATGTTGGGAGTTTTTATAGAAAAATAAAAAAAGTTTTATAATTTGTAACAAAGATGTTGAATTTCAGGTATCAGAGGATGAGATTGTTGTCTCTGATTGTGAATTGCAAGATATATCAGCAGCTCCATTGCTAAATGCCTTAAATTCACATAAGACAATTGCACTACTAAATCTTTCCCACAATTTGTTAGGTAATAATACTTTTTATTTATTTACTATTTTAATTTATAAATTATGCTTGAAAAATAATTTTTTGAGTAAATTACTGAAATCGTCCCTGTGGTTTGGTCAAAATTGCACGTTTGGTCCCTAACATTTTTTTTGCACTCGGATCGTCCCTGTGGTTTGATTTTGTTGCGTTTTTCGTCCCCATGGTTTGGTAAAAAATGCATGTTTGGTCCCTAACTTTATGTATGTAAGGGACGAAAAATGCAACAAAATCAAACCACAGGGACGAAAAACGCAACAAAATCAAACCACAGGGGCGATCCGAGTGCAAAAAAAATGTTAGGGACCAAACGTGCAATTTTGACCAAACCACAGGGATGATTTCAGTAATTTACTCTAATTTTTTATGTTTGTAATGTTCTTATCTCTAGTTAAATGCAAGGAATAGCAATATATTTTCATTGATTTGTTTGTATTGCATCATACTTTTTTTTTTTTTTTTCCTATTACATCATTGTACTCTATGAGATCAATCTAATTACAGAAATGCCATCCAAACGATAGGATTAATCTCATAAAAGGCCTTATATTTTGTGTTTTTTCCGAATTAAACCTGATCTTTATTTTTTTCATGAAAAAGAACTTGTATTTTTTCTGAAAAAAAACCTTCAACCTTCTAAATGTTTCCAAATAGGGTTAATCTCAAAAAAGACCTTGTATTTTGTGTTTTTTCAGGATTAAACCTCAACTTTATTTTTTTTCCTGAAAAAGACCTTGCATTTTTTTTTTTTTCATTTTTTCCCATCCGGCCCTTTTAGTCATTTTTTTTTTCCAAAAAAATTGTAAAACGTGAGTGTTTTTTCAAGAAAAACTAAAAAAGTGGAGGGTTTATTTGAAAGCGTTTAGAAGGCTGAGGGTTATTTTTTTGGGAAAAAAAATACAAAGTTGAGTGCTTTTTTGGAAAAAATGAAAAAATACAAGGTCTTTTTCAGGCAAAAATTAAATTTGAGGTTTAATCCGGAAAAAATATTAGGTCTTTTTTGAGATTAACCCTTCCAAATAATTCCTCAACTTTTTTTTTTTTTTGTTTTCCCTGAAAAACCCTCACAGTTTACAACTTTTTTTGGAGAAAAATGACTAAAAGGGTCGGACTGAAAAAAAATGAAAAAATGCAAGGTCTTCTTCATGAAAATAAAATAAAGCTGAGGTTTAATCCGGAAAAAAAACCACAAAATAAAAGTTCTCTTATGAGATTAACCCTAAATGATAATGTCCTAATTAAAAAAAAAACAAAATAACAATGAATTTTCAAAGTAGAATACCTTGATAAGAAAAAAACTATAAGTACAATGCTTTAATAGAAAGAAATGAAAGTAGAATGCTGGAATACACAAATAAATGAAAAATATATTGCTATTTCTTTTGTATTTATCACTTCATAGTACTACAAATTTCTTTTTATACATTTTTTTTTTAAAAAAAAGAAAAAATATATTTTCAGGAAATGAAAGTATGGAGAAACTAAAACAAGTATTTATGTCATCAAGTCAAAAGTATGGTGGTTTGGTTTTGGATTTACACTGCAATCGCTTTGGTCCAACTGCCCTATTCCAGGTTTATTCATCCCTTTTAATTTTAATTTTAATTTTTTTAATGAATAATTAGAGTATTAAATGTGATGACAAAAATAATAATCTAACTTTTAGGAGGATATAAGCATGTTAATACATTTGGCTATGTTTTTAGATCCTACCCTTTTAACCCATTAGAGGTCAAATGTTTATGTGACCCAAATTTTGGTAAATGAGACAAAAATGCCCCTGTAATAGTAAAAGCTGATTTATTTTATAAAACTTACAGATTTGTGAATGCCCTGTGCTATTGTCACGTTTGGAAGTGCTTAATATATCTGGGAATCGATTAACTGATGGATGTGCTTCTTACCTTTCTACAATCTTACAAAATTGCAAAGGTGAGATACTTATTTTAATATTTATTAAAATTATCATTTTCACAGCATGATAAATATCATTAAATGAAAATCGAATTTTTTTTCATGGTATTCGAGCTTTTATTCAACTTTATTTTTTGCCTGAAAAAGACCTTGTATTTTTTTCAGAAAAAAAAAACCCCTCAACTTTGTCCTTTTTTTTCCCGAAAAAACCCTCAACTTTCTAACTGCTTCCAAATAATCCCTCAAGTTTTTTAGTTTTTTTAGGAAAAATCCTCACATTTTACAAATTTTTTTGGAAGAAAATGACTAAAAGGCCAGATCGAAAAAAGTGAAAAAATACAAGGACTTTTTCAGACAAAAAATAAATTTGAGGAAAAAACACAAAATATAAGGTCTTTTATGAGAATAACCTTTTTTTTTTTTGGAAAAAATGACTAAAAGGGCCAGATCGGAAAAGTCAAAAAGTTTTTCGAACAAAAAATAAATTTGAGGTTTATTTTGGAAAAAACACAAAATATAAGGTTTTTTACGAGATTAACCCAAAAATCTATCCAATTATAGCATACTACTTATTTTATTATTATTATTATTAGGAAATTATATTTTGAAAAATGTATCCAATCATAATAAACAAATCAATTAAAGCATGCTGTTATTTCCATCACTTATGTAACATAATCTTTTTACTTTTCAGCTCTTTACAGCTTAAATATACAGCGATGTTCTATCACATCAAGAACAATTCAAAAAGTCACTGATTCCCTTCATTCCAGTTTCATTCTTTCAGAATTATTCATAGGTACTTGAATTTTAAATTCATTGATAAATAATTCATTTCATGTTTATGTTCATATATCCAACTTTCTACCATTGAATAACAGGCTACAACACCTCCATATCTGGAAATGCCATACTAAATCTATTGGACAAACTCTCCACTCTTAACAGGTGGGCCCTCTTTCTTTTCTTTTTTCCATCAACTGTTTTTTCAGATAAATTTATTTATTTATTTATTTATTTTACAGTTTCTCTCAGCTAAATTTAAATGGCATAAAGCTAAACAAGAACGCAGTTGATAGCCTCTGTAAGCTTGTTAAAACATCAGGCTTGTCTGATTTGATGATTGGAGATACAAGTATTGGATCTGTAAGCCATCTTTTTTTTTTTTTTTTTTTTTTAAATATCATCATACTTTCTTTCTTATTAACATATTATATATTTGATTGGTGAAGGAGAGAGCTATAGAGTTGATGGATTCATGGAATAACGAGAATCGGGAATTAATAAAGCTTGATTTATCATGTTGTTTGCTGACATCAGATTACGTCATCAAACTCCAAACCAATCCTTCTTGGATCAATGGTGTTCTTGAGTTAAATCTCGCACATAATCCTCTCATGCAAGAGGTTAGATTTCACTAAACAACTTTATAATCTTATTACATTATACTTCTTATAATTGAAAAAAAAAAACATATCTATTTTTTTTAAGATTCTTTACATAAATAACAAATGTAGGGTGCAACTGCTTTAGCATCAGTACTCAAGAACCCCAATTGTTGCTTAAAAGCACTTAATTTAACCAAATGTCAACTCAGCCTTGTTGGAATACTCACTATTCTTCAAGCTTTATCCCACAACACATCCTCCATAGAGGAAATCAACTTATCCGAAAATGCCACTCCACACGAGTTACAAGATCCCGATTCCACGGTCAAACCGGACCACGAAAAAGTCAACAAAAGTCAACACGAGCTCTTCTCGGTCAACGCCGATTTCACCGATCTTGAAGTCGCAGATAGCGAAGACGAAATAGACGATCCAAAAGTCAAAGTCAACACGAGTTCCTCACGGTCAGTGCCGTCGAGTCATGATGGGAGTTGCGTGAGTTTGTGTGAAAATGATCTGTTGAAGTCAAAGTCAAAGTCAATGTTTGTTCAAGCGCTTGCGTATGCGGTTTCTATGGCGAAAGGGGTTCGGGTGCTTGATCTAAGTGGGAATGGGTTGGAGGAAGTGGGAGATATGTTGTATGGTGGTTGGTCAACGGATTCGAGGGGGGGTTTGACTAAAAAGCATGTTGAGGGAAGTATACTTCATTTCTCGGTTGATCCGTATCAATGTTGCAACAATGAATCATGTTGCAAAAGGTTTTGATTATTTAGATGTTTTTTTTATATATAATTAAATGTGTGAAATTAGTTTATATGATTGTTTATATAACAATGCTTTATGTTTTTCTAAGCTTATGCGTTTCAAGTTCCTTTTTAAAGGAAATAAGTATAAAGAGAAAAAATAAAACCGTGTTGTATAAGTTGGTAAAAGGTGATTTTTTTTTTCTGTTTTTTGGTATAAATTGATATATTTTATGTTTTAAAATGAATTGTGATCGTGTGTTTAATCTAAAATCCGTTTTATAATATAAATTCATAAAGAAAAGATAAAACATCATTTACCACATTGTTGTACAGATGTAATATTTATAATTTTTCAGAATAAAGAGGATTGATCTATATCTTGAAATATATTTATTTGAAACAAACATTTTCGTCTTATCTTTTAAATATTAAATCTCAATAGACTTTTGAACTAATAATACTTAATTTGTTAATTAAAATATGATATTAATTTTTAGAAGAGATCAACTAAAATAATAATAATTTATTTAAACTTGAAGATGATAACAATTTTTTTTTTTTAATAAAATAACAAACAAGTCTAGAATAGGGCGTTGCAAATAGAAAAAAATAAGTACAATTCGAACGGACATTCTGTTTTTAGAAAAAAAACTAGATATTTAAAAGACCACAAATATATAGTGGTTCATTCTTAAGTTTAATTATTATATTTTTGTTAAATACCCCGTACTTAAAACTCTTGAACTTGAAACTATGATTTGAATTTTTGGAACAAATTTGGCAACAATAATTTCTAAAAAGTTTAATGTTTTGAAAAGATAATGCTATTTGAACTTATTTTTTTTAAGTGAGTATAGGGGTGTTTCACTTTTCTACTTAGAAATGTAAAAAAATGGGTTTTCTTCCAATGATAATGCTTGTGTTGTGAAAAACCCACTTTGCTCTAGTACCAACTGGTGTTGATGATCAAACTCAAACAATAAGTTAGTTTAGTGTAGAATTTAAATGACAAAATATATAAAAAAACAATAAATATGAACAAAAAAAATAACAATATGAATAAGAACATTGTTGTATTATGATAACTTGAGGAAGAACAATTTAGACAATAGAAAAAAACCTATTCCCTAAGAAGCTATTTATATGAGAACATTCTAGGGCATCTGAGGGACAAGTATTCCCTAAAATGCTATTTATATGATAACATTCTATGTTTAAAACTAGTTTTTATAGAATTTACTTATTGAAACTCAATAAGAGTTGTTTTATTAGAGAGCAAGTGTTGATCTTCAAGTGTAGGGGTTGAAATTTCACAATGGGAAGATCTAAAATAAGTTGTTCGAGAGGTGAGGTTGTATAATAATCAACTAGATATGTGTTATTGAGATCTTAATATGCAAGGTTTTTATTATGTTTTTATAGCGAGAAAGTACATCAAATCTCAAATCTTTGAAGTTCGAAAATAATTCTACATATTGGAATTAAAATTAAACATCATGAGTTAGCATGTGCTCTTGGATCGAATTCCTACTACACTCAATTTGGAATAAAAAATAATGATGTACAATACAAGTATATAATCCATTGATTATTACTTTTAATGTTTGTGATGTTGTTTCTTGATTTTGTATAAAGTAGCGATTTGATGAAATATGACGAATCTTGTTTCCACTTCCACCTCATATACAATTCATTGTGCGGATGTTGCAAGTCTCGATAAGAATCAAAAAGTCCGCTTTAATAATTTACCGGCCTTAAGTTATATCCTTATATGTATTATAATAATTACTTTGGTTTTTCCGTGAACAAAAGCCTAATAAAGATAGATTTTTTAAAGACAGTTATGTGTTGCTTGTTAAAAGAAATCAACAAACAAAAAGGCCATAAATCAAAACTTAACATAGATTAAATATAGCATAATGTACAGGCTGCTTGCAACAAGAACTCTGAAAACGAAATATACTTATAAAGAAAACTTGAAAACTTACAGTGGTCCCGGCGGGGCTCGAACCCGCGACCTTCGGCTCATAAGACCAACGCTCTAACCAACTGAGCTACGGGACCAATTTGCGATGTTTTGATGCAACTAATTATTTAAACAAGAAGAGAAATGAGTCATTAAGTAAAAAGCCATGCCACCCGCTCTCCGCATACGATTTATAAATATTAACTTTACCGTACTAACGTGTTATTATATATATGGCTTTTTTATTTTTATTTATTTATTTATTTTTCAAACTAGTTTTTAAAGGAAAATAGAAGATATATATTGGTTGTTTTTTTTAAGCTCCATAAGAAAGATTTACATAGACGTAGCGGGTAAACGAGTAACAAGCTATGCTACAACCCTGTCAAAATTAATTTTAAAAAAAATAACATTTATAGATCTAGGGGTTATAACATTATCATGACCCGTTGGATTCTATTGAGTAGCTCCACAATTTCTGGCGCAAGAAAACCAAAAGTATCAAATGCAAATGATATAAACGTGTGTTGATTTTCCATGCACGCTTTCTCTTATTTTGTCATTTTGTTTGATGCAACTTTCAGAGTGAAAACTCAACTCCCCAAACCTACAAGAAAGTAAAAACATCACCATTTTGTTTCAATATATTGAAAAAAAAGACAAATGGTCGAATCGATTTGCAATAAACAAGCTTTATATATATGACCACTTTCCAGCAAATAACCATCAACTTCAAATAGCATATAATGAGATCATTAATTGCAAAGTGGAGTCGTTGATGTGTTCATAATAAATATTAACTAAACTCGATTTTTAATAAGTGGCAAGAAAAGATTGAACCGATGGAGCTTATGGTTGGCAAATAGTTTGTAACTATTTAAAGACTAAAAACAAATTGATTATTTGAAAACAATACGTAAACTCAAGCCGAAAGAGAGTTTAATTAATTTTTATACAAAGAAGATCTTGCGATTTCAATTCTAAATCCAATTATATAATAAAATAAATTTCATGTTCTCTTAGGAAAAATATTTTTATCTCATTGGTGGATTTTTTTTTCAATGTCCTTTCCATGTGATGTTATAAGCAGAACCACCGTTTCCCCGACTCGGTAGGCCAATTACATTACGATTGGTGTCATCGCGTCTTTCAAAAATCACCGCTTCTCTTAGCTTCTAATTAAATCCTAAATGTAGTGGTGTTGATTATAATGACTTGTGCGGAATAAGAAATTATCTAGTTAATCATCATACAAATCATGAACACTTGGAGTAAATAAATCTTTTAAGCTCTCATTAGTTGAATTAGAAAGAGTACAAATGAGTTTGCTAGTTTCTCTCTCCAAAACTAATGCTCTCAAAATGATTCTTAATTGTTAGGGCCAGGATCCTCGAAATATTCATAATCCTTAGCTACCTCAGAATCCCGATTATCACTGTCATTATTTTTATTAATAACTATAACGATCATTTTTTTTTGTCTGTAACTAACACGTGTGCATAAGTAGTCAATGGAAGACCAATTCTCAATGAAGAATCATTCAAAATATGCTAAAGATCCAAAATATTTGGTCAAATAACGTTTGTGAAGCTGGTCATAGAGGATCCCAGAAATATCGGACATCTGTTGGCTAGTTTAGACTATAAATTGACACTTGCATTCTGCAAACAACACACTGTTTTTTACTAGGACCTTACTCTGCGAGATTAATCACTTGTTCATACTCAAATATTCTTTGTAAACATCTTTTTACATTAATAAAATCATCAAGGCATGTGATCATTATCATCTCCCAAGGTTTTGTGTCGGAGATCCTAGCAAGGATCGAGGGCTTTCCTTGTAAACCATTGTGTCACTTTCTTTTATTATTTGCTATTACACAATCTGAACATCACAAGCTCTCATTCGATTTGGTTGATTAGTACTTGTGTAATTTTGACCAAAACAATTTGGCGCCCATCGAGGGGCCGTGGTGTTGAAAATTCTTATAAAAATCATGTCTACATAACCGATCCTCTCTTCGTCCTCTGCCTCTTTGTAACAACGTAAATTTTCAAAACAATTTTTTCATTTCTTTAAAACATAATTTCGTTTAAGACAAACCATAGAATCCAATGTAACATGATCATAATACAAAACATGTCAAACCCAAGATCAAACATATCCAAATCCACATGTGTGTGTATGAGTCATGCCGACGCCTTCCCACGGTCCTCACTAGTACCTGAAACACATTACACATAAACACTGTAAGCAAAAAGCTTAGTGAGTTCCGTAATATACCACTTACACACATACGCCTTTCCAGGCCATACTCCACACGACCTTCTGGTCCATGTGTCTCAACGGACTTCCGTCCCAACCCGGTAAACCTTCAGGTCTTACCCGTATCGACCTTTCGGTCCATAACTCCCTGACCTTCTGGTCCACATCATAATGCCTTCCGGCCCATATCAAGCATAGCATACATACCGCATACATAGCGCATACGAAACAGGCAACTCATAGCATACAATGCATATATCTCATAGCATACCAGACCTTCCGGTCACATATAGGTACTCTTCCAGGTACAGTATAGTGAGAAGACTCACTTCGTATGATGTCTAGTATCTCACGTGCTCGATATCTCTGAATCTCGAAACAACGACCTAGCCTCGCCTAATCACAACAAATAATCATTCCAAATCATTAACGGCTCTCAAAGCTATACTACACCCCTTTCTACAATCCCACAGAAAGGTAAAAGACCATTTTACCCCTCCCTGACTCAAAAGTCCACATGTTGACCAAAACTGTGACATCCCCAAAATCACGGCCAGAAAAGACCGATTTTGTTTATGCTTTATAAAAATCAGAGTACTTCATTTTATAAAAAGGTTGCGGAATTTGTTCCCAGAAAAACATGGTAAATACGTTATTAAAACATTTTCGAAGAAACGTATTTATTTCATTTTAAAACGTTTGGGACGTCATCGTTAATACAGGAACATAAGCATAAACAGAACTTACAATTATTCACACTAGTGGTCTACATCTCTTTAAATCTCTCAGTGTAATGTCACTTCATATCAACACCTGTGATATAAATAAACTGAGTGGGTCAGGTTGGGAAACCTGGTGAGCACATAGGGATTTCAATCCCACAATGTTATACCATATATATAGTTTAAAATTCACAAAATATACAATTTCACCATACATATATATAAACAACTCTTATCCCACCCCGTCGATCCTCGCAACGAGGCTATCCATACTCTCGGACCTAAGATTAGTCGTTTTACCTACTCCATACTCTCGGATCAGAAATGAACGAATTTACCAAATCCATACTCTCGGACTAGGGACGAATGACTAATCCATACTCTCGGATTAAAGATGAATGATTATGCCTAATCCATACTCTCGGACTAGGGACAATAGCTAATCCATACTCTCGGATTAACGACGAATAATTATGCCTAATCCATATTCTCGGACTAGGGACAATGACTATGTCTAATCCATACTCCCGGATAAGTGATATATACTAACTTCTATTCTCTGAGTTTTACTCACTTGTACTCGTAAGAATATACTACCCAATATTCCTCATTTTTAATTTAGGTCTACTCTTTATCCTAAATTATCAAATATAATCAGATATGTTCTTTAACACGAATTTCAAGCAACATCAATTAACTCGCACATAAACATATAATTAATACTTCAATCAATACTTGTATTAAAATCATGTTCATGAAAGGGACTATGCACTCACCTGAGAAGGTGGTGACTCGGTACTCGGACAGTGCTTCGTTTACTTTAAAATAATTTCCTTCGACGAAACCTAGTATTATCACCAATAGATTTTAGTCTATTATTCGCCGAGACTAATTAATAGTCTAGCTATTATTACTATTATATAAGAGTTAAAAAAATACTTACATAACCCATAATAATAGCCCAAGTATTTATTATATGTTCTTAATAACGTTAATATAATTAAATAAAAACTATATTAAAAATAGCGTAGGCGTAGCTCACTTACAGTGGGTTTTATAGAAAACCAGGCTTTGCTTGGAGCAGCGTTTCCGAGCCGAAAAGCTCTTCTTCTCGGAGCCGTCGAGCACTCCGGGGCTTCTGCCTCGTGCTAGGGAGGTTCCCTAGGCTTTTTGGGGGATTTCGGGGCTAGAGAGAGGTTCTAGAGAGAGAGTAAAGAGAAGAAAGAATGGGAAAGGTGTGAAGAAAATGAGGGTGGGAGAGGTGGTATTTATAGGGTGAAAATGGCTGAACTTGGTGCCACATGTCACCATTTAGTGGCAAGACTTGGGGAGAAAGCAATGGCCAAGATTGTGCCACATCACCCATTTTCGCACAACATACTTCCGACTTCTAAAACCCGTAACTTTCACATACGACCTCCGTTTTTGACGTTCTTTATATCCACGCGTAGGTAAAAATAATATCTACAACTTTCATTTTGACTCCGTCAGCTAATTCTTGACCGATCTTAAATTTAACAGTACGAGGCGTTTAGACTGTTAAATGACCGTGAAGAATTCGTAACTCCTTCATACGGACTCCATTTTCGTCTGTCTTTTTACCGTTGAGTTCCTATTAATGAGATCTTCAACTCTCATTTATTTCACGTAAGCCAAAAACCGCTCGAACTAAAATTCGAGTTTCGGGCTGTACACTGCTAAGCCGAATCTTAGAAAAATCATAACTTCCTCATACGAAGTCAGATTTGGGCGTTCTTTTTATCGACGCTCTTAGTTTAACATATTCTACGACTTTTGTTTAGATTGCTAAGGCTAAAAATTCTTCTATCGTAAATTCACTATTTACGTCTTCCGGTGCCGTGCCGGTTTTGCCGTAAAACTTCGGCGGGCCATAACTTCTTCGTTATAACTCGGATTTCGGCGTTCTTTATATGTACGGAAACCTTGTGACATATTCTAAAACTTGGTTAAGACTATTCATTCTAAATAATCTTTTGTCGAAAAGTCATTTTTGACCCCTATTGCCTCTAAATTGACTAGCCCGGATCTGCGGGCGTTACAAAAACCCTAAAAGTCAACAAAAGTTAACAGCACGCAGTACGTGGGGAGTACCAACTCCTGTACGCGAGGCGTACCCTTGCACTCCAGGATCGGGGAACGCGACCCCCTACGCGGCGCGTACTGGGATTACGCCAGCGTAAATCCCAGTTTCTTACTTTCCTCATTTTAGTGTCTTAAACAGTTAAGACATAATCTCACAATTCAGATCTGGCCATTCTAATACTTCTTAATCCATAAAGTCGAAACCTTTAAGCCTTTGCATGACTATAAAGGTTCCCACACCTTCTAACACCTTTCCTTTCTCCTCCAAAAGTCTAGATCTCATGCATGGCTCAACATTCTCGTCCAAGATTGCATTTTTATGAACATACAACTCATATAGTCCTGAAATATGATAGATCTAGGACAATGATGACATAAAACAAGTATTTATGTCATCAAGTCAAAAGTATGGTGGTTTGGTTTTGGATTTACACTACAATCGCTTTGGTCCAACTGCCCTATTCCAGGTTTATTCATCCCTTTTAATTTTTATTTTAATTTTAATTTTTTATGAATAATTAGAGTATTAAATACGATGATAAAAATAATAATCTAACTTTTAGGAGGATATAAGCATATTAATACATTTAGCTATGTTTTTAGATCCTATCCTTTTAATCCATTAGAGGTCAAATGTTTATGTGACCCAAATTTTGGTAAATGAGACAAAAATGCCCCTCTAATAGTAAAAGCTGATTTATTTTATAAAACTTATAGATTTGTGAATGCCCTGTACTATTGTCACACTTGGAAGTACTTAATATATCTGGGAATCGATTAACTGATGGATGTGCTTCTTACCTTTCTACAATCTTACAAAATTGCAAAGGTGAGATACTTATTTTAATATTTATTAAAATTATCATTTTCACAGCATGATAAATATCATTAAGTGAAAATCGATTTTTTTTCATGGTATTCGAGCTTTTATTCAACTTTATTTTTTGTCTGAAAAAGACATTGTATTTTTTTCAAAAAAAACCCCCCTCAACTTTGTCCGTTTTTTTCCCGAAAAAACCCTCAACTTTTTTAGTTTTTCTAGGATAAATCCTCACATTTTACAAATTTTTTTTGGAAGAAAATGACTAAAAAGGCCAGATCGAAAAAGTGAAAAAATACTGTAAAGTCCCCGAAAATAGATCTACCAACGATCAAAGACAATAACAGATGCAAACACGAATTAATAAACCAATAAAGAACAAAAGACCAAGCTTGCATACGCTTTAATACTGTAAAACGTCTGATACAACTTGGAAGTATACGAGAGCATCAACAACCCATAAAGACTGACACAACTCGCTATTTAAAGACCTTACTAGAGACCGTAAAGTGTTTACGGTTAGGTGTTTACGGCCGTAAACCCATAAAGACCATAAACACTGTAAACTCAAAACAAAACACGAACAATTACATTTCTACTGCTATCTACGACTATGCCTAGACCAAACCATTTTACAGAGTCTTTCAAATACAAGGATTTTTTCAGACAAAAATAAATTTGAGGAAAAAATATAAAATAAGGTCTTTTATGAGAGTAACCTTTTTCTTTGGAAAAAATGATGAAAAGGGCCAAATTGGAAAAAGTCAAAAAGTAAAAGGTTTTTTTCGAACAAAAAATAAATTTGAGGTTTATTTTGGAAAAAACACAAAATATAAGGTTTTTTTTACGAAATTAACCCAAAAATCTATCAAATTATAGCATTGTACTTATTTTATGATTATTATTATTAGGAAATTATATTTTGAAAAATGTATCCAATCATAATAAAGAAATCAATTAAAGTATGCTGTTATTTCCATCAATTATGTAACATAATCTTTTACTTTTCAACTCTTACAGTTTAAATATACAATGATGTTCTATCACATCAAGAACAATTCAAAAAGTCACTGATTCCCTTGATTCTAGTTTGATTCTTTCAGAATTATTCATAGGTACTTGAATTTTAAATTCATTGATAATAATTTATTTCATGTTTATGTTCATATATCCAAATTTCTACCATTGAATAACAGGGTACAACACCTCCATATCTGGAAATGACATAGTAAATCTATTGGACAAACTTTCCACTCTTAATAGGTGGGCCCTCTTTCTTTTCTTTTTTCCATCAACTGTTTCTTCAGATAAATTTATTTATTTATTTATTTATTTATTTTTGCAGTTTCTCTCAGCTAAATTTAAATGGCATAAAGCTAAATAAAAACGTAGTTGATAGCCTCTGTAAGCTTGTTAAAACATCAGGCTTGTCTGATTTGATGATTGGAGATACAAGTATTGGATCTGTAAGACATCTTTTTTTTTTTAATTTATTTAAAAAATATCATCCTACTTTCATTTCTTTCTTATTAACATATTATATATTTAATTGATGAAGGAGAGAGCTATAGAATTGATGGATTCATGGAATAACGAGAATCGGGAATTAATAAAGCTTGATTTATCATGTTGTTTGTTGACATCAGATTAGGTCATCAAACTCCAAACTAATCCTTCTTGGATCAATGGTGTTCTTGAGTTAAATCTTGCACATAATCCTCTCATGCAAGAGGTTAGATTTCACTAAACAACTTTATAATCTTATTACATTATACTTCTTCCAATTGAAAAAAAAAACACATCTATTTTTTTTTAAAGATTCTTTACATAAATAACAAATGTAGGGTGCAACTGCTTTAGCATCAGTACTCGAGAACCCCAATTGTTGCTTAAAATTACTTAATTTAACCAAATGTCAACTCAGCCTTCTTGGAATACTCACTATTCTTCAAGCATTATTCCACGACACATCCTCCATAGAGGAACTCAACTTATCCGAAATCGCCACTCCACACGAGTTACAAGATCCCGATTCCACGGTCAAACCAGACCACGAAAAAGTCAACACAAACTCTTCTCAGTCATCGCCGACTTCACCGATCTCGAAGTCGCAGATAGCGAAGACGAATCAGACGATCCAGAAGTCAAAGTCAAAGTCAACACGAGTTCCTCACGGTCGATGTCGTCGAGTCATGACGGGAGTTGCGTGAGTTTGTGTGAAAATTATCTGTTGAAGTCAAAGTCAAAGTCAAAGTTTGTTCAAGCTCTTTGGTATGCGGTTTCAATGGCGAAAGGGGTTCGGGTGCTTGATCTTAGTGGGAATGGGTTGGAGGAAGTGGGAGATACGTTGTATGGTGGTTGGTCAACGGATTTGAGGGGTGGTTTGACTAAAAAGCATGTTGAGGGAAGTATACTTCATTTCTCGGTTGATCCGTATCAATGTTGCAACAATGAATCGTGTTGTAGAAGGTTTTGATTACTTAGGTTCAACCAACCTGACATCTATAATTATGGGCCCTAAGATAGGTTTGACATAAGAAGACAGGTTTGACATGGGTTGTTTAGAGAATACAATGTATCTTTATATTATTTATGTTTTTATATATAATTAAATGTGTGAAATTAGTTTAGATGTTTGTTTATATAAGAATGCTTTACATTTTTCTAAGCTTATGCTTTTTAAGTTCTTTATTAAAGGAAATAAGTATAAAGAGAAAAAGTAAAACCGTGTTGTATAAGTTGGTAAAAGGCAATGTTTTAAAAATCGGTTTGAACTGGTTGGTTGGACCGGAAACCGGTAGAGTGAGCGGTTCAACTATCATTGGTTTTCTGAATCGGATTGAACCGACTGGTTTTTAGAAAAAACCGGTTGAACCTGATTAAACCGAATAAAAACACATGAAAAAGAACAATTTATATTATAAACATTGATGATTTTTTTCAAATCTATTTAATTTTCTCTAAATAAAAACATATGGTAAAAGTTATAAATTTTTTTGATGTTTTTGTATTCATCAAAAACTATATTTCGTTTCGGTGTTATACTTTATTTTCTTTTTGACGTATATGGATTGATGTAAAACACTAAAACTTATGGTTATGTGTTATATTAATGTATTTGGATTCATCTACAACTTACTTTTATGTGTATTTTTAATGTTTGAACTTGTAAACATCAAATTCCTAATTTCTATATGTATGTATGTGTAGGAAAATAGAAAAAAAATATGAAAAATATAGAAACCAGTTCACCTAGCGGTCGAACCGGTTAAATCGGGAACCGGTTACCGTACTGGTTCAATTAAAAATCGGTTTTTAAAACATTGGTAAAAGGTGATTTTTTTTTTTTTTTTTTTTTTTGTATAAATTGATATATTTTATGTTTTAAAATGAATTGTGATCGTGTGTTTCATCTAAAATCCGTTTTATAATATAAACTAGGTGTAAAATTCGTATAATACACGGGTTGATTAAAAAAGATTATATACCAAAGTGTACACAATAAATATATTTTTTTTAAAATAAGAAATGAAAAACATATTAATTGCAATTTATTATTATATTTATTATATTAATACTTTATATGTATAAGTATAAGTATTATGTGACTTTAATTTAAAAATTGAAAAAATTTAGAAATTAACATGTAGATATTATTTTATTTTTAAAATATTACAAAATAATAAGTGTCAAAATTTATAAGATTGACACGTGACAGGATATTTAATTTCTCATTATAATTTTTCATAACAGAGAGGATTGATCTATATCTTAAAATATATTTATTTGAAACAAACACTTTCATCTTATCTTTTAAATATTAAAACTCGATAGACTTTTGAAATAATAATACTTAATTTGTTAATTAAAATATGATGTTAATTTTAGGAGAGACTAACTAAAATAAGCATAATTTATATAAACTTAAAGATGATAACAATCTTTTTTTTTTTTTTTTTTTAATATAATAACAAACAAGTCTAGAATAGGGTGTTGCAGATGGAAAAAAAGTAAGCACAATCCGAACGGACATTCCGCTTTTAGAAAAAAAAACTAGATATTTAAAAGACCACAAATATATACTGGTTCATTCTTAAGTTTAGTTATGATATTTTTGTTAAATAACTTCGTACTCAAAACTCTTGGAATTTGAAACTATGATTTTAATTTTTGGGACAAACTTGGCAGCATTGATTTCTAAAAAGTTTAATGTTTTGAAAAGAAAAGATAATGCTATTTGAACTTATTTTTTTTTAAGTGAGTATAGTGTTTGAAAGAACAACCACTTTGCTATAGTACCAATTGTGGAGTTGATGATCAAACTCAAACAATAAGCTAGGTTAGTGTAGAATTTAAATGACAATATATATAAAAATCAATAAAAATGAACAAAAGAATAACAATATGAATAAGAGCATTGTTGTATTAAGATAACTTGAGGAAGAACAACTTAGACAATGGAAAAAAAAAAAAACTATTCCCTAAGAAGCTATTTATATAAGAACATTCCAATTATATAAAATACTAAATATCAATAATAAAGCAATTTGGTTATTCCTTGCAAACAATTTCCAATAGGAAACGGTCGTGGACCGGTTCACAAAAATTGTATAATTGGAAAGTTAGAATGCTTTTCGGGTGAAAGATTGATAATGGTCATGTGTGTGTTGGGAAGCCTTGGTTTTTACTATTTTTTCATTCTAAAATTCCTATTTAAGTTCTTAAATTATTAGAATCTTTAGAGAATAGCTTCTTTTGGGGTGACTCTAATGAGAATAAAACTAGTTATGTGAAATGGAATAAGGTTTTGTCGTATAAAGGGGAAGCTAGGATTGACATCAAGAGCCCTTTTTCTTTTAATCAACCTCTCATTTCTGAATGATTTTGGAGATTTTTTTGGTTGATTCTATGTATTTATGTGCTAAAGTCGTGAAGGTTATTCATGGCATCGGAGGCAATCTAGATTGTGACAAAAGGCCTAGTGTTTAAAAACACTTTATTGGTCATTTATCCGATCTTCATGAAAAAGGCATTTTCTTGATTCATATCTTTACAAAAAGGTTGGCAATGGTGATTCTATGTGATTTTGGGAAGATGTTTCGTATGATAGTTCTATGTTTAAAACTAGTTTTTGTAGAATTTACTCATTGAAACTCAATAAGAGTTGTTTTATTAAACATCAGGTGTTGACCTTAGATAGGGAATGTATTATCAATCAAATCAATGTTATGCTTCAAGTGTAGGGGTTGGAATTTCACAATGGGAAGATCTAAAATAAGCTGTTCGAGAGGTGAGGTTGTATAATAATCAACTAGATATGTGTAATTGAGATCTTAATATGCAAGGTTTTTATTATGTTTCTATAGCGAGAAAGTATAGCGACTCTCAAATCTTTGAAGATCGAAAATCATTCTATATATTGGAAATTTGGAATAAACATGTTCCACTAAAATTAAACATCATGGGTTAGCATGTGTTTTTGGATCGAATTCCCACAACACTCAATTTTGACAACAAAAAAAATGATGTACATAATCCACTGATTATATTTTTAACGTTTATGATGCTGCTTCTTGATTTGATATAAAATAGCGATTTGATGGAATATGATGAATCATATATCTACTTCCACCTCAAATATAATTCATTGTGCAAATATTGCAGGTCTCGATAAGAATTAAAAAGTCCGCTTTGATGTTATTATTTACCAACCTTGAGTTATATACTTATATGTATTATCATATTTACTTTGGTTTTTTCGTGATCAAAAGCCTAACAAAGATAGATTTTTTAAGATATTATATCTCGCTTGTTAAAAGAAATCAAGAAATCAAACGAAAATGCCATAAATCAAAAGTATTATCATAATTAATTTGGTTTTTTTGTGATCAAAAGCCTAAGAAAGATTTTTTTAAGATATTATGTCTCGCTTGTTAAAAGAAATCAACAAATCAAACTAAAAGACCAATCAAAAGTATTATTATAATTACTTTGTTTTTTTCGTGATGAAAAGCGTAAAAAAGATTTTTTTAAGAGATTATGTCTCGTGTTAAAAGAAATCAACAAACCAAAGACCATAAATCAAAACTTAAGATAGATTAAAATATTAAATATAGCTTTATGTAGAAGCAGATTGCAACAAGAACTGATGTGGTTTTTTTAAAAAGAAAAACAATTAAAAAGAGTATTTGAAAGAGAACATTGGTCCCGGCGGGGCTCGAACCCGCGACCTTCGGCTCATAAGACCAACGCTCTAACCAACTGAGCTACGGGACCAATTTGCAATGTTCTGATGCAACAATTTATTTAAAGAAGAACGGAAATGAGTCATTACGTAAAAAACCATGCAACCCGCTCTCCACATACAATTTATAAATATTAACTTTACCATCTATATACTAACGGTATATGGTCTTTTTATTTTTATTTTATTTTATTTATTTATTTTTAAACAAGTTTCTAAAGGAAAATAGAAGATATATATTGGTACAATCGAATTAAATAACTCCCTAGGAAGTAATGATATTACGAAAGAAGCTCGACGAAAAACATGACCATTTTGTTTCAATGTGTTGAAAAAAAAAGACTAAAATAGTCGAATCGATTTGTAATAAACTAGCTGATATATGTTCACTTTCCACCAAATAACCATCAATTTCAAAGTAGCCTATAATGAGATTATTAATTGCTACGAAATTAATACTCCACTTTGATTGTAGTCGTTGATGCGTTCAAAATAAATATTAACTAAACTCGATTTTTAATAAGTGGCAAGAAAATATCGAACCGATGGAGCTTATGGTTGTCAAATAGTTTGTAACTAAGGATAAATGACATAAAAAACACTATTTTTATACAAAAATTCGATTTTGATACCGTATTTTTTTTTTGTATCAATTTTGATACTGTGTTTTCCAATTTGTTACAATTATGACCACTTGACCGGTTAACCAGGTTATATGCTGACGTGTCGGTTTTGATGATGTGGCATACTGACATGATATGCTGACGTGTCAAAATTGATTTTTTTTTTCCACAAAAAACACTAAGTTTTCACTTTTTTTTTTTTTTTTTTTTTTTTTTTCCGATTTTGACACTAAATTTAATTTTTTATTTCAATTTTAACACTATGTTTTTTTTGTTCCAATCGAACATCATTTATCAAATTTTGTCTATTTTTCATTTGAAACCGTATAAATATTTTTTTAATACATTTAAAACGTGTATATATATATATATATATATATATATATATATATATATATATATATATATATATATATATATATATATATATTCATTTAAAAACCATAGTTTTGTATACATACATATTTTTTTTTACACTCAAACCATATTTTTATGTATAAATATGTATTAGTTATATAAAAATTGTATTTTATATTAAATATGCAACTTTAAAATATGTTTGGAAGTTTGGAGGCATGTAGTCGATGAAAACTCGGATATCAAGTTTGAACCCATCAAGTTTTTACATCTTATTAGAAGCTTATGGTTACTTTGATTCACATGATATAACTAATGTTTTGAATGTAAGAAAAAAACACATTGTATTTAAATAAAAATGTTGTGTTTAATCGAAAAAAATTATGTTT
This sequence comes from Lactuca saligna, assembly GCF_052625555.1. NCBI lineage: Eukaryota > Viridiplantae > Streptophyta > Magnoliopsida > Asterales > Asteraceae > Lactuca > Lactuca saligna. The sequence goes on from NC_136417.1 coordinate 159,013,416, forward strand.
ATACAGTTTAAAATGTAATAAAAAAAATATATTTATACAGTTTCAAATGGAAAATAGACAAAATTGAACAAAATTTGATAAATGATGTTCGATTGAAAAAAAAAAAAAACATAGTGTCAAAATTGAAATAAGAAATTAAACTTAGTGTCAAAATCAAAAAAAGTGAAAACTTAGTGTTTTTTGTGGAAAAAAAATCAATTTTGACACGTCAGCATGCCACGTCATCAAAACTGACACATCATCATGTCACGTCAGCATGTACCTGATTAACCGGTCAAGTGGTCAGAATTGTAACAGATTGAAAAACACAGTATCAAAATTGACATAAAAAAAACACGGTGTCAAAATTGAATTTCTGTCTACAAAAAATATTTTTTGGGCCATTTGCCCTATTTGAAAAGACTAAAAACAAATTGATTATTTGAAAACAAGCCGAAAGAGAGTTTAATTATTTTTTATAAAAAGTCGATCTTGCGATTTCAATTATAAATCCAATTATGTATTAATGTGGGTGATTCGTGAGTTTTGTGTTTGTTCACATTACGTAGCATAACAATATTAATTGTATCTAAATCTAACGCTTTCTCTCCACCCCATCCTATACATCGTTGTTATGATTTGGCACGACGAGAAAGATTGTCACAAAATCTAACTGATCCGACTGAAGGAAGGTCTACCACTAGACCGGCTCACATTTTGATTTTTGAATGAATTGGAAGGAAACACGAATGTGTGGATCTTATGGGGTATCTCTTCTTGCGGGATGAGGTTTTCACAGTGGGACAAACTGTTTTAAAAGCCACTACTTTCACGGTCATAAAACATGAGAAATCGTGCACAAAAAATCAACACGTGTTCATACCATTTGAATTTGACATACCTTTTAATTTTAAATAAAAATTAATATTAAAATGAGTTGAATTGATTACATGATACAATTACGTGATATTTTCGATAAAAAGAGAAAAAACCTAAATTGTATTAGGCTATTAGCATATCCATCCTTGTTCATGGGAAACAAATATTGAAATTGTTTACCTATATGGAGGGTTTAGAGGGGGGTAAAGTGGGCAGCTGTACAGGGTTCAATTTTTTTCATTATATATTTTTATTTAGAAATACAAAATTATAATAAAGATAAGGGCCTTTTTTTTCTTGTTCGTCCTGGACCTTTAAGAATATTTCATTTTTCAGGACCGGCTCTGTTTACCTAGTTCAGTGATTTCATATTCTTATATTGAATAATCAACGTATAGATTTCATATCCTTATATTAAATAATCAACATATAGTTATCTTTCATAAAAATAAAAAAATGTTAAAAAATAGATGAATAAAGAAAAGAAGGGATAAAATTCCAAGACAAAAATAAAATCAAATTACAAACAGATGTCACATAAATTTGGGGGAATGACAAAGGCAAGAGAAGAAAAAGGTGAACCGTAAAATCAACCATTACCTCAATAATGCCAATATTCTTGCATTAACCACAACACAGTAAAAAAAACAAATCATGGTTCACTTCCCATACCATTGTGTACAGGTGATCCACTGGTCTTATCCACACATAGTCATAATTTACCCTTCAATTCTTCTGAATCACATTTTGTGAATAAAAAAACCAAAAAATACCATTGTACTTTTATTTCTTTGACAAATTTACCTGTATGCATCTAATTTTCTAGTACAAACTCATAACAACATTGTATGAATAGTGGAAAAAAGAAGTTACTGGCCTATGCATACATAGAAACCTAAAAAGAAGTTACTGACCTATATAAGCCCTTTCTTATGTCAGAAGTAAACCAACACTATATTTCTTATCAATATTATTAGTTTAATTAAAATATTTAATTGATAATTAGATACCTTATTAAAGGAAAACATTGTAAATATTGAACATTTTTTACAGAACAATAATCACTGCCACCAAAATATACTTTAAAAAAATGCATTTATCTCACTTTTAATTTCGGATTTGTTACATAATAATAGAACCAAGGTAAACATGAAATCAAAAGATTTAGCAAACTATGAACATTTTTTAACCTGAATCACAAAACAATAGGAACAAACATGTTTTCCTTCAAACCTTGATGTAGATTTTTACTGTCCAAACAAAACTTTTATAAAAATCGAAAATCTAAAAACAAAAAGCAAAAAAAAAAAATGTTAAACCATAAATTTGAAGTTTGCATGTTCCAGCTTTTCATTAAATCCATAAAAGGTGCATAATACGCTTTTATAATCTTATCAAACCATTACTTCATTTGTTGTACCAACCACGTGGATGAAAGTTAAAATAAATATATAGTAACAAAGTAAAAAAGTGAAAATAACTTACTTGAGTTCTTTAGTTACCGACTCTTCAAGATATCTCAATTTAACATCTACCATTAACTATACAATATGAGAAGAGAATAACGAAAGTTATGTTGACGATTACCTTTCAAGTTGGGGGTATCCTGATGAATAGGTGTTTTACACTCTTGAGGCAAGCGTAAAAGTGGGTTGCTTCTTTAGTTTAGTTATTTTATATAAATTTTCGACTTACACTTTCATAGTAGCATTTAGGTACCCTGCAATCGCAAATAATAATAATAAATAAATAAATGAGAAATAATAAAATGTTATAAAGGCAATCATTGGATAAAATTACTACACCTGTAATAACTCGGGATTGTAAAATCCAATTGTTGAAAACACACAAAACAAACTTTCCTAACACCATCATTTCTTATACCATTTGAAGATTAAGAAACAGATGGTTTTTGTTACAACTGTCAATTTCTGGTCAAGTCAAAGTCAAATAAAGTCAACAAGTCAAACCGGTCAACTCAACTAATCCTTGTGTACTAGGACTTACGTTAGGTAATTACTATACAACTCGCTATTCTAATGAGAAATCATAAATTGAAAAGTTCATACATCTAGATTTCCTTAACCTAAAACTGTGGTAAGTAACGAACCAAACAGATAAAACAATGTTGCATACTCATCGGGAGTATGTAAGATCCTTAAATATGGCTTAACGGGGCTTACGGACCTTGCGTTGCGGAGCCAAGCACTCAAAAAAGTCACAAAAGAAATCTCTCCAAGTATGTGAAATCTCTCCCAAATCTCTCCACGTATGTCAAATCTCTCCCAAATCTCTCTAAGTATGAGAAATCTCTCTAAGTATGTGAAATCTCTCCCAAATCTCTCCATGTATGTCAAATCTCTCCCAAATCTCTCTAAGTATGGGAAATCTCTCCAAGTATGTGAAATCTCTCTCAAAAGTTCCTTAAACTTTTTATAGTCTTTCGGGCCATCCCGACCCTTAACCGGGTCAAAAACAGCTCGAAAACGGAAGTTTACGCGAAAATCAATCTTAAGGAGTCGAACCCTCTTAGGAACTGAACTTGTCAGAAGCGAAGTTGTCAGAGCCGAACCCTATCTCGGACCGAAGGCTCGTATAGACCGAACCCGAACCTCGCATGGACCTTCGCTTCCTTCGCTTTCGCCTCTCACGCCTAACTTCGCCTTCGGGCCCAACTGCATTAGGACCGAACCTCGGCCTAGGACCGAGAGGTCTTGCAGGAAACCTTTTTCCACCCGGTTTTCGACTAGTTTTGCGTTCTAAGCCCGATTTTAATTATTTTAGCGTGGGATTTTCACCCAAAACTTTATTTTAACATATAAGGCCCCATATTTATTAATTAATCATGTTTTTGGGGATAAACCTTATCCAAGAAGAGTGGGTGAAGTATAAGAGGTGGAGTGTTGACTTTCCTTTAGTTAATGACACAAGCAACCACCCCCACACCCACTCTATGACCATCCACACTCCTCCCACCATACCTAGTTACATCCTTGTATTTTCTCATCATTTCCAGCCATTTCCCACATTCTTAGAGCTGGAACATCCATCCTCTCTCCTCATTCTCACTCATTTCTCTCATTTTCACCCAAAGAGCAAACACTTTTCTCTCAACTTCTCTCTTTCAATTCTGATTTTTCCAAGGCTTTTTCCAAGACTGTTCTTCTTCATTTGGTAAGTATCATCATCTTTCATATGATTATTACACTTCTTCACTCAAATTATGAGTTCCTTACACAAATATCGTCATATTTGTTGTTAGATCTTCAAAGTCTTCAAGCATCATTTAAGTGTTCTTGAGTCAAACACTCCTTTACTTCATCATCCATCTACTGAAATCATATAATGTGAGTTCATACCTCTATCTTTTCATGTTTTTCTTAAGTTTTAAGGGGGGGGGGGGGGGGGGAATACAAGTTAAAACACGAAGAACACAACTAAACTCATTTAACAGCCTTCATCAGAAAAGTTCAACTCCATTCACATACTGTTTTGGGCAACTTAAACATTTTAGTTTTCAAAAATGTTTTAGGTCAAATTAGTTCCAGTTCTTAGCTTTAAAATGACTACTTGCACATCTCCAAACGATTTTTATACAATTTATGGTGATTTTTTCAAAACTGCCTATCATTTCAAGAGCAAATCCGGACCAGTATGTGATTATGGATGTTTTCACACAAGTTGGAGGTAATTAAAATTCATAATAAAAATTATGAACAAACTAGACTCATTTCCCAAGCTCTAAGAGTTTACGGATTCTGATTTGGACCTTTGATGATTTTTCTATAAATTTTGTAAGAACAGTAAAAGAAAATGTTAACAACAGAAAAATGCTATCAATTTCATTTCACATTGTAACATGTTGAGCAAGGTGTATATCTTTATGTGAATATATGTTTTTGCAAATAGATGCCATTTTGTCTTAGTATATAGTCATACATCAGAAAACAAATGGATTTTTACCTACAAAAGTATGATAACTAATTAGTTGTTATATTGCATGTTGCTTCACTTTAGTAAAGGGTATATATACATATCGGTAAACAAAAGGGTTTTTACCTTCACAAATACAGTAGTTAACCATAATAAACAAAGTTATAACTATTACATTTAAACGTTTTGATAAACTATAATAGGTATGATTTATGTTTCCATTAACACAACAAACACATTTCGGAAGGTTTTATTCCCACAGAAAAAGGTTTTACACTCACGCACACCACACGTAAACTTGTTAACTTAAATTGTGAGACATTCTTCTCAGTACTCCTAGAGTATGGGTTAAAATTCCTGGTAGTTATAATCAGAGTCTCTTGTAGGGATAACGTGATAGTTGTGTATAAATCTATATTGGATTAGACGACCCACACCTTGCTGCTAGCTATAGTGGGACCTGCAGGTCTACGAGTGACAAGTGTCATATCAGTTTTTCGACGCCTGAGAAACGTCGTGGCAGGTTCATTCAGTCATAGTATGGTTATAGCGACTCACATAGGAAGTTAACAACTCATAAAGTTTACGGGAATTTTCACTACTAGAAAAAAGACCTTTAATGACGCGCTTTTTATGACACACGATAATTAACGATACGCAAAAGGACGTGCCCTTAAAATAGTGTCATCTCTCCAAAAAATTTAAGGATTTACGTCACGCTTTATTGCGTGCCCTTAATTTGGTGTCTCAAGAAAAAAAATTAAAAACACGGAGGGCGCTTTATCTTAAACGCGCGTCGTCTGTACCTGTCGCTTTATAATTTTAATGAAACGCGCTTTTAGTAGACAAGGGGGGAAATGAAATCCCCAAAATTTTGAAAACCCGCCTTTTTTTTTTTCTATCTTCTATCTATCTTTCATCTTCAACCTAACAAGGACGAGCATTGCACTCTTGATTTCCCTAACTCTTTCTCATTTTCTGATTCAAACTTGAAAGAATCGAAAAAAAAAAATCTATCAATTTTGAAGCCTAAAAAAATCTAACAAGGACGAGTATCCATCGATCCGACTTCCAAAAATAGAGGGCATTGATTCCACGTCTTTCGGGGTTGGGAGGAAGGAAAAACTGTTGGTCCCGTGCGATCTAATTGGTAGAGGGCATCGATTCCCTAACTCTTTCTCATTTTCTCCACCATCGCTGCTTTCGCTAATATCCACTCCGACCTCTTATGAACGCAAATGGTAAAGATCTGCTTCAATTTCCCGATTGGTCTTCATCGACGGTGGTGGTGAGTCGGAGGTGCCATGTTGATGTGATTATTACAATCGATTGCAGAAAATGAGAAGATTTAGGGTTTTTTCTTGGTCCAGTGGAATACTTTCAGGTTTCGTCTCGACTCCTTTTATTTTATTTTCTTTCTTTTCCTTTCCTTCTGCCATCTGCTTCCTTTCCCCACCTCTTCTTTCTTATTTGGATTCTCCAGGCGATATGCTACTGTGGCGATTCAGTCGGTGGCGGGTCAGCCTCAATTTCATAACATTTTAAGGGATTGCTGTTGGTGTTCATCGACGGTCGTGGTGGGTCGGAGGTGCCATGGTGATGTGAAGAAATAGAGAAAAAGGAATATAGTCATCACTTGCTGATACCGACGACGATCCGTTTTCTGCATTAGCCAGATTGAATGACTTCAAAGGAGGTTCGTATTTCTTTTGTATGTTTTTTTTTATCCCAATCAATGAATGGATTTTTTCCCCTGTATACGTTGGGCATCTTTCTTTCTTTCTTTCTTTTTTTTTTATCCCAATCAATGAATGGATTTTTTCCCCTGTATGTTGGTTTTACAAGTGCAAGTATATTAATCTACTAATAATCCCAACTTGACATGAAGTTGATAAGTAACAAGTAAGAATAAATTGTGTTTCAGTGAGTTTGTGTTCGACCGAATTAAATGGCAGCGGAAGCAAATGAACGAGGACTTCCTTGACCTATCAAAGATGTTCAATGCAGTTAAATCGCTTGTTCGAGTGCCTTCTGTAGACCCCAAATATAAAATTGCTCTTCTTGCTTCTAAGCAGGTTCTTCTTCTTCTTTCTAGAAAAAATTGTTAGTGAAAACCAAAAATAGTATTACATTAGTAAGGAGGTTGCTGGTGCAGGACCATTGTCTTGTTGATCTACTGCATGCTTGGCAAGATGGAAAACTTCCGGTTCAGATAAGCTCTGTAATCAGGTAAAGCATGGAACTTTTTTTTTATTTGTTATCTTTGACCAGTAAATGATGTGTATAATATGTCTGTATTTTGAACAGCAATCATGATAGGGTGGGGAATACCCATGTGATGCGGTTCCTTGAAAGACATGAGATTCCATATCATTATCTGTCCAAGTCAAAGGAGAAGAATGTAGAAGATGAGATATTGGGGTTGGTTGAAGATACAGATTTCTTGGTCCTTGCTAGATACATGCAGGTAAATGTTTTTCTAGTAGTAGTATAGCAACATGATTGGGAAAAAGGTCTTATTTGTTTATTTACCCAGGACAGGTGTTGTCTGGAAACTTTTTGAAAAGATATGGGAAGGATGTGATCAACATACATCATGGCTTATTGCCATCATTCAAGGGAGGAAATCCATCTAGGCAGGCAGGTTCTGTGTTCCAATTTCCAAATTCTGTTTTAAGCTTTTTATGTTTTTATGTTTTTTACTGGAGAATGACAGGCTTTTGAAGCTGGGGTCAATTTGATTGGTGCCACAACCCATTTTGTCACGGAAGAGCTTGATGGGGGCCCAATCATTGAGCAGATGGTAATCAAAGAGTTTTAAGTTTCTCAGTATCAGTAGTATGCAGTATATATATGCTAAGGTGAAAAGTCAAATAGTTTCTGTTTGGGTTTGCAGGTTGAGAGAGTCTCGCACAAGGATAATTTGCTGAGTTTTATTCAGAAATCTGAGAATCTTGAAAAACAATGCCTTATGAAGGCAATCAAGTCATATTGTGAGTTACGCGTTCTACCTTATTAACACAACAGGACTGTTGTATTTTCATGTTGCATAAGAATCATGATACACAATAAAAATCATAATACTTATAACAAACTATTACATTTGAAAAGTCTTGCTGTTACTAGGAGGAGTCTTGAATTGGGGAAAATGGAAAGAAGGAAGGAAAGAAGGAGAGGTTACAGATAGACTTAAAGAAAGAAAGACTTAAAGATCAATAACACGAGAGAGATTCTGAATACGATTGAGCAAGAAATCCCCTTGCTTAATAGTCGCTTGATACAGAGCATTCTTTGCATCTGGGCGGTTGGAAGGGTAAAAAAACTGCCAACATTCTTGCAGTAATGGCATCTGCAGCTGCTGCATCAGGTGATGATAGGCGTGTCCATTTCTCTTTCTAATTATACCATCTGTTTTTTCTTGATAATCCGTACTCAGTTTGGTCCATAGTGATTTCTCTTTGATCAGCCCAAATATCCTTGATTGATAACTTTTTCATAAAATTTCTCAAACATGCACAGGATGATGATGATGATGATGATGACGTTTCTCACGAGAAGGATATTTATCTCCAATTTGGTGTAGTATTAAGTGATGTATATGCTTTTTTTGTTGATGGTGACTATCATTGGAGTCAACATTCGTTGACAGGAGGATTTGGTGGTTTTTCGCAGTCTAGTATCGTTAGTTTCTTGCCTATTATTGATAAGTGTGGTGTGACTTGTAAGCTTCAACAGGTATATTCATTTCAAGTTTGAAACATGATTATTATAATTATATGTTGTCAGTTGATAACACTTCATCTCTCCATCTAGATCCAATCAGAGAATCCATCTTTCCCCACAACAAGATTGGTCGTGCGGCTTCCTTTCCTTGGATTTCAGTTCCCCCCTGCGCGTTATCATTGACTGATGCAAGTTGCAAAGATCTTTCAGGGAGAGGATAATGATAACGAAGGTCTTGTCCGCCCTTGGGATCAAGCTGACTCTGAGGGTTGGTTAGATGTTCTTAATTGGAAGCTTGGTTTGATTCCTAGAACCACTCATGCTTTATTCCAATCCAATCAGCATTGTGATTTCTTAAACTTTTGCAATTTTTTGTTTATCGTTATTTTGGTGTAGGGTGTGGGAAATAGGGAAGCTATTTGGCAGAGGAGATATTTCTTAATCAGAAAGGGCCAACTTCAGGAAGATCACCTTATCAACCAAGTCTTTTCAAGATTTTGTGAAATTAGGCATAACCACAGACAAGATCAGAAACCTACTGATTTTGGTGAGTTTTTATTACAATTCAATTAATTTATTCACATAATTTTGATCATTTTTTTATTTTAATTTGTTATATCAGAGCTTGAAATGATGAAAGAAATATTTTCAAATCTTTTTGTGGGGGAGGATATTTTCGATAGTAGGGACAAAATTTACTACATTTATATAAGAAGCTTATGGCTTGATCATATCAGAAAAAGAGGAAGCAGATGAAATTCAAGGTACTTTTCATCAATCATTTTACTGTTTGACTAAGTTTTTTTAACCTGAACTCTCATTGTTCATCATTTTAACTTATCTTTTATTTGATTTCATAATGCATCACTGTGTCTTTAATTCTTATCTGGTTGGCTTGGTGTATAGATGCTTCATGAAGGATTATGCATTGGTATGGATAGTATGATCTTTTCCTTCATGTATATATAGATTGTAGAATAACTTTTTTAATGTTTTGCAGCCTGACATTGTTACCGGTGATATTAATTTGTAATTTTTTTTAATTAAAATGAATTATTTGTATTTGACATATTAGTGAAATGAATTATCTTTGTTGTTTATGGTATTTTATTTGTATGACATTAAATTTTATGAAATGGATTATATTTTTTGTATATGATATTTTATTTTATATTGTGAGGCATTAAATGCAAATTTAATTTGAAAATTAGTAAATCTATAAAAAAATAAATTTTTTTTAACATTTAAAATTATGATACGCAAACATGCGTGTCATCTTCATTTATGACATGGCCTTTCTTGACAGAGGCTTTCTTGATACGCATTGCGTGTCATTAACACACGCGTCGTAAGGTTACGACACGCGAATGCGTATCGTCTTCCTTTATGACAGGGCCTTCCTTGATACGCAATGCGTGTCGTAACTGCGCGTCGTAAATGCGCGTCCTAAATGCACGTCGTAAATGCGCGTCGTCTATAGACGACGCGCAAAAGCGCGTCGTCTCTCTTTATGACAGGGCCTTCCTTGACACGCATTTGCGCGTCGTCTGAGCGTTTTACGACGCGCAATGAGCGTCGTAAAAGGCCTTTTTTCTAGTAGTGTTTTATAAATCAAAAGGATTTTATGTCGATTTAAAATCACTTTCTATATCAATAAGTACGGATATTACTGTACACTTTCGGTCTTTGTATTTAAGAATACACGTCATTCATTTCAGGATTTTCCTCAAATCAAAAAGGGGTTTTATGCCGATTTAAAACCACGTTATTCATTTCAGGATTTTCCTCAAATCAAAAAGGGTTTTTATGCTGATTTAAAACCGCGTTTATATCATTAAGTATGGAAAATACTTGTTTATTCTTGGTCATGGGATTTAGGACTACATAACTTTTATAAGGAAAATATTGGATTTTTCTTGGTAACACACAACACATTACAAAGAACGGTTTCCAAACTCTTTATCTAAAAAGCTTATGAACTCACCAACTTAATTGTTGACACTTTTTCAAAACTACTTGTATTATCAGGAAATCAACGAAACCAAGTATCCACAAGCTTTCGAGGATGGAACGCTACGACGTTGAACAACTACTTTTATATCATGTCGTGATCGATCATTGAAATATGTAATACTTGAAACCATGTAATTCTTTTCTGATTATATTTATGATTGGTTGTATTTACTTTGAGCACTATTATACTCTTTGTTGTGATACTATACATGAAGTCCTCCACCCCGAACGTTTCCGCCATCCTTGGTTTGGGGGTGTGACAATTTTCAAGATACTTACAACTCAAACACACTTGACTTAGTTAATGCAATAATTCCTTTTCCAGGGATTCTTTTTCAAATACCTTAACAATCTGAAAGCAACATTCAAATGAGACTTCATAGGTTTGTGCATATATTGACTACGTACCTGAACTGCATAAGAAATATCAAGCCTAGTAACCGTAAGATAAATAAGCTTACCAATAAGTTTTTGAAACTCTGTCTTATCGTTTAACAATTCATTTCCTTTATCAATTTCACCTGAACTTATTATAAAATTTGTTTCTAATGGTGTATTTACAGGTTTACAACCAAGCAATCCATATTCATGTAACAACCCTAGACAATATTTTCTATGATTTAAACATAAACAATTATCAAAATTTATCACCTCTACACCAAGAAAATATTTAAGGATTCCAAGATCCTCAATCAAAAATTGACTTTTTATAAAGTCTTTGACCTTTTTAATTTCTGTTTCACTACTTCCAGTCAATATAATATCATCAACATATACTAATAACACAGTTATTGAAACCTAAAATTTTCTAACAAACAGAGAGTAGTCACTTATACTTTGCTGAAAACCAAACATAAACAAGGATGCACAAAGATTTTCATTCCATTTCCTAGGAGCCTGCTTTAAGCCATATAAAGACTTAGTAAGTTTGCAGACCCTAGAATCATTATTAGAATAATAACCAGGTAGAAGAGACATATAGACATATTCCGTGAGATCATGATAAATAAATGCATTATTTATATCTAATTGATATAAGGGTCAATAATTTTGCACATATAATGAAATAACAATGCGCACAGTGACAATTTTTGCAACAAGAGAAAAAGTTTCTTCAAAATCTATTGCCTCTATTTGATTATATCCTTTAGCAACTAAACGTGCCTTATACCTCTCTACTTCTCCATTTGATTTATACTTAATTTTGAACACCCATTTACATCGAATCAGTTTTCTGTTTTTAGGTAAATTTGTTATTTCCCATGTATGATTACGATGAAGAGCTTCCATTTCTTCATTCATTTCCTTAACCCAGTTTGGATCAGACAAAGCTTCGTGGTAATCTTTGGGTTCAGTTGTTTTATTGAGATTAGAAATAAAACATTTAGATTCAGTATTAAGACAAGAATAGTTAACAGATCTCTCAATACCATATTTTTATTTTCCTTCAACAACATAATCAACAAACTTAACTGGCATATGTGACTCACGTCTTGTAACATCCGGATTCCCAGGTATATTATTTTATTCATTTATTTTGGAGTTTGTGGAGGAACTCGGCGAGTTGGTGCTTAGACTCGCCAAGTAGGGTTGCGGATTCCCATCCGGGTTCATGACTGGACTCGGCGAGTCCACGCTGTTTAATGAAACCCTAATTTCCTGGGTTTGTGTAACATCCCCCTCTGGCACGTATCACAATATTGTCCGCTTTGGGCCACTCGGCACGAGGAATTCCCAGGGGGTCACCCATCCTGGTACTACTCCCGCCCGAGCACGCTTAACTGCAGAGTTCTTATGGGATCTGCTGCCCTCACGGCTTTAAAACGCGTTGTGATAGGGAAGGTATCCACACCCCTTATAAGGAATGCTTAGTTCTCCTTCCCAGCCGATGTGGGATCAGATCTAACCCACTTTCACCCCCCATTATAGGGTTCGACGTCCCCGTCGAACACATCTACCCACTTTCACCCCCCCATTAGATCTGATCCCACATCGGCTGGGAAGGAGAACTAAGCATTCCTTATAAGGGGTGTGGATACCTTCCCTAACACAACACGTTTTAAAGCTGTGAGGGCAGCAGATTCCATAAGAACTCTGCAGTTAAGCGTGCTCGGGTGGGAGTAGTACCAGGATGGGTGACCCCCTGGGAAGTCCTCGTGCCGAGTGGCCCAAAGCAGACAATATTGTGATACGTGCCAGAGGGGGATGTCACAGTTTGGTACCTATTTAAAGGCCCTTAGGGCCTTCATTTGCGGCTACCAAACCCCAGATAGAAACCCTAAAAGAGCTAGAGCGTTTGTGAGAGGAAAGGAGCCATTTCTTGATCTTTGTGGTTGATTATTGCAAGAAGGAGGTGTCCCAGCTTAGAGGAGACCAAGGAGGCTGTGCATCTGTCGATTTCGAGCAAAAGACTTCATCTTTGAGGTATTATATCGCCCCTTTATCTGTTTTGTTGAAGGAATCCATAGATGTAGAGTTTTTATGATCTTTATTGGAAGGAATTGTGAGAATATGGCCCCTATTTGCATTGAGACTTCAGATATGGACCCATAGTGGTCTAAAGAGCTTATCCCATCTTGCTTTATGTTGAGCTATGGAGGCGTTAAGCTTAGGATGTTATTTTTGGGGCCAAATCACCAAGTCAAGCCTCCTAGACGTCCTATGAGTGTCAAGATTCGAGGGAAGGTCAGATCTATGGATCTAAGGAACAGATCTGACCTCAGGAGGTCAATTGAGTTTGTGCACGGCATGAACTCACCGAGTCCTAGGGCATACTCGGCGAGTAGGGTTAGGGTTTCCTGTAAATCACTCAGTGAGTAGACTTGCCGAGTTGGGGGAATAACTCAGTAATTCAGAGGGGGATTGGAGGATTGTAGATCAAGGCGGAACTCACCGAGTTGATCTTGAGACTCTGCGAGTTGAGTCGGGGTGGCCCCACGATTCATGCCAGGTGTGACTCGTCGAGCAAGGGGAGGGAATCGACGTGCCAAGAGAGACTAGAGAGTTAGTGGACACGTGTAGACTCGCCGAGTCGCCCAAGTGCACTCGACGAGTCTGGTTAAAGTTTGACCGTTGACTTTTAGGGTTTGGTCAACAATGTGGCCTTTGAGCCAAAAGAGGGGTAAAATGGTCTTTTGCCCTTCTGAGGGTGCCAAGAGAGGGTTGAGTCTAGTCTCGAGAGTTATATTTATGAGAGTATTTACTTTTCATGATTAGGCGGAGGCTAGATCGTATTTCTACCGAGTCAGAGATTTACCGAGACATCTGAGGTGAGTCTTCTCACTATACTTTACCTTGAGTGGTAACTAGAGTTCTGCGATAGAGTTATTGTATGCTATTTATGTGATGTGTTGCACTGAATATTTCTATGTGATTTATGCCATGTGTATATCAGAGTATATCAGAGTTAGAATTGGAAGGTTCACAGAGCTAGGACCAGAGGGTCCACAGAGTTAGGGCCCAAGGGCCCACAGAGTTATAGCCTCGAGTGGCTAGTATGTGTTATGTGTGGTATTTTTGGGAACTTACTAAGCTTTATGCTTACAATGTTGTGTGTTATGTGTTCCAGGTACTAGTGATGATCGCGGGAAGGTGCCGACATGATTCGTACACACGCATGGGATTTTATGTATTTTGATCTTGGGAAATGTTTTTGTGAAACAAAGATATGATACAATGAGATTTTGTTAATAAATGTGTTTTGAAAAATCAAAAATAGTTTTAATTTTTACGGTGTTACAAGTTGGTATCAGAGCCTTGGTTTGAGGGATTCAGATGCATCTTCGGGCGTGTCTGAACTTAAACCGAGGATTTGAGAAAATTTTTATTAACAAAACAATTTTTAAAGAGTAAAGAGGAGTTTTGAGACAAACAGAGCGGAGCCGTGTGTACGATCAGCCAGTGCCCGAACGGTGATTTCCCAAGATACCCTTGTAATAAGTGTTACGAGATATATTATGTTATGTTATATGATGAGCTATATTATGCATGCTAGAGTAGACTAGGTATCCTTATTAGGACTAGAGTGGCCTGATATATGATGCCTTAGTCTAGGAGTTTTGCTGCTAGGGATGCTTGAGAGTGTTTAGATAGCAGCGAGGAGCTTATGAGAGATCAACTAGTTAGTAGCATATGATTTAAGAGGGTAGAGTGCTTGGAATTTGAGACTCTGGGAGGAGGACTTGGGATGAATGCTGAGGCGCTGTGGTCAGTATTATTGGGCCCGTACTATCGAAGGCACCAGGTCATTGCACAACCCAAGTAAGAATCCTTAGGGTACCAGAGACCAAGTAGGATTGGGGTATCGAGTGTGTGTAACCTGATCGAGTCTCTGATATCTTGTGTTGTATTGCAGAGAGGCATTATGGTGGGGACGCGCCATAGACCAGGGACTAGTGGAGGGGGTGTGAGCGACGAGGAGCTCCACCAGATGATTCATGATGAGGTGGTTGCTGCCATCCGTGCTAAGATTCCAGAGATATTCGGGTCTATCAAGACCACCCTGATAGAGACGTTTGACGAGAGATACGCTGCTCTTTCTGATGCTACTGTTGCTGCAGCCACAACAACTGTAGCTACGGCTAGAGCGCAAGGTGGTGATGCATTGCTGTTTCGGGTGTTCAGCAACACAAAACCACCAGAGTTTGATGGGACCCAAGACCCGATTGTAGCGATGAGGTGGATTTCAGACATCGAGGGGTGTTTCTTCACCTGCTCATCTCCAGAGCATTTGAGAGTCCGGTTCGCGTTGAACCATCTTCTCTTGGGAGTGAAGGACTGGTGGAAGTTTGTGACGACGCATTATTCGCCTGCTGAGATTGCTGTAGTGACTTGGGAGAGGTTCACTGATATGTTACGAGATGAGTACGTTCCCCAGGTGGAGAGGGAGCGTTTGGCCTAGGAGTTTCTGACCCTTAAGTAGGGTACTGAGTCTGTCACAGTGATCACGAGGATGTTCCATGAGCGGGCGATGTTTTGCCTAGAGCATGTGTCCTCCGAGTAGGCACGTATGAGCCGATATCTTAGCATTTTGAGGAGGGATATACGGGAGTTCGTGGCGAACTCAACATACCAGACATTTGTTAAGCTTCAGGCAAATGCCCGGAAGAGGGAGATAGAGCTGGACACCCAGACTAGGGAGGAGGCTGAGTCTCAGGGGAGGGATCGACGACCGGCGCAATCTCAGCCGGCAGCCAAATGGGCCAAGCCCGTTGATTCGAGATCTGGGAGTCAGAAGGGCCGCACTTGTGGCAAGTGCGGAAAGAGCCACGATGGGGTGTGCATGTGACATCCCCAAAATCACGGCCAGAAAAGACCGGTTTGTTTATGCTTTGCTTAAAAATCAGAGTAACATTTTAAATAAAAGTGTTGCGGAGTTTGTCCCAAAACAATAATATGATAAAGATTTATCAAAATCATTTCCATAGAAATGTATTTCATTAAAAGACTCGGGATGTCATGTTCGTACAGATCAAAAGCATAAACAGTACAATACAAGCCTTACTACATTATTTCATATTTACAGGCCTATATCCGTAATCCCTCGTCCAAACATCATATATATGATCAAGCGCCACTACCTGTAATACATAAAACTGAGTGGGTCAGGCTTGGGAGCCTGGTGAGCACATAGGGTTTTCAACCCACAATAAATCAGTTTATTAACTTCATTAATTTAAACAAACCCGATTACCCGTTCCCGTTATCCTCACATTACGTCCCTAAGCATCTATCATAAGGGACCTATCCTAAGGATTATCATCGGGATGGACATTACTGCTAAGGGGATTCCTTAGCAACAAATGTCCTTAAGGCAACCATGTGGGGGATGGAGTACATCTGGTGAGCACACAATTCAAATAAACACACAGTTCGAATAAACACCTACAGGTTGCGAGCCTGCTAGTGTTCCACTGGACTGTCTAGAATAGTCTGTGGTCGTCATCTATACTCCGCTAGATGACTGGATCATCAATAACATCTATAACGAGGCCTCTCATTATTTTATTTTGTCACACAACAACTATTACATCTTACCATGTTTTACCCAACACATTTTGTAGATATAAAATACATATATAGTTTAAATCTTTGAAAACATGTATAAAACGTTCATCCAACATAGATAGCAAGTATTCAGATAATATGCACACATAGCACGTAATTTATATTAAATACTTCATATCTATGTGTAAGTTGAAAGTAACTATGCACTCACCTGAAAAGGTGGTGATTCCGAACTCAGACAGCGCTTCACTTCTTAAAAAGAATTTTCTTCGACGAAACCTAGTATTATTACCACTAGAGTTCAGTTTATTATTCGTCGAGACTAATTAATAGTCTAGCTATTATTATTATTATATAAGCGTCAAAAAATACTTATATAACCCATAATAATAGCCCAAGTATTTATTATAAGTTCCTAATAAAGTTACTATAATTAAATAAAAGCTATATTAAAAATAGCGTAGGCGTAGCTCACTTACAGCGGGTTTTATAGAAACCAGGACTTGCTTGGAGCAGCGTTTCCGAGTCGAAAATCTCTTCTTCTCGGAGCTGTTGAGCACTCCGGGGCTTCCACCTCGTGCTAGGGAGGTTCCCTAGGCTTTTCGGGGGATTTCGGGGCTAGAGAGAGGTTCTAGAGAGAGAGAGAGAGAGAGAGAGAGAGAGAGAGAGTAAAGAGAAGAAAGAATGGGAAAGGTGTGAAGAAAATGAGGGTGGGAGAGGTGGTATTTATAGGGTGAAATGTGGCTGAACTTGGTGCCACATGTCACCATCTGGTGGCAAGCCTTCGGGAGAAAGCAATGGCCAAGATTGTGCCACATCACCCATTTTCGCACAACACACTTCCGACTTCTAAAATCCGTAACTTTCACATACGACCTCCGTTTTTGACGTTCATTATATCCACGCGTAGGTAATAATAAGATCTACAACTATCATTTTGACTCCATCGGCTAATTCTCGACCGATCTTAAATTTAACAGTACAAGGAGATTATACTGTTAAACGTCTGCGTAAAATTAATAACTTCTACATACGGACTCTATTTTTGTCTGTCTTTTTAATGTTGATTTCCTATTAATGAGATATTCAACTCTCATTTACGTTGCGTAAGCCAAAAACCGCTCGAACTAAAATTTGAGTTTCGGGCCGTGCACTACTAAGCCGAATCTTAGAAAAATCATAACTTCCTCATACGAAGTCAGATTTGGGCGTTCTTTTTATGGATGTTCTCGGTTTAACATATACTACAACTTTGGTTTAGATCACTAAAGCTAAAAATCCCTTGATCGTAAATTCACTATTTACGTCTCCCGGTGTCGTGTCGGTTTTGCCGTAAAACTTCGACGGGCTATAACTTCTTCGTTATAACTCGGATTTTGGCGTTCTTTATATCCTCGGAATCCTTGTTTCGACCATTACAACTTTATGTAGAGATATCGGGGTTATCTCACACTTTAATTTTGACGCTTATTTTTATTCTTTATTAAGTATATATTTATAATAAAGTAATAAGCACACAAATACACATAATTCACATAGAATTAGAATATTTCATCTTCATTACATTAAAAAGAGTTACAATAGTTGACCTACACTATTACATCATCTAAAAATGCTTAGCCCCGGAACCCGGGCGTTACAATTCTCTCCCCCTTAGGATGATTCCGTCCCGGAATCATGCATCAGCAAACAGATGAGGGTAGCGACTCATCATGTCACTCTATGTTTCCCAAGTGAGATTTGGCCCATTCGAATGTTTCCATCGGACTAGCACTAAGTCGACCATCTTGCGTCGTAGCTTCTTAGTCTTACGGTCAACAATTGCCTCGGGCTCTTCGATTAACCTCTTATTCTCATCCATTCTTAACTCTGAGATTGGAATTATGTCGGGAGCATCTCCCATGAATTTCCTCAAATAACACACATGGAAGGTGTTATGAATACCATTGAGTTCTTCAGGCAATTCCAGCTTGTAAGCTTGGTTCCCAATCTTCTGAAGAACTTTGTACGGTCCAATAAACCTTGGACTCAACTTTCCTCGTTTCCCAAATCGTATAAGTCCCTTCCACGGTGAGACTTTAAGCAAAACGGAATCCCCAACTTCGAAGGTTATCGGTCGTCTTTTCTTGTTAGCATAGCTCTTTTGACGATCCTGAGCTGCTAACATTATTTCCCTAATCACCTTCAATTTCTCAGCAGTCTCATGGACTATCTCGGGGCCCATAAACTGTTTCTCTCCGGCTTCAAGCCAACAAGACAGCGTACGACACTTCTTTCCATACAAGGCTTGATAAGGTGCCATCTTGATGCTCGAGTGAAAACTATTGTTGTAGGAAAATTCTACTAGAGGTAAGTGCTTGTCCCAATTCCCTTGGAATTCGAGGGTACATGCTCTCAGCATATCTTCCAACGTATGAATCGTTCTTTCGCTCTGACCATCGGTTTGTGGATGGTAAGCAGTACTCAAACATAATTTCGTACCCAATTCCTCTTGCAGTACTCAAACATAGTTTGTGGATGGCCAAGGTCAGTTGATGAGGTTCCAATAGTGCGGGAGTTCCCGGATGTTTTCCCAGAGGAGTTTCCGGGCATGCCTCCTGAGAGGCAGGTAGAGTTTCGTATCGATTTGGTTATGGGGGCAACAATTATTGCCAAGGCGCCCTATTGCCTTGCATCTCCAGAGATGCAGGAGTTATCCTCGCAACTTCAGGAGCTGCTGGGGAAGGGTTTTATTCGGCCGAGCAGTTCGCCGTAGGGAGCGCCTATCCTCTTTGTGAAGGAAAAGGATGGTTCACACCAGATATGCATTGATTACCGGGAGTTGAACAAGTTGACGGTCAAGAACCGTTACCCGCTTCCGAGGATTGATGATTTGTTCGATCAATTGCAGGGAGCATCTTGGTTCTCCAAGATTGACTTGAGGCTTGGATATCATTAGATGAGGGTGCAAGATGAGGATATCCAGAAGACAACATTCAAGATTCATTACGGGCATTACGAGTTCGTGGTGATGCCTTTCGTGCTCACCAATGCACCGGCGGCGGTCATGGATCTCGTGAACAAAGTATGTAGGCCGATGTTGGACCGCTTGGTGATCGTGTTCATCAACAATATTTTGGTGTATTCGAAATCCAGAGAGCAGCGTGAGGAGCACTTGAGGGAGATCCTTGGAGTTCTAAGATCGGAGAGGCTTTACGCCAAATTCTCCAAGTGTGATTTCTGGTTATGGGAGGTCTAGTTCCTTGGGCACCTCGTTAACCATAATGGGATATTGGTCGATCCGACCAAGCTTGAGGCAGTGATGAGTTGGGAGGTGCCGAGATCCCCCACCGAGATCACGAGTTTCCTAGGGTTGGATGGCTATTATAGGAGATTCATCAAGGATTTCTCCAAGATCGCCGTGCCACTCACCAAGTTGACCCGGAAGGGTGTTGCTTTTTCATGGGGCCTAGAGCAGCAGGCCTCCTTTGAGACACTTCACCAGAGACTATGCGAAGCCCCAACGTTAGCCCTTCTGGAGGGGATGGAGGATTTCGTCGTGTATTGTGACGCGTCGATATCAGGGTTGGGAGCGGTGCTTATGCAGATGGGTCATGTGATAGCATACACATCGAGGCAGCTGAAGCCTCACGAGATTAGGTATCCTACCCACGATTTGGAGTTGGAGGCAGTGGTGTTCGCCCTCATGAGATTAGGTATCCTACCCATATACACGAACCACAAGAGCCTGAAGTATTTGATGGATCAGCCCAACCTGAATATGCGCCAGAGGAGATGGTTGGATGTGGTGAAGGATTACGATTATGAGATCCTATACCACCCGGGCAAGGATAACGTTGTAGCCGATGCCCTGAGTCGTAGGGTGGAGGACGCCCCGATACGAAATGTTTGTATGAGGCTGATAGTGATGACCCCGGTATTTGAAGCCATTCGAGGGGCCCAGGCTGAGGCCGTGAGACTAGAGAACCGTAAGAGGGAGCGGGTCATCGGGCAGGTATTGGAGTTCTTCATCGATAGTTGAGGGCTTATGACCTCCAGGGACAAATTTGGGTGTCGTTTGTGGGCGGGACGCGCACCATCCTGATGGAGGAGGCGCATAGACCAAAGTTTTCGATCCATCCCGGGGCCACTAAGATGTATTTGGACCTGAAGAAAGAGTATTGGTGGACCTGTATGAAGAGGGATGTTGCATGGTTCGTTGAGAGGTGTTTGACCTGTCGCAGGGTTAAGGCCGAGCACCGGAGACCGCATGGTAAGTTACAGCCGTTGGTGGTTCCCGAGTGGAAGTGGGAATAGATTAACATGGATTTTATCACCAAATTTCCAAGGACTAGTAGGGGCGTTGATGCAATTTGGGTGATTGTGGACAGGTTGACGAAGAACGCTCATTTCCTTGCTATCAGTGAGAGCTCTTCCGCTGAGAGGTTGGCAGAGTTGTACGTGAAGGAGGTGGTATCACGGCATGGGGTGCCGATCTCGATTGTCTCAGATCAAGATGTGCGTTTCACTTCTAGGTTCTGGAAGAAGTTTCATGAGGAGTTGGGTACGAGGCTGCATTTTAGCACCGCATACCACCCTCAGACCGACGGGCAGAGCGAGCGGACGATTCAGACGCTTGAGGACATGCTTCAGGCATGTGTACTGGACTTTGGAGGGAGTTGGGACACATTTTTTCCTTTGACTGAGTTTTCCTATAACAACAGCTGTCATTCAAGCATTAGAATGCCACCCTTTGAGCTGTTGTATGGGAGGAGGTGTCAGACTCCCATTTGCGGGGGTGAGGTCAGTTAGTGTGTGATGGGTAGTACAGAGATAGTACTTTAGATGACCGAGCAGATTCAATAGGTTCGACAAAGGTTACTGACGACTCAGAGTCGTCAGAAGAGCTACGCAGAAAGGCGTCGCTCGGAGCTCGAGTTCCAAGTTGGTGACTTCGTACTCCTGAAGGTATCTCCTTGGAAAGGAGTGATCTGATTCAGGAAGAGAGGAAAGTTGGGGCCTCAGTATATTCGTCCTTTCAGGGTGACTGCCAGGGTGGGCAGGGTAGCATACCGCTTGGAGCTGCTTGCGGAGCTGAGTCAGATTCACGATACCTTCCACGTGTCTCAGTTGAGAAAGTGCATCACCGATGAGTTGGCAGTGGTTCCATTAGAGGACATTTATGTGGATGCAAGACTGAATTATGTTGAGAGGCTGATCGCGATTCGGGATAGAAGGATCAAGAATTTGAGAAATAAGGAGGTACCATTGGTTCAGGTCCAGTGGCAACATCGGAAGGGTTCCGAGATGACCTGGGAGCCGGAGTTGGAGATGCGCGAGCAACATCCAAAGTTATTTGTGGAAAGAGACTTCGAGGGTGAAGTATGATTCTAGTGGGGGAGAATTGTAACATCCGGATTCCCAGGTATATTATTTTATTCATTTATTTTGGAGTTTGTGGAGGAACTCGGCGAGTTGGTGCTTAGACTCGCCGAGTAGGGTCGCGGATTCCCATTCGGGTTCATGACTGGATTTGGCGAATCCACGCTGTTTAATGAAACCCTAATTTCCCGGGTTTGGGACCTATTTAAAGGCCCTTAGGGCCGTCATTTGTGGCTACCAAACCCCAGAGAGAAACCCTAAAAGAGCTAGAGCGTTTGTGAGAGGAAAGGAGCCATTTCTTGATCTTTGTGGTTGATTCTTGCAAAAAGGAGATGTCCCAACTTAGAGGAGACCAAGGAGGTTGTGCATCTGTGGATTTCGAGCAAAAGACTTCATCTTTGAGGTATTATATCGCCCCTTTATCGGTTTTGTTGAAGGAATCCATAGATGTAGAGTTTTTATGATCTTTATTGGAGGGAATTGTGAGAATATGTCCCCTATTCGCATTGAGACTTCAGATATGGACCCATAGTGGTCTAAAGAGCTTATCTCAGCTTGCTTTATGTTGAGCTATGGAGGTGTTGAGCTTAGGATGTAATTTTTGGTGCCAAATCACCAAGTGAAGCCTCCTAGACGTCCCATAAGTGTCAAGATTCGAGCTTTACGTGTTTATCAGGCTTGGGAAGGTCAGATCTATGGATCTAAGGAACAGATCTGACCTCAGGAGGTCAATTGAGTTTGTGCATGGCATGAACTCATCGAGTCCAAGGGCAGACTCGGCGAGTAGGGTTAGGGTTTCCCGTAAATCACTCAGTGAGTAGACTTGCCGAGTTGGTGGGATAACTTAGTGAGTTAGAGGGGGATTGGAGGACTGTAGATCAAGGCAGAACTCCCCGAGTTGATCTAGAGACTCGGCGAGTTGATTCGGGGTGGCCCCGCGATTCATGCTAGGTGTGACTCGTCGAGCAAGGGGAGGGACTCGACGTGCCAAGCGAGACTAGAGAGTACGAAGTGACCAACTTGGAACTCGAGCTCCGAGCGATGCCTGAGTGCGTAGCTCTTCTAACAACTCTGAGCCGTCAGTAACCTCTATCGAACTTGCTGAATCTGCTCAGTCATCTGAAGTACTATCTCTATAGTACCCATCACACGCTGACCGACCTCACCCCAACAAATGGGAGTCCGACACCTCCTCCCATACAACAACTCAAAGGGTGGCATTCCAATCCTCGAATGATGGCTGTTGTTATAGCAAAACTCAACCAAAGGCAAAAATGTGTCCCAACTCTCTCCGAAGTCCAGTACACATGCCTGAAGCATGTCCTCAAGCGTCTGAATCATCCGCTCTCTCTGCCCGTTGGTCTGTGGGTGGTATGCGGTGCTAAAATGCAGCCTCGTACCCAACTCCTCATGAAACTTCTTCCAGAACTTGGAAGTGAAACACACATCTCGATCTGAGACAACTGAGATCGGCACCCTATGCCGTGATACGACCTCCTTCACGTACAACTCTGCCAACCTCTCAGCGGAAGAGCTCTCACTGATAGCAAGGAAATGAGCGCTCTTTGTCAACCTTTCCACAATCACCCAAATTACATCGACTCCCCTAGCAGTCCTCGACAATTTGGTGATAAAATCCATGTTAATCTGTTCCCACTTCCACTCAGGAACCTCCAACGGCTGTAACTTACCATGCGGTCTCCCGTGCTCGGCCTTAACCCTGCGACAGGTCAAACACCTCTCAACAAACCATGCAAGATCCCTCTTCATACAGGGCCACCAATACTCTTTCTTCAGGTCCAAATACATCTTAGTGGCCCCAGGATGGATCAAAAACTTCGATCTATGCGCCTCCTCCATCAGGATGGTGCGCGTCTCGCCCACAAACGACACCCAAATCCGTCCCTGGAAGGTCATAAGCCCTCAACTATCGATGACGAACTCCGATACCTGCCCGATGACCCGCTCCCTCTTACGGTTCTCTGGTCTCATGGCCTCAGCCTGGGCCCCTTGAATGGCATCAAATACCGGGGTCATCACTATCAGCCTCATATAAACATTTCGTATCGGGGCGTCCTCCGCCCTACGACTCAGGGCATTGGCTACAACGTTATCCTTGCCCGGGTGGTACATGATCTCACAATCGTAATCCTTCACCACATCCAACCATATCCTATGGCGCATATTTAAGTTGGGCTGATCCATCAAATACTTTAGGCTCTTGTGGTCCGTGTATATGGTACACCGAACCCCATACAGATAGTGACGCCAGATCTTGAGGGCGAACACCACTGCCTCCAACTCCAGATCGTGGGTGGGATACCTAATCTCATGAGGCTTCAGCTGCCTCAATGCGTATGCTATCACGTGACCCCTCTTCATATGCACCGCTCCCAACCCTGATATCGACGCGTCACAATACACTACGAAATCCTCCATCCCCTCCGGAAGGGCTAACACCGGGGCTTCGCATAGTCTCAGGTGAAGTGTCTCAAAGGAGGCCTGCTGCTCTAGGCCCCATGAAAAAGCAACACCCTTCCGGGTCAACTTGGTGAGTGGCACGACGATCTTGGAGAAATCCTTGATGAATCTCCTATAATAGCCATCCAACCCTAGGAAACTCTTGATCTCGGTGGGGGATCTCGATACCTCCCAACTCATCAATGCCTCGATCTTGGCTGGATCGACCAATATCCCATTATGGTTAATGAGGTGCCCAAGGAACTGGACCTCCCGTAACCAGAAATCACACTTGGAGAATTTGGTGTAAAGCCTCTCAGATCTCAGAACTCCAAGGTTCTCCCTCCAGTGCTCCTCATGCTGCTCTCTAGATTTCGAATACACCAAAATATCGTCGATGAACACGATCACCGAACGGTCCAACATCGGCCTGCATACTATGTTCATGAGATCCATGAACGCCGCCGATGCATTGGTGAGCCCGAAAGGCATCACCACGAACTCGTAATGCCCGTAACGAGTCCTGAATGTTGTCTTCTGGATATCCTCATCTCGCACCCTCATCTAATGATATCCAAACCTCAAGTCAATATTGGAGAACCAAGATGCTCCCTGCAATTGAGCGAACAAATCGTCGATCCTCGGCAGCGGGTAACGGTTGTTAACCGTCAAGTTGTTCAACTCTCGGTAATCAATGCACATCCGATGTGAACCATCCTTTTTCTTGACAAAGAGGATAGGCGCTCCCCATGGCGAACTGCTTGGCCGAATAAAACCCTTCCCCAGTAGCTCCTGAAGTTGCGATGATAACTCCTGCATCTTTGGAGGTGCAAGGTGATAGGGCGCCTTGGTGATAGGTGCTTCCCCCGGAACCAAATCGATATGAAACTCTACCTGCCTCTCAGGAGGCACGCCCGACAACTTGTAACGCTCGAGTTTCAGGGCTAAGCATATTTGTCAATGTAATAGTCTAGGTCAACTCTTGTAACTCTTTTTGTAGTAATAAAGATGAAATATTTGAGTATTATGTGAATTATATGTATTTATGTGCTTATTATTTAATTATAAATATATAATTAATAAAGAATAAAAATAAGAGTCAAAATTAAAGTATGTGATAAGCCCGATATCTTTATATAAAGTTGTAGTGGTCGAAAAAAAAAGATTCCGGGGATATAGAGAATGCCAAAATCCGAGTTATAACGAAGAAGTTATGGCTCGCCGAAGTCTTACGGCAAAACTGACACGACACCGGGAGATGTAAATAGTGAATTTATGATGAATGGATTTTTAGCCTTAGTGATATAAACCAAAGCTGTAGTATATGTTAAACCGAGAACATCCATAAAAAGAACGCCCAAATCTGACTTCGTATGAGGAAGTTATGATTTTTCTAAGATTCGGCTTAGCAGTGCACGACCCGAAACTCGAATTTTAGTTCGAGCGGTTTTTGGATTAAGCAACCTAAATGAGAGTTGAAGATCTCATTAATAGGAAGACAACAGTAAAAAGACAGACGAAAACAGAGTCCGTATGTAGAAGTTATGAATTTTACGCGGACGTTTAACAGTATAATCTTTTTGTACTGTTAAATTTAAGATCGATCGAGAATTAGCCGACAGAGTCAAAATGAAAGTTGTAGATCTTATTATTACCTACGCGTAGATATAAAGAACGTCAAAAATGGAGGTCGTATGTGAAAGTTACGGATTTTAGAAGTTGGAAGTGTGCTGTGCCAAAATGAGTGATGTGGCACAATCTTGGCCATTGCTTTCTCCCCAAGGCTTGCCACCAGATGGTGACATGTGGCACCAAGTTCAGCCACATTTCACTCTATAAATACCACCTCTTCCACCCTCATTTTCTTCACACCTTTTCCATTCTTTCTTCTCTTTACTCTCTCTCTCTCTCTCTCTCTCTCTCTCTCTTTAGAACCTCTCTCTAGCCCCGAAATCCCCCGAAAAGCCTAGGGAACCTCCCTAGCACGAAGCGGAAGCCCGGAAGTGCTCGAAGGCTCAGAGAAGAGGAGCTTTTCAGCTCGGGAACGCTGCTCCAAGCAAAACCCGGTTTTCTATAAAACCCACTGTAAGTGAGCTACGCCTACGCTATTTTTAATATAGCTTTTATTTAATTATAGTAACGTTATTAGGAACTTATAATAAATACTTGGGATATTATTATGGGTTATATAAGTATTTTTTAACGCTTATATAATAATAATAATAGCTAGACTATTAATTAGTCTCGGCGAATAATAGACTAAACTCTAGTGGTAATAATACTAGGTTTCGTCGAAGAAAATTGTTTTTAAGAAGCGAAACGCTGTCTAAGTTCGGAATCACCACATTTTCAAGTGAGTGCATAGTTACTTTCATCTTACACATAGATATGAAGTATTTTATATATTACGTGCTATGTGTGCATATTATCTGTATACTTGTTATCTATGCTGGATTAATGTTTTTATACAAGTTTTAATTGATTTAAACTGTATATGTATTTTATATCTACAAAAATGTTGGGGTAAAACATGGGTAGATGTAATAAGACGATGTGTGATAAAATGATGAGAGACCTTAATGTTGTTGTTGTTGATCCAGTCATCTAGCGGAGTATAGATGACGACCACGGACTGTTCTAGACAGTCCAGTGGAACGCTGGCAGGCTCGCAACCTGTAGGTGTTGTGAACGATGTGTTCACCAGTGTACTCCATCCCCCACATGGTTGCCTTTAGGACATTTATTGCTAAGGAACCCCCTTAGCAGTAGTGTCCATCCCGATGATGATCCTTAGTATAGGTCCCTTATGATAGGTGTTTAGGGACATAATGTGAGGGTAACGGGAACGGGTAATCGGGTTATTGTTGATTGATGAAATTAATAAACTTATTTATTGTGGGTTGAAAACCCTATGTGCTCACTAGGCTCCCCAGCCTGACCCACTCAGTTTTATGTACTACAGGTAGTGGCGCTTGAGCATAGATATGATGTTTGGATGAGGGATTACGGATATAGGCCTGTAGATACGAAATAATGTAGTAAGGCTTATATTGTATTGTTTATACTTATGTACTGTATCGAACATGACATCCCGAGTCTTTTAATGAAATACATTTCTAAGGAAATGTTTTTGATAAATCTTTATCATATTATTATTTTGTGACAAATTCTGCAACTTTTTTATTAAAAGATAACTCTGATTTTAAAATAAAGTATAAACAAAACCGGTCTTTTCTGACCGTAATTTTGGGGATGTCACACAACTCCTCTGGGAAAACATCCGGGAAATCTCGCACTATCGGAACCTGATCAACTAACCTCGGCCTCCCTGAATCAACCTTCGTATCCATCACATACGCCACAAACCCACTATAGCCCTACTGTAAACTCTGTCTCGCTCTAGCGGCCGAACAAAATGCTGACCCAGAATGTGTACCCTCGCGGTACACTGTAAGAACTCCCCCACTAGGGTCTCGTATGGTCACCAGCTGTCTCTCGCAGTCGATAACCGTTCCAAATTTGCTCAACTAGTCCATGCCCATGATGACACAGACATCTCCCATCACAATAGGAACTAAATCGATCGGAAACTCAACGCCGAAAATATCGAGTACACACCCTCGGATCACCTCGGTGGAATACACCGCCCTATCGTCAGCTATGGAAACTCTCAAAGGTCGACTCAACGCCTCCTGACTAATGCTGATGTGCTGACTAAAAGCCAAAGATACAAAAGACCGACTCGCACCCGAGTCAAATAACACCAAGGAAGGTACAGAACTCACAAGAAAAGTACCTACACATAACATAATATAAAAACAATATCTCAAACATCAAAATAAATACATGAAAGAATACATACCAACCATGACATCGGGCGCTGCGCGGACCTCCTCCGCGGTCAACTGGAAGGTGCTCCCTCACGCCTTTGGTGCCTCGGCCTTTATGGGCCGACTGTCTGTAGCTCTCACTGCAGCATGGGTAGATCTTTGAGATGCTCCCTGAGCTGTCCCTCGCAACTGTGGACACTCTGCCTTCGAGGTGTCCAGTCTGGTTGCAGTGAAAACATACTGCAAACCCCTTGGGGGCAATCCTTGGCCATATGCTCCTCCTTGCCACATTTGTAGCAAGACCCCTCTCTACACACCCCATCGTGGCTCTTGCCGCACTTGCCACAAGTGCGGCCCCTCTGACTCCCAGATCTCGAATTAGCGGGCTTAGCCCACTAGGCTACCAGCTGAGACTGCGTCGGTCGCCGATCTCTCCCCTGAGACTTAGCCTCTGTCTTAGCCCGGGTCTCTAGCTCTATCTCCCTCTTCCGAGAATTTGTCTGAAGGGCATAAACTCCTGGTCCAAACACGACCTCTCCACCTGGGGAGTGTACTCACCTCAGAACATAGCAGTGAACCTCTCCCAGGTCACTGCAGCAAGCGCAACAGGCAAATAATGCGCCGTCACAAACTTCCACCAGTCCTTCGCTCCCAAGAGAAGCTGGTTCAATGCGAACCGGACTCTCAAATGCTCTGGAGATGAGCAAGTAAAGAAACACCCCTCGATGTCTGAAATCCACCTCATCGCTGTAATAAGGTCTTGGGTCCCATCAAACTCCGGTGGTTTTGTGTTGCTTAACTCCCGGAACAGCAACGCATCACCACCATGCGGCCTAGTCGCAGCTATGGCCGCAGTGGCCGTAACAACTGCAGCCTTAGAAAGAGCAGCGTATCTCTCGTTAAATGTCTCTATCAGTGTGGTCTTGATAGACCCGAACATCTCTTGTATCTCTACCATGATGGCCGCAACCACCTCCTCATGAATGATCCTACGGATCTCCTCATCACTAGTAATGCTGCTCCTGGTGAGTGGTGTGTCCCATCCATGATCTCCCTCTAAAATATGAAATAAGAATATTAGGGACTCGATCGAGTATACCTACACTCGATGATTCCACCCTACTTGTTCCTTAGTACTCTAAGGATGCTTACTTGGTCTGCGCATTGACCCGGTGTCTTTAGTAGTACGGGCCCAATACTACTATCCATACCGCATCAACATCCATCCCAAGTCCTCCTCCCAGAGTCCCAAATCCCAAGTACTCTACTCTCTTTAATCATATGCTACTCTCTAGCAGATCTCTCATAAGCTCCTCACTGCTATCTAAACACTCTCACGCATCCCTAGCAACAAAACTCCTAGACTAAGGCATCACATATCAGGCCACTCTAGTCCTACTAAGAATACCTAGTCTACTCTAGCATGCATAATATAACTCATCATATGACATAACATAATATATCTCATAACACTTATGGCAAGGTTATTTTGGTAAATCACCGTTCGAGCGCTGGCTGATCGTACACACGGCTTTGCTCTGGTTGTCTCAAAACTCTTTTTACACTTTTAAAATTGTTTTGTTATCAAATTTTTCTCAAATCCTCAGTTTGAGTTCAGATATGCCCGAAGATGCATCCGAATCCCTTAAACCAAGGCTCTGATACCAACTTGTAACAACGTAAAAATTAAAGCAAAATTTCACATTTTCAAAACACATTGTTCATTCACAATCATTAATAAAATCTCATTGTATCAAATCTCTATTCCAAAAAACATTTCCCAAGATCGAAATACATAAACTCCATGTGTGTGTGTACGAATCATGCTGGCGCCTTCCTGCGCTCCTCACTAGTACCTGAAACACATAACACAAAACACTATAAGCACGAAGCTTAGTGAGTTCCCCAAAATACCACTCTAACATATATTAGCCACTGAAGGCTATAACTCTGCTGACCCTCTGGTCAGTGTATCTCAAAGGGACCCTCCAGTACCAACTCTCTCTGTGGGCCCTCTAGCCCTAACTCTATGGACCCACTGGTCCTAACTCTGGAAACTCTGAATCTTTCATATCACATATCACAATAATGCATAAATAGCATACAATACACTTGCACATAACTTTGTTACCACTCTAGGTAATGTATAGTGAGAAGACTCACCTCAGATGTCTCAGTAAATCTCTAACTCGGTAGAAATATGGTCTAGCCTCCGCCTAATCACATAAAGTAAATACTCCCATAAATATAACTCTCAAAAATATACTCAACCTTCTCTTGGCATCCTCAGAAGGGTAAAAAACCATTTTACCCTTCTCTTGACACAAAGACCCCACTGTTGACCAAACCCTCAAAGTCAACAAAGTCAACGATCAAACTTTGACCCGACTCGCCGAGTGCACTTGGGTGACTCGACGAGTCTACGTGTGTCCACTATCCCTCTAGTCTCGCATGACTCATCGAGTCTTTCCTC
Source organism: Lactuca saligna (assembly GCF_052625555.1). Taxonomy (NCBI): domain Eukaryota; kingdom Viridiplantae; phylum Streptophyta; class Magnoliopsida; order Asterales; family Asteraceae; genus Lactuca; species Lactuca saligna. The sequence continues at coordinate 159,044,073 of NC_136417.1, forward strand.
TGCTTGACGAGATACACCTGGCATGAATCGCAGGGCCACCCCGACCCAACTCGCCGAGTCCCATTATGAACTCGGTGAGTTTCGTCTTGAACTCCAGTCCTCTGTTTCCTTATGACTCACCGAGTCATTCCCTCAACTCGGCAAGTTACTCACTGAGTGAACTATGGGAAACCCTAGTCCTACTCATCGAGTCCGTTCTTGGGACTTGGCCAGTTCATGCCATGCTCAAGCTCAAATGACCTCCTGAGGTCAGATCCGTTCCTCTAACCCATAGATCTAGCCTCATTAAGCAATATAAACACGTAAAGTCTAGATCTTGATGCCCATGCAAAGATCCGATGGCTTTATTTGAAGAAATGGCCTCAATATGTCACCTTAAGATCATATTACCCAATGTCACCCCATAAAGATCAGGGAGTTAAGGTCTCTGGACCTTTTTAGATCCAGATCCGAAGCTTCAACCTAAGAAGGGACCAATTGCACCATCATTCACACTCTAAATGGGCTAGAAACCCTAAATCACAAGGATTAACACCCAAAACTGAAGAAGGATCAAATATATACCTCAATATGAAGTTCTTTGGCTCTGAAATCCCCATAATAGTGCCCTCTTCAGCTCCCTCTTACCTAGGTCACCTTCTTCTTGCAAAAACACCCACACAAGGATCAAAAATCCCATCTCCTTCCTCGCAAATGCTCTAGATCGCTTAGGGTTTCACTCAGGGGTCTGGTAGCCGCAATTGGTGGCTATAAGCCCCTTTAAATAGGCCTCAAACCCAGGGGATTAGGGTTTCATTAAACAACACAGACTCGCCGAGTCCGGTCATTAACCCGGATGGAATTCGCGACTCTACTCGGCGAGTCTAAGCATGAACTCGCCGAGTCCCTCCAAAATCTCCAAAATAAATGAATAAATAATGTACCTGGAAATCTGGATCTTACACCAACGCACCAACAAAATTCATGGAGCCGATAAACCAGGTGTGAAGGCCTATGTTGGTTCGCTCGTGATCGTGTTCATCGATGATATCTTGGTGTATGTAAGATCTAGAGAGCAACACGAGGAGCATCTGAGGGAGATTCTTGGAGTTTTGATGTCGGACAGGATTTATGCCAAATTCTCTAAGTGTGATTTCTGGTTACGAGAGGTCTAGTTCCTGGGGCACCTCGTTAACCAGAATGGGATTTTGGTCGACCCAGCCAAGATCGAGGCGGTGATGAGATGGGAGGTACCAAGGTCCCTTACCGAGATCAAGAGTTTTCTGGTATTGGCCGACTACTATTGGAGATTTAACGGAGATTTCTCCAAGATTGCCGTCCCCCTCACTAGGTTGACCCAGAAAGGGTGTTACTTTTATTTGGGGTCCCGAGCAGCAGGCCTCATTTGAGACTCTTCGACAGAGGTTATGCGAAGCGCCAATGTTAGCCCTCCATGAGGGGGTGGAGGACTTTCTAGTTTACTGCGATGCATCTATTTCGGGGATGGGTGCGGTGCTGATTCATAGGGGGCACGTGATAGCATACGCATCGAGGCAGTTGAAGCCTCATGAGATGAGATATCCCACCCACAATCTAGAGATGAGGACGTTGTTGTTTGCCCTCAAGATCTGGCACCACTATTTGTACGGGGTTCGGTGTACCATATACACGGACCACTAGATCCTGAGTGAAAGACTATGACTGTGAGATCCTGTATCATCCAGACAAGGCTAATATGGTAGCCGATGCCATGAGCCATAGACTAGAGAGTGCTATGATCCGTGATGTGTTTATGAGGATGACAATGATGACTCCAATCTTAGATACCATTCGAGAGGCCCAGGTGGAGGCCGTGAGACCGAAGAACTGCTAGAGGGAGCGGGGGATTGGACAGATGTCTGAATTTGTGATGGATAGTCAAGGGCTTATGACTTTCCGAGGGCGGATTTGGGTGTCCTATTCGGGTGGGGCTCGACGTATTATGATGGAGGAGGAATATAGATCAAGATTCTCGATCCATCCCGGGGCCACTAAGATGTATTTAGATCTGAAGAGAGATTATTGGTGGCTCTGTATGAAGAGGGATGTGGCTTGGGTAGTGTAGAGGTGCTTGACCTGCCTCTGGGTTAAGGCAGAGCACTAGCATCCACATGGTCCATTACAACCTTTGAACAGGGTAGCATACCGGTTGGAGCTACCTACAGAGTTGAGTCAGATTCATAGCACCTTCCACATGTCCCAGTTGAGGAAGTGCGTAGCCGATGAGATGACGGTAGTGCCCCTAGAGGAGATTCGGGTTGATGCGAGCCTGAATTACATTGAGAGGCCGATCATGATTTTGGATTGAAAGGTGAAGGTTCTGAGGAACAAGGAGGTGGCCCTGGTTCAGGCCAGTGGCAATATCGGAGAGGGTCCAAGATGACTTAGGACCCAGAGTCTGAGATGCGGGAGCTGTATCCAGAGTTATTTTCGGAGCATGACTTCGAGGGTGAAGTATGATTCTAGTTCGGGAGAATTGTAACATCCCAAGTCTAGGTATACCTTGTAACCATTGATCTTTTGAGCACTTGTCCATTTTAGCCCTTTATTGAGAAAGGGTGGTGAATGAGTATGCGGGATGTAAGTGAGTGTACGCTCAACATACTTATATGCGTACTTTTGACGCGAAAACCACCTAGTAAGCTGGGTGTACTAGGCCCATAGTGAAAACCCTAATTTAGGGTGAGTCCCCAATATAAAGGATATGATGGCCTCATTCCTGGCCACCATTCTTAGAAAACAAACCCTATTGTGCCCTAAACCTTCACTCTTAGAGCTTGTGAGTGCATTTGAGAGCCTTTGAGAGTCTTTGTGTGTTCTTGAAGTGAAGATGAAGCTTTGGAGAAGAAGGAGTGAGAGTCCAGGCCCTTGAATCTGAGCATATCTGAGTTGGGAGCTTCATATAGAGGTATAAAGCTTCATGCTTTCTCACTCTTTTGATTTATGTATCATAGTAGAGTATTTTAGGTTTTTGTCCCAAAAGTTGGAGACTTTATGAGATATGGAGCTCCAGAGACTATGATCAACCCCCTTGAGTGTATTTAGTGGTGTAATGTCATAAAAATCGAATCTTAGACGTTGGAATCAAGCCATGCATGAGATATGAGCTTTTTGAGATAAGGGAGTGAATGTTTTGTGTGTTTGTGACCATATCAGCCATGCAAAGACTAAAAGCCACTGACTTTATGGAGTAAGAGCTTTTAGGGAGTCCAGATCTGTTTTATGAGCCAATGTCTTAACTGGTTAAGACCAAATGAGTGAAAAGAGTGCAACTGGGACGTATGCTGGGCATAATCCCAATACGTGCAGCATAGGGCTCAAGCATCCCCGATGACTGCATGGCAGTAGAGTACGGCCAACGTACTCCCCGATGTTGATTTTTGGTTTACTTTTAGGGTTTGGTCAATTTGTGGACTATTAAGCCCATGGAGGGGTAAAATGGTCTTTTACCCTTCTGTGAGTTATAGAAGGGTTAGTCTAGCTTCATGAGAGCCGTTATTAATTAGGGATAATTATCATATGTGTTAGTCGAAGGCTAGATCGGTGATTCAAGTTCGAGGTTATCCGATTCTTACGAGGTGAGTCTTCTCAGTATACCTTACCTAGAGTGGTAATCTATGTATGATTGGAGGGTCTTATGTGCTTATATTTGAGTATTGTGATATCCTGCATTATGCTTATGTGATTTATGCTGTGTATTATTCTGAGCTTAACGAGATAGGGCCGGACGGTCCAATCGAGCTCTGGGAGCGGAGGGTCCCACTGAGACACATTGACCGGAGGGTCTTACTATGTTATAGCCTAGAGTGGCTAATGAGTTGTGAACATGGTTTTTGGGGAACTCACTATGCTTCGTGCTTACCGTGTTATGTGTTATGTGGTTCAGGTACTTCTCAGGATTATGGGAAGGCGCCGGCTTGATTGTACACACATCAGAGCTTGAGTTATGTTTTGAGAGGATCTTGGGGTTGCGATTTATCTTCCAATTCTCTTTCTTCACTCCCTCGACCCGGGCCTCCTTGATCATATCCAAAAATGGAGAGATCACCGTCATCCTCATACAAATATTCCTAATCGGGGACTTTGCCGTCTTGCGGCTCAAAGCATCGACCACTACATTGGCGTTCCCTGGATGATGTAGGATCTCATAATCATAATCCTTTAGCATGTCAAACCACCTCCTCCGTCACATGTTGAGGTTCTGCTGGTCCATCAAATACTTCAAACTCATGAGATCAATTTAGATGGTGCACCGCACTCCATAAAAGTAGTGCCTACAGATCTTGAGGGCGAACACCACTACCCCCAATTCCAGGTCATGAGTGGGGTAATTCACCTCATGAGGCTTCAACTGCCTTGAGGTGTATGCTATCACGTGGCCCCTCTGCATCAGTACTGCGCCTAACCCAGAAATCGGTGCATCATAGTACATTACCAAATCGTCTAAACCCTCGGGTAGTACTAGGATCAGAGCCTCACATAATCTCCATCTCAGGGTCTCAAAAGCGAACTATTGATCCATGCCCCACCGAAATGTCACATTCTTCTTAGTCAAGCAGGTCAATGGCACAACAGTCTTGGAGAAATACTAGATAAATCTACGATAATAGCCCGCTAAACCCAAGAAGCTATGGATCTCAGACGCATTCTTCGATACTTACCACCGCATTACTGCCTCAACCTTGGCTGGATCAACCAAAATGCCCTCATGGTTGATGATTTTCCCCAAAAACTATACCTCTCGTTGCCAAAAATCACAATTGGAGAACTTGGCATACATACTCTCCGCCCTCAGGGTCTCCAATACCTCCCTCAGATGCTGCTTGTGCTGCTCGTTGGTCTTAGAATAGACCAAGATATCATCAATAAAAACGATCACCGACCGATACAATATCAGTCTACATACCCTGTTCATGAGGTCCATGAACGTTCCTGGGGTATTAGTGATCCCAAACGGCATCACCAAAAACTCGTAGTACCCATACCGAGTCCTGAAAGCTGTCTTCGGTATATCCTCATCCCAAATCCGCATCTGATGGTATCCCGACTGAAGATTAATCTTGGAAAACTAAGCTGCACCCTGCAGCAGATCGAACAAATCATCGATCCTTGGCAACGGATAACGGTTTTTCACCGTTAGTTTGTTATGCTCTCGGTAATCAATGCACATCCTGTGTGATCCATCCTTCTTTTTCACGAACAGGATCGGTGCTCCCAACAGGGAACTGCTCGGACGGATAAATCCCCTATCTAGTAGCTCTTGAAGCTGTGTAGATAGCTCCTGCATCTCGGGTGGTGCTAGCCGGTATGGTGCCTTCGCTACCAGAGTGACACCCGACACCAAATCAATGCGAAAATCAACGTACCTCACCAGAGGCACTTCTAACTCTTCGGGAAAAACATCCCTAAAATCCTATATAACTGGTAGACTGCCCACATCCATCGTGGTCTTAACGCTCGTGTCCGAGATATAAGCCAGAAATCCTGTACATCCCTACTGCATAAATCTCCTTGCCCTTGCAGCCGAACAGAGAGTTGGACCCTGCGAGGCCCTCTTACCATGTATAACTAGTTCTCCCCTACTTTGGGTTCGAAGCCTCACCAACTGGCGCTCACAATCAATCATGGCCCCATTAGCCCAAACCAGTACATTCAACAATCACCTTCAACCCTTGCAACGGTATCGAGACTAGATCAACGCGAATCCTCTCGCTAATCACATTTAGGACACAGTCCTGATACACCCTCACAACACTCACAGTGTGGTCATATGCAATCTCTACCTCGAATTAGGAATCCAAAGTTCTCAGCGCATCCCGGAACTTCTTGCTAAGCGCAAGAGACACGATTGATCGGGTAACACCTGAATCAAACAAAACATGAGCCTACATTCCATTGACCAAAAAGGCCCCTATACAAGCACAATGTACACATAAGCAATACAAATACACATAAAGCAGAGAAGAAAAAGTACGTACCAGCCACAACGTCTGGCTCTGCCCATGCCTCCTCGGTAGTCAACTGGAATGCACGACTCTTCACCGCTGGAGTCTCCGCCTTAATAGGGCAGCCATCAGTGATCCTTAAGGTGCCAGAAACAGATGCCACCACTGCTCCTCTTCATCCCTAAAACTTCAGATAATCGGCCTTTTTATGGCCAACCTGGTTGCAACGAAACAGATCAAGCCCTTCTTGGGGCAATCACTGCTCGTGTGGCCCAGTTGTCCACAAGTATAACACACCGGGCCCGACCCCCAGCAGCTCCCACTTTGTGGTTTCCCGCACTTGGCATAGAAACCATAGCCCTACTGGCCCCTAGCCGAAGAATCAGAGGTCTTAGGCTTTTTAGCCTAACCCACAGCCATCTGAACCTGCTTCGGATTCCGCTTGGTGCGGAAGTCCAACTCCATCTCCCGTTCATGGGCCTTCTCCACCATCTCGTTCTGGGTTTTGCTCCCTGTGAAACTCACAAACTCCTGGATATCATCCCTCAACATGGAATGTTACCTCATCCTCCTGATGTCCACATCGGTAGCATAATGTGGGATCAACAGTGCTCGTTCCTGAAACTTGGTGGTGATCTCCGCCACAGTCTCAGTGGTCTGTTGTAGGTCATGAAAATCTCTCACTAGCCATTTCACCTCGATAGGTGGTGCAAACTTCAAATCAAATCACCGAACAAACTTGGCCCATGTCATCTTAGCCATACGACTGCTCCTACCTGACTAGTCACCTCACGCCACCAGTCTCGGGCTCTGTCTCTGAGCATGCATGACATAAAACCCACCTTTGCCTCATCCGGCCAAGAACTCGTGCGCTGGGCATTCTTGATATCTGCCACCCAATGCCGGCTAACAATGGTGTCCCTGACCTTGAATAACTCTGACGCCCCACATGCCTTAAACTCCTAGAACGAGGGAGTTCGGTCCCCAACCCGACCATAACAATCTTGACTCTGAGTGCCCTGAGCCTCTCCTCCATGATCTCCATCACGCCCTCCTTGACCGTCCCAAAGATAACTGGGGCAACCTCAAGAATTCCTCTCATAACCTCAGCTGCGATGAGCTCAGTACCATCGCCCGACCTAGATCCAGATCCTGATCCCCCAACTCCATGTCGTTTCATCACCATACTGTACTGGAATACCATCAAACATAATGATCAGGATGTCCGTAACAAGGATCTTCCCACACTGGTCCTCTGTAGAGCTCCCAGTTCTAAAATTGGTTTGGGTACAGGTCATATGCTTTCAGTAGTATGGTCCCAATACTACCTTCCACACCTACCTTTACCTTTCCCCAAGGCTCTACCTGATAACTCCAATTCGTTCCAAAATAAACCATATCCCACAGAATACCGCATATCTCAAATCCTAGGTTGTCCTAAGATTTTCTCTACTCACATCAATCATACTGATCATAACAGATTGCCTTTATGCATGCAAATTATACACAGAAATGGATCAAATAGACTTTCGAATAAAAGATTCTACCCTAGGACCACAACCAGAAGGGAAGCAGGAAATAAGGCCAAACCAATCATTCTAAGGCTATAAGCTCCTAACCGTATACAATTTTAAAAGCATACACATAGCAAATTCCATACGATCATCAAAGCTTAAATATCAGTATAAAATGGATAACACATTGGGAAACTACTTACTTGGCCTGTATGATCACGCACGTTGCACTCTCATCATTTCCTTTCATTTAAAGCTGTAACTTTTATTTTATTTTTTTGAAAACAATTTTATCATTTCCTTAGTTTGATTCCTGTAACACCCGAGAGTGTGCCCGAAGCCCTCAAACCAAGGCTCTGATACCAACTTGTAACGACCCAATTTTTTCAAAAGAAAATTTTCATTTTTGATTAACCAAACACATTTCCAAAAATCACAAAATCAAAATATAATTGTTTAAAAAGCATATCAATTTCAACTTTTATTTCAAAACATCAGAGTGTCCCAAAAATGTCTGAGAGAGTGCACACCGCGCCATCACGCATTGCCTTTGCCCTTGGGATCAGAAGTACCTAAAGCAAATCCACAACTGTAAGCTAATGCTTAGTGAGTTCCCTAGAGCATACCACACATATACTCCACATATCACATATCATATTAGCCATGGAGCTACATATATCACATAAGCCATGCATATAGACATTTAGGGATGCCGTGTAAACCTTCCAAGGCCTTACACCAAGCACCACAGGAAACCCCTACATGGTCTTTGCTAGCCGCCACAGGAACCCCCACGTGGTCTTGGCGAATTGCTACGGAAATCCCCACGCGGTCTACACAAGTCATGAAAATATCATACGAGCTAAACAAGTAAGCATACTGAGATTCCATGGAAACCCTCCAAATACTTATACTAGATGCCATGGGAACCTCCTCATGGTCTTAATATACTGCCACGCGAACCTCCTGGGGTCTTTCATTCAAATATCCTAGCAACATATCACACAACCAACTATCATACTTTATAATAATAAATGGGCCGGCCTCGGTGCATTAGACCCATTGGTATGGTGAGAAGACTCACCTCTGACTGAAGAATCTGATAGCTGCTCTCCAAACAGTCTGTAAAAACATCCATGCTAAAAAATAATAACATTATTCAATGTTAGGATCAAACACCATCTAACTGGAGAACCCAAATCCCTAAGTCCTTTCACAATGGCCCAAAAAGTCTTCCTAAGTTAATGGGCTCAAAGTCCATATCAAAAAGCATTAATGAGCCTCATGGCCCAATATAGCCCAACCATAACATCCATGACCCAAAACAGATAAACTAGCCCACTAACCCCAAAATGTGTCCAGTCCCAATGGCTCATTGGGGCCCAAAAGTGTGACAACCTGAAATTTCTATCTTGTACAACCATTCAATTCAATCAAAGTTAGACTCATTTCTGATATCTTTAGCTTTGTTTAGAGTATATTTGAGTGTTCTAAGCCTAGTACATTCAAGGTTTGGGTTTAGGGATGAGTTATCTTAAGTTCATCGAGTTGCATTCAAGCCAAACACTCCTTCAAGAGGAGTGTACGTCCATACACATGGGTGTACGGCCGTACGCTTAATGTGACCGTGAACTCATGCCCATAGATGAGTTATTCCTTCATTACTCTTCATTCCTCACACATCCTAGTCAAGAAAAGTCAATTCCCTCTCAACTATCATTAAGCATTTCACCTTGATCTTCAAAAATGTAAGCATTCCTTCCATCTATTAACTGTTATCCTTTTTGATCTAGTATCACCTTTTGATTTCATCCCTGAAATTCATCTTTTTGGATAGATCTTCAAGTATTCATCACTTTCACCAAGAACACCAAGAATACCTACTAGTTCTTGGGCCGTGAACTCCATAGGAAACTTCAAAAGTATGAGTATCACTTCCATCTTCTAGTTAGCTAGAGAAACACTTAATTCCAAGCCTTAAATCATCATACAATGCAAGAACTTCAAGGGTGTACGGCCATACACACCTCATATGGTCGCAAACCCTTGTTTAGTGCATGTTTTGGCCTCAAACTCATCTTATGTCCCAACATAGGATCATGAACACATAATGGATACTAGATAGGGCCGTAAAACACCTCCTTTGCATGTTCTTCAATGAGTGTGCGACCATAAACTCCATGACCGTACACCACATTGGCCGTGCACATCTTGGCCGTACACACCGTAGTGTGGCTGTAAACCCGTTTGATGCAATCACATGTGATTGTAACTAAGAGAACATACACTACACTATAAAAAGAGAACATACTATACACTAGAACAGAGAGAACATACAATACACTAAGACATACTATACAAACACTAGAATACTATAACATTAATGTGTGTCACTACTTCATGGCATGGCAATTTACTGTTGTGTCACATTTTGCAACCAGAGTCTCTTGGAGGGAGATCATGAACTTGTGTATAGATCTATAGGGGATTCATCATCCTACACCTTGCTGCTAGCTACAGTGGGACCTGCAGGTCTACGGGTGACGAATGTCATTCCATTTTCGACATCTTTGATCATCGTGTTTTACTAGTCAATCAAGTATGGTTACAACCTCATCACATTTTACCTTAATTACACAAACTATTTAAGGTAGTTAGTACATTGGTAGTTACTCATATACAATACTACAATACATCTTTATGTTCCCATTGCATTCCCATTGTGATCTTCTCACATAAACGGTAATGTAAACTATATTTTGGTAATGATAGTCATACTTGGGAAAAGCATTCACTTTTACAAAAGAACAAACATACATAACATTCGGGTTTTGGTAGAAGACTACATTTCATAATAAAGTAGAAAATATAGGATTTCTAGGAGATACAACAATCACATCAAACTCTTACAAAGATTTACAATAAACATTTACAAACACTTTCATACAAAACAGTGACACTAAAATACTTATGAACTCACCAGCTTAAATGCTGGTCTACTCTTTCAAAATAACTTGTATTCTCAGGTCACCAGTAGGCAGGTACACTGGACCAGGTTTTGAGAAGATGGAGCTCATACAAGACTCGTCTTTATTTTGATTATTCATTTTTGGTGTCTTTCAAACTATACACAGAACACACTTGTATTAAATTATACTATTAATGCAATGGATGATGTTGTTGCTTGTTTTCTATTATGCACTGTTTTGATACTGTACATGACGTCCTACGCCCCAGAACGTTTCCGCCGTTCTAGTTTTGGGGTCTGACGGATTGGTATTAGAGATTTGTTTATAGTGAATTGAGTATATTAACCAATAAAAGATATATAAACTATAAAAACTGATGTGCACAATATTACCCACTAATTTTAATATTTATAACCTAACAAACTTAGACTAACTATGCACTTATAGGCAGTGTACCTAGTCAGATTACAGTATAGCTTAGGTAAGTCGGGTGTCGATCACAGGGAACGGTGTTCTAATTTAATATATTTACTATTAAATTAACCTAGTTTATTAACAAGTTTAAAAGGGGTTTTATCTGGTTTTACAAGATCAGATGAACTTAAATCAAAGTCAATAAATAAAAACACACTCTTGTTTAGTTTGAATCCACTTCTCCCTTATTAACTAATTCATGTCAAACCATGTATGTTCACACATAATTAAACACAGAACTAGTTATGAATGTAAATGTGCTATGTAAGATTTGTAATATAAACGCAATTATAGTCACAATACACGCTCTCTAACACAGCTAAGCTCTATTTATTCTAATTACTACCTAAGATTGGTCAATCCTAGCTCTAACAATTCAATGTTCACTAAATCATTAGGTAAACAAGTTCATGTAGTTTAATGGTCACTAAGCTACACAGAGCATGCAATCAAGCATTTAGAGAAACAAACAATAGCATGCTAGGTTATACAAATTAAACACAAGCAATTTTTACCAACTAGAATTAATCCATAAACATTTAACTATTCATAAGTTTAAAGCTTCATCTAGCTAAACAAGAGTTGCTAGATTCAGCTGCTCATCATAGCAACTAAACCTACACAGCTAAAAATAATGAAAGACTTGTTCTTAATTAACTAAAATATTAACCTCTATTCTTTTTGGTGTTGAAAGCCTCTTCCAGAACTTTTCTTCTGCTCTGAATCGCCTCATGGAACTCCTTTCTTTTTGCCCAAAAAGTTCCCCTTCATAATAATCAGGAGCACTTAAATAGTCTCCAAAAACCCGCGCCACATCGTGGCCAGCTGTGCCATGTCGTGGGCTTCAAGCTATCCGTATCCTCCAAGGAAATCCTCCATGTCGCGATGTCTATCTTCTGGAAATCCCATGCCACGTCATGGGCTTCATTGCCACATCGTGAATTCAATGTTTATCGTGATTTTCTTCTTTTCTTGCCTTTCAAGCCTCCCATGTTCCACATATTGTCACTTTTGGTCCCTCTCTTCGAAAATCCTTTATATTGACTGAAAATAACAATTTAAAGTCATAAGTATCATTATTCTAAACATATTATCAATTTATTAATAAAAATGTACTTAAATATTGCCTAAAAAATAGGTATAAATATGGCAATATCAAAATACCCCACACTTAGGCTTTGCTTGCCCTCAAGCAAATTTAAACTTAATTCTTAATTACTAACACCACACAGAACAATCCGACTCTAGTTCAGCCATTATGCCAAGACCTCAACGCATGTATTTGTGTCTAAAATTTTCCTATAGTACCCCCCATACTTTAAATACTCACAATCTTCATAAACACTCGCCCATTTTTCCGAACAATGTTCATTTTATGCAACCCTCCGAAACCATCCGCATAAAACCTCCTTATCCTTAAGGTATTTTTAGTTGAGCAACCTAAGCATACATAATCTAGAATTACAATCATTGATACCACTATGGAGCTCTTTTGAATTCTTCACTTTCTGGACATTTGATTTTTGATTTCTTTGAATTCACCACCTTATTTGATTTGATTTCTGGTATCTTCAACTTTTGAATTTCTTGGAATTTTGATCTTTTGATCTTCACACTTTAACTTTGATGCTCCAAAAATTCTTCAAACTTTTTTCGTAATTCTCTCTCTCTCTCTCTCTCTCTCTCTCTCTCTCTCTCTCTCTCTTTATTACATGTACCTTACTTTTTTCACTCAAAACCTACATGCTTAAGCAGAGGCGCTCAACCTCAACCTTTATTGGTTCATGATAATAATTTTCCTGGATACATTTCAGGTTTAGGCTGCTAAACATATTGCATCCTTCAAACTGAGCGAGGTTATGTTTTTGTTCCATTATTTCACTAAAATAAGGGAGGCCACAAATGCACTATAACGTGTATTGGCTCAACTAAACATTTGAACTTTCATCGGATCATCCCACATAACACTAGCAATTAAGTCAAATTATTATTACTAGATTCCAATTATTAAAAATTTCAATTTCTATGATTATCTAGCAATTTACTTTTTCTACCCCTACTCCACACTTATTTCCTACGATGCCCTCATTGTATGCATAAAAATAAATCAAAATTAAAGAAAAGGGAGAAAAAGGAATAGACTCCCCTGGGATAGTGGCGTGGACATCTCCAAAAGTGTGGAAAACGTGCATCTTTAATATGGACTTCCAAAAATAGAAACTTGGTGTAGAACTGGGTGAATATGTAAATAAACCCGAACATGACTCGAAACTTCAATTCTTCAAAGTGGGTGTTTGGAAGTAAAAATATGGGCAATGATAAACTGTGACACGTCGTGGCAGGTGACTGACCACGTCGTGATATGGGATGAAAGCGCGAACACCAAACTTCTTAATGTCTTCAAATTACATGAGTGCCACGACGTGGCGCAAGGAGCCCACGTAGTGGAAACTGGACATCCGAAAAAAAAAATTGTCTTGCTTCTTTGATGCATCCTAGCAGCTTGACCAATGTCTAAATGGTTTAAGACGCTTCTATGTAAATATACTTCCCCACTGTAACCTCTCTCCTACTAATATACCCCACACTTATCTAGAATTGTGGGTTCCGACTCACGACTTTAAGCTTCCTTGACACGACTCGAAAGTTAACCTTATATGCTCCTTAGAATTCCAATGCTAATCTGAAAAATGGGTAACCCAAAAGAAAGAGTAACATCATAGTAAAATAATGTTGTATATTACGCACCAAGTTCAAACATAAAAAACGAAAAACTAGCCAAAAACAAAATAAAAAGAAAATAAAATCAATCATCATCTTGATCTTGCGCTCCACTCGACCCTGCCCCATCATTCTGCGGACGCCATAGCTCCTCCCATGTCGGAAAATAAGGATATTGTGGTGGCATAGAAGGTGGTCGGGTCACACCCAAATGCGAATAAATACTCTCAGTAAGTTGGCTATGGTAAATGGAATGCCCCTGTAGATTATCCAAATACGTTCCCACCTGACTCTGAAAAGGGTCGGTGCGCACTCCCTGCACATACTGTGAAGCAGCACGCTCTCTCTCGACTTCACCTCTAGCTCGCATATTCTGATGCCGCGGTCTGGCTGGTGGCTGCTGTCGTTGTTGCACCTCCTCTTCCTCGTCATCTATCGGCGGTATCACAAAACGACCCCCGATATTCACCACCGCTCGCATAACTCCCAAGACTTGAATGGTCAAATCTGTGACCGGGAATCGAGTAAGATTCCTCACAAAGTCATGGGTCAAAATATGATATGACCTAGCAAAGCGAGTAACCAAATGCCCCCCTGTAATCGGGCTCCCGGGCCTAGAATTGGCCGCTTTCTTCACCATGAACCTCACCAACATATAAGGTAAATCACAGCAAACTCCCGGAGTAATAAGAGTCCATAAATAAAATAGATTCTGAATTGGGACTTTATCACCATGATGCTTGTGATTGATTGAAAAAGTGATAAGGCGGTGTAAAAATCGGAAAACAGGATTCCGAATTTGTGACTCACTCGAGTCACGAGTGTTGTACTCATGGCTAGAAATGCCGCGCCAGAACTGCACATCCATAACACCGGGAGCAAAATCCCAAACGCATCCAAGCAAGAACGGTATGAAAAACGGAGATTGCGTCTCCACTTCGGTATAGAGGCCCATACGCCAAGTAAATTCCCGAAGACTACACTCTCTATAAACACCACCCAAACAAAACACAAGTGCCCGGTTGTAGGTGAAATCAAGGGTGCATTCCTCGAAGCATACGGTAGAGAAAAACTGCACCGATAATTCCCGGTATACGGGTTCTTGAATGGCAAATAAATTCCTCCACCCGTGAAAAGTGAAAGAAAATTGATCTCCGACATATGTCTTCGACCAATAACGTTCCAACTTAGCTACCATTCCTACTCCACCAAGCCATCCCCAATCGATAATTAGCGCTATTGCAAACTCCCTATTGTAGAGCCATCCAACTCGATTCTCGTAAGTAGTTAACAACGGTCGAGGAATGTTTTTAGGAAACTGGTATAAGGGATGTATACTTGCTACATCTATCGGGTTTTCCTCCTATTGAATAGCTCGTCGTGGTCCCATTTATGCATACAAAATCAAACCAAAACAACAAACATCCAAAACATTAAAACAATCTAATCTGTCTACCAGAAGTCACGACGTGGCCAGGCTATGCCACGTCGTGGGCTGCAGTCGGTCACAGTTCTGGGATCGGTCCTTTTGTATGCCATTTCTACCAAAATTAATGCTTGGGGTTTGTTCCTATGGACATTTAAGGGACATGCAACCTAGAATCAACAACTAGTTCCACCCAATTTCGTGAATCACATAAACCCTAACCATGAAAATTTAAAATTAGAAGAACTAACTACAAATAATGAGTAGAACACATACCAAGTAGATTAATTGACAAGATCTTGCAAGGAAATTGAAAGTAGCTTAAGAAATTGGCTGTGGGGCTTGTTGTTCCCGTTTGTGCGGCAGTTTCAAGTGGGGATGAGGATTATTGGTCAAAGGGTTTTAAGGAAATGGTCCCCCCCTGATTTTTTAAAGGCCACCATGTGGCTGGCTATGCCCACGTCGTGGACCTTAAATATGTTTTCTAGTCCCGTGTTTTCATTTTGGCCCACGACGTGGCTGGCTATGCCCACGTCGTGGCAACTGCCCAGTTGCAAAATTTTAATAAAATCTCACATGTTAACTAATTAATTTGCATTTCATTTATTAATTAAAGTCCCCTACAGCCAATTCTCTACTAATTATCAGTTATTAGACGATGAGTTGATGTCTTTCCTAATTAAAAAAAATTAAAAGAAAAGAAAATGCAAACCAAACTCGGGTTGCCTCACGAGAGGCGCTTCTTTTTTTTGGAGTCTTGAGCCGGACTCCGTGCCTTCTACGTTGAATCTTCTGAAGAATCCACCAGTGAGATCTTTTGTTCCTTGAACCGCCGCTTGTAAGCTTGAACCCGCCTATTATATGCCTTCTTTGAATTCTCCTTTTTAGTTTTTCCCTATTCTTCAAGCTTGCGTTTTGTGCCCTTAGTTTGTTCCTTGCACTCCATAACATCCTCCACTTCTTTCACCACCGGCTTTGTTACTCTTGAAGTGACCTCTTCTTCATCACTTGTCATTTCCTCATCCTCTTTGCTCTCCCAAGAAGGCGGACTCTTGTAAGCTATGACTTCAATCAAATATGGAACAGATGCCCTCGGTTTTGCTCTTTTGACTTGATGAACTCCCTTTATCTCTTCTTCCATAAGCTTTTCCAGTTCTTCTAGTTCATTCTCTCCATTAATTGGGAACACCTCTTCTTTATCTTCTTGAAAGTCATCTTTTATCCCAAAAACTTCTTGTTCATCTCCAACCCTCAAAGTGAGCTTAGACTCGCAGATATCAACAAGAGCTCCAGCAGTGTTAAGCAATGGACGCCCAAGGATTAATGGAGCATCTGGGTCTTCTTTCATGTCCAAGACTACAAAGTCTATTGGAAAAACAAATTTTCCAATTTTTACCAAAATATCCTCCACTATGCCTCGGGGTTGTGTCACCGAATGATTCGCCATGTGAATCTTCATTTTTGTAGCCTTCATCTTCTGAATCTCCAATTTTTGATAAAATGAAAAAGACATCAAATTAATGCTAGCCCCAAAATCGGCTAAAGCATTAACCTTCATTTTATTTCCGAACTCACATGGAAGAGTGAGGCGTCAAGGATCCCCCATCTTTTCTGGTGTTTCTCCTAACGCAACTTTTGAAGTTTGTTCACTTAGAATCACTGTAGACTGCTTCTTTAATTGCCTTCGTGTGTCTATCAAATCTTGCAGTAATTTCTGGTTCTCGGGAGCTTTGGATAAGGACTCGACAAAGGGAGTATTAATTGGGATCCCCTTTACATGCTTTACAAACTCTAAATGCTCCTTCTCCACTGGATTAAGTGCGGCTCGGGTGGGAAATGGCAAAGGTGGCTGATAAGCTGGAACGGGCTCACAGGATTTTTGATCAGACATGCACCACGTCGTGGCTATTGGAGTGCCACGTCGTGGCGAAGCTGGTTCAACAACTTCTTCACTTTCGAACTTTAACTTCTTTGGTTTTGGATCGGGCTGCTGTGGTTCTTCTTCCAATGCCTCCAGGAATTCAGAGATAGCTTCTGCTTCAATATCGATGGACATTACGTGAGATTGGGTCTTTACTTCGGGATTCTTCGGGGATAATTGTTCCTGAACTAGAGTGGCTAGTTGACCAAATTGTACTTCAAGGTTATGGATGGAGGCTTGCTGATTCTTTATCAATGTTTGTTGTTCCATAATGGCAGAATCAGTGGCATCGTGTCTCTTTTCCGAAGCTTCCATAAACTTCATCAAAATGGTCTCTAGGTCAGGTTTCTTCTCGGCTGGTGGCTGCTCCTTTTGATAAAAGCCTCGACCTGTCTGCCTATACTTCTCTTCTTTTTGCTTCTTATACTCTTCGTATGGCAGCCACTCCTTCTTCGGTTTCCTCCAGTCCTCATCATATTTATCCCTACTAGAGTAGCACACTTGAGCTTTCCTGTTCCTAAAATCATCTACATTGCAGTCCTTGGTCAAGTGTGGACCACTACATCTCTCGCAACCCACTCATATGGCATGTTTTAACTGGTCCATTTGTGTTATCCTTTGATCCATATTATTTAGCATGGCTATTACAGCTGCTATTTCTTCAGTGTGGGCCCTCCACTGCCTTTGATTCCATCTTGCCTAGGGTTGTGGTATTCGTGAGAGTGCTTCGCGAATTCTTCAATCAACTCCTTGACCTCCCTTGGATTTTTCTTTGTTAATGGTCCTTAAGAGTCAAGGAGTTGTCTCATCATAACGTTGACCCCATCATAGAAAATTGAGATCTCTTGTTGCACATTTAGATCATGCTGAGGGCAATTTCTGAGCAAGCCCTTGTGCCGCCCCATGCTTCGTATAATGACTCCCCCGTCTGTTGCTCAAAGTTGGCTATTGCCTTCTTGAGTTTGGCTATCTTGGATGGTGGGCAAAACTGGTCCAGGAATTGCTCACGCATTTGAGTCCAAGTGGTGATTGTACCTGGTGGAAGTGATTTTAACCACTCCTTAGCAGCTCCTTTGAAAGTGACGGGAAGCATCCTAAGCAAGACTGTGTTTCTGTTGACATTTGAGATGTTGAAGTAATCCGCAATGTAATTGACTTCATCTAGATGCTTAAAAGCATCCTCATGATCTTTCCCAAAAAATGGGATATGCTTCTGTGCAGTCAATATGTGTCCCTTCAACTCGAATTTGGCAGTGGAAGGTATTGCGGGTTGGACTAAACCGGGACCCACATCTTCTCGGATCCGCTTCTTGTAAGCTCCCATGGACATCTCTTCAATTGCTTCCATCTCGTTCCTTGGCTCGTTCTCGGGTTCGCTCGTGTGTTCTTCAAATTCCTGCTCGGTACCACGTTCAGACTCGATTTGGATGGGCGTATGATCCAAATGCTCAAGATTGCTCTTGTGCCTCGCAGATGAACTTGACTCTCCTTTCTTCTTTCCCGACTTCCTAGAAAAGGCTGACTTCAATTCTTGTAAGGGCGTCTTCTTCTTGTGAAGTGCAAACTCGGGATCTTCAAATGGTGGCACCAAGTGTGTGTTTGAGCTTCTGGTCATGAAGTCCTGCAACTTGCTAAACTAAAAACATAAAATTGAACTAAAATAAGAAAAACTAACTACAAATTAAAAATAAGATTTTTTTTTCTTTTAACGTTCCACGTCGTGGGCAGTATATGGCCACGTCGTGGACTCTGTGATTAACAGATTTTTTTATTTTTTTTATTTTGCTGAAAAATTAACTTTTTGTGGTTTTTATTCCACAAGAAGGATCGATTAATTTAATGCAAATAAATAAGCTAAAAAACTAAGCCGTTCCCCGGCAACGGCGCCAAAAACTTGATGTGCACAAAAGTACCCACTAATTTTAATATTTATAACCTAACAAACTTAGACTAACTATGCACTTATAGGCGGTGTACCTAGTCAGATTACAGTATAGCTTAGGTAAGTCGGGTGTCGATCACAGGGAACGGTGTTCTAATTTAATATATTTACTATTAAATTAACCTAGTTTATTAACAAGTTTAAAAGGGGTTTTATCTGGTTTTACAAGATCAGATGAACTTAAATCAAAGTCAATAAATAAAAACACACTCTTGTTTAGTTTGAATCCACTTCTCCCTTATGACTAGCTAATGATTACAGATTATTAAGTTGGTTTTTTAGTTATATTAGTAATTTAGTTCTAACTTACCCATAATTAACTAATTCATGTCAAACAATGTATGTTCACACATAATTGAACATAGAACTAATTATGAATGTAAATATGCTATGTAAGATTTGTAATATAAACGCAATTATAGTCACAATACACGCTCTCTAACACAACTAAGCTCTATTTATTCTAATTACTAACTAAGATTGGTCAATCCTAAATCTAACAATTCAATGTTCACTAAATCATTAGGTAAACAAGTTCATGCAGTTTAATGGTCACTAAGCTACACAGAACATGCAATCAAGCAATTAGAAAAACAAACAATAGCATGCTAGGTTATACAAATCAAACACAAGCAATTTTTACCAACTAGAAGTAATCCGTAAACATTTAACTATTCATAAGTTTAAAGCTTCATCTATCTAAACAAGAGTAGCTAGATTCAGCTGCTCATCATAGCAACTAAACCTACACAGCTAAAAATAATGAAATACATGTTCTTAATTAACTAAAATATTAACCTCTATTCTTTTTGGTGTTGAAAGCCTCTTCAAGAACTTTTCTTCTGCTCTGAATCGCCTCATGGAACTCCTTTGTTTCTGCCCAAAAAGTTCCCCTTCGTAATAATCAGGAGCACTTAAATAGTATCCAAAAACCCGCGCCACGTCGTGGCCAGCTGTGCCACATCGTGGGCTTCAAGCTATCCGTATCCTCCAAGGAAATCCTCCATGTCGCGATGTCTGTCTTCTGGAAATCTCATGCCACGTCGTGGGCTTGATCGCCACGTCGTGAATTCAGTGTTTATCGTGATTTTCTTCTTTTCTTGCCTTTCAAGCCTCTCTTCGAAAATCCTTTATATTGACTGAAAATAACAATTTAAAGTCATAAGTATCATTATTCTAAACATATTATCAATTTATGAATAAAAATGTACTTAAATATTGCCTAAAAAATAGGTATAAATATGGCAATATCAAACACACCGGGATTAAATACTCTGAGCAAGAGTTTATAGTTTTAAATAATAAAATATTTAACCGAAGTATACATACTTGTATTCATACTAAAATCAGTGTCACTAGGATAGAACAAAAGTTTTGCGGTTGTTGGACAACACAAGTAGGCTTGGGGACATATAATCAGATCTGGGAGTGATATAGTCTGATCAACTATATCTTTCCGAGAAGTGATTAACATGTGCCTAGGAATGGTTGTGGTGTTGCAGCAAGTCTAAAAACTTACCAACACTACTACAATGAAAACTTTTGAACATAACATAAACTTAAAATACTACAGGAGTATTTTGTGTTACTATAAATACTTATTTGAGAACTAAAGGTCTTTACTAGTAGGTAAATAGTTGCTAAGTGGATACACTAAGGTTATATGTGACTAAGGTGTCATAGGCTTAGAATATGTGATCTTTGCTTTATTTCTTATTCCTTGTTTGGTTGTGGATTTGGAGTTAGGGTCACTTATTCGAAGGTCTTTCCTGTTTTGATTACATATGACTGGTATGTACTACGCAAGTATTGAAGTAACTGGTAAGGATCATCCTATAATTATCTTAAGTAGTACGTCTATTAATTATTTCTTTTACCCCTATTCTCGCATAGATAATATGGCTGGATTCAATCTCCCTGACGACCCGTACTTTCCCAACCAAGGTAATGGTGGATAGCTCGATGCAGAGCTAGAAGAGAATCATCTGATCCCTTTGGTTGACGAATTCATAGAAAACTTTCCAAATGATTCTGACTCCGAGCCAGACGTCAATGATCTGCCCCTGGTAGCTCTAATCCCGAATCCTAACCCGCGTCCAACCTTTCAAGGCCTGATGCCTCTGTGGGTGGAAAAATTGGGTTGATGGAGTCAAGAAAAGGGTCAACCAATACCATACAACGAATACAGAAGCTTCTACAACTTGAGTGAAGGAGGCTCAGCATACAGAGTCCTACCTATTCTGGTCCGCAGGGTTGCTCGTAATGAAGAGCAGGGTAGGATAGCCATCAAACGAATCATGGAGGTTGATGCCAATGCGGGAGTTAATACTATCCACATTCATCGTCTTGAAGATGCTCGTGAGAGGTCTATGAGAGAAAATGAGGCTATGCAGCAAGAACTAGCTGCAACTCGAGCTGAAGTCATAAAGCTCGGAGCATGCCAAAGGGTATATGAACGACACCTTCTCGACGTGGAGAGTCAGCTGGCAAGTTTGAGTGCTCACTCGAGAGGTACCCGTCACCGGTAGAAGATGCTCTACTCGACTTTTCTTTTGGTTTAAGTAATAGCCTTCTTATCTATGCTCTATGTAGCACTTTTCCCTGTAAATATTCCTATCTTTCTAGTACTGTTGCTAGGTCTCCATGCTGTCAAAATTTTCCTATTCTGGTTTGATGTAAGACCTACTTCTAGGTCATTTTTCCCGAACTTATTACATCATTAATGCCAATATTATTGCCAGACATCAAATCTCTTGGAAAAATTTATCCAAATGCTTTCATCATTCTACTGTTAGATCTCTATTTCAATGATAATATCATCTGTTTTGTTGGGCTATGGAGAGTTAGCCCATGGACCACTCTCATTATACTCACAATTGATTCTTATTATCATCTTCATCTTTGTAAACTTATAGTTGAAAGATGCCTCCACGTCGATCATCGAGACGCAATCCTCCGATAACTCCCAACCACCTCCAACTCCTCAAAAATACAATCCGACAACAATCCAAGCTGTAGTGGTTGTGCCTGTTTCCGCAGCCTTAGCCCAATTCAGTGCTAGTGGTACTAGCGGGAGTGGAACAACAGATCATTCCACTCATGGTGATGTTACAATGCGCTCTAGAGAGTGCTCGTATAAGGACTTCACCAACTGCAAGCCCAGGTCCTTCAATGGGACTGGCAGAATCATTACCCTCTCACAATGGTTCGAGAAAAGAATCGATCTTTGAGATCTGTTCCTGTCCGGATGGAAGCAAAGTTAAATTTGCTGCTTGCACCTTCGCGGACAGAGCCCTGACGTGGTGGAATTGCCATGTCAAGTCAGTAACTCTAATAGTGGCTAATGCTATGGGCTGGGAAGCTCTGAAGGAGCTCATGATAGAAGAGTACTGCCCGAGGGGAGAAGTTTAGAAACTTGAACAGGAACTCTGGAGCCTAACCATGAAGGGCTCCGACATAGTGGCCTACACTGCCAGGTTCAGCGATCTAGTGGCACTATGTTTGGGAATGGTCCTTACTGAGGGAAAGAAAGTCGAGAGGTATATTTATGGGCTGGTGCCTCCATTTCAAGGAAATTTATTAGCTTCAAACCCCACTACCTTCGACAGTCCCAAGTGATTGGCACAACGACTCATCGATCATGGAATCCGCACCCCAACTACAACAGCAAGCCTGTCCATCCTAGAACCATCCAAGGTTGCTAACAACAAGCGGAAGTTCTGGGATATGAAGAAAAAGAACGTGGCGCAGAACTCTACCAAGAAGCAGAAGGTCGTGGCTGTTCATGCTGCGATAGCACCTACTGCTACTGTGCCGATGAAGTAGTATGCTGGGAGCTTGCACAAGTGTAACAAGTGTAGCTTCAATCACAATGGACCCTACCGGGAAATGCAATGTGCTAACTGCAATAGGAAAGAACACACTGCGTGTTTCTTCAAGGCTCCGGCATGGCCAATCACCCAATTCCCCGACATTGGTGTGGGTCAGGCTTGCTACGGATGTGGCAAGGTGGGTCACTACAAGAGGAACTGCCCGAAGGCATTAAACACAGGCAGAGTGGGAAGAGTTTTGGCTATAGGCCACGAGGAAGCGGTAGCCGACCCCACAATGGAAACTGGTACGTTTCTCCTCGATAACTCATATGCATGCATACTGTTTGATAGTGGAGCGGAGAGGAGTTTCGTCAACCAGAAACTTTCTCACTTACTTAAACAACAATTACATGCACTTAAAGAATTGTTCACTGTAGAAATCACTAACGGAAAGACAGAGCACACTACCAGTATATACATAGGATGTACTCTAACTCTAGATAGCCATTCATTTCTAATTGACCTCATGCCGGTCTTAATTAAAAGTTTCGATGTCATTATCAACATGGATTGGTTGAGTCTTCATCGTGCTGACATCATGTGTTACGAGAAGGCCGTCCGCCTAAATCTGCCGTCTAGCAAAACTCTAGTTAACTATGGAAAGAAACTCGTCATGAACCTTCGCATCATCTCAGGGATTCAAGCGCAGAAGTACTTGCGAAAGGAATGTCACGCATTCCTTGATCATGTGGTTGATATGAGCCATGAGATGAAAGACATAAAGAACATCCCATAAGTAAGCAACTTTCCTGAAATCTTTCCAGAAGAACTCGCAGGATTACCTCCACAATGTCAAGTAGAGTTCAGAATCGACTTAGTTCCAGGGGCTACCTCAGTAGCCAAATCGCCCTATCTTCTAGCACTAGCTGAGATGCATGAGATATCCAATCAACTTAACGAACTGCTCAGCAAAGGATTTATTAGACCAAGCTTCTCACCCTGAGGAGCCCCGATCTAGTTCGTGAAGAAGAAAGATGGATTGTTCCGTATGTGCATCGACTATAGAGAACTGAACAAACTAACCGTCAAGAATCGTTACCCTCTCCCTCGCATAGACGATTTGTTCGACCAATTGCAAGGGGCAAGTTACTTTTCAAAGATAGATCTGAGATCCGGGTTTCACCAATTATGAGTGCTAGAGGAAGATGTTCCCAAGACAACCTTTCGAACTCGTTATGGACACTACGAGTTTGTAGTGATGTCATTCGGATTGACTAATGCACCCACCGTATTCATGGACTTAATGAATAAGTAATGTCGTCCTTATTTGGATTCGTTCGTCATTGCATTCATTGATGACATACTTATCTACTCTCGTAGTAAGGAAGAGCATAGTAAGCATCTACATAAGATCTTGGAAACATTATGATCAGAGAAGCTCTATGCGAATTTCTCTAAATGCGATTTTTGGATTCGAAGAGTCGAATTCTTGGGTCACGTTGTTAGTGAAGAGGGAATTCATGTGGACCCTTCCAAAATAAAGGCCATTGAGAATTGGTTAGCACTGAAGACACCTACAGAAATTCGTCAACGTCTAGGACTCGCTGGCTACTATCGTAGGTTCATTCAGAACTCTTATAGGATCACGAAACCGCTTACTACATAGACCCAGAAAATGGGTGGCCTTTGAATAGGAAGAGAAACAAGAGAAGGCGTTCCAAACGTTGAAATGAGCCTTATGTAGTGCTCCGATACTATCCCTCCCAGAAGGGATAAAAGACTTCGTGGTTTATTGCGATGCATCCAACCAAGGACTCGGCTGTGTTCTTATGCAATGGGGTAAGGTCATCGCCTATACGTCAAGACAAATAAAGACACACGAAGTAAACTACATCACACATGATCTTGAGTTAGGAGCAGTGGTATTTGTTCTGAAGATCTGGAAACACTACCTGTATGGTACAAAAAGCACTATCTTTACAGACCACAAGAGCCTTCAACATATATTCGAACAGAAGGAGCTCAATATGAAAAAACAACAGTGGGTCGAGCTACTCAATGACTACGAATGCAAAATTTGTTATCATCCCAATAAAGCCAACATAGTAGTTGAAACCCTAAGTCGGACAGAATACTCTGGTCGTAGAGTAAAATCATTGACTATAACTATCTATTCACATCTGCCACACAAATTAAGGAGGCTCAACTTGAAGCTTTGAAACCTGAAAAATGTGATGGGTGAATCCCTGAGAGGGATGGATAAGAACTTGGAAGTCAAGGGTGATAGAGCTTTATATCTCATGGATTGGATTTGGACACCGAAGCACGCTGGTTTTAGAGACTTCATCATGACTGAAGCGCAAAACACTCAATATTCCGTCCACTTAGGTTCAGATAAGATGTATCTGGATCTTAAAAAGTTATACTGGTGGCCTAACATGAAAGCAGAGATCGCTACCTTCGTGAGTAAGTGTCTGACTTACGCCAAGGTTAAGGTCGAATACCAGAAACCCTCAGGTTTACTTCAACAACCGAAGATACCAGAATGGAAGTGGGAACGGATCACAATGGAATTCATAACCAAGTTGCCCAAGACAACGGGTGGTCTCGATACCATATGGGTGATCGTAGATAGGTTAACCAAGCACGCACACTTCCTGCCTATCAAAGAGACTAACAAGATGGAGAAACTAACAAGAACCTACATTAGGGAGATCTTACAATTGCATCGTTTCCCCATATCCATTATCCCGGATAGAGATAGTAGATTCACTTCAAGGTTCTGGCAGTCACTACAAAGTTCCCTAGGAACTAGGCTGGAGATCAGTACAACCTACCATCCACAAACCGACAGAAAACGTAAGAGGACTATTCAAACTTTGGAAAATATGTTGCGAGCCCGTATGATTGACTTTGGAAAGGCATGGGATATTCACCTACCCCTTGTCGAGTTCTCCTACAATAATTGTTATCACACGAGCATAAAGGATGCTCCATTTGAAGCCCTCTATGGCAGGAAGTGCAGATCCCCTCTGTGCTGGGCTGAGGTGGGTGACACACAGTTAACTAAAGGATGCGTTTCTGACAACACTCTCATAGGTCTTGAAATCATTCGGGAAATGACATAGAAGATTGTTGAAATCCGTGAACGATTAAAAGCCTCTAGAGACTGACAGAAAAGCTACGTAGATAAAAGAAGGAAACCTTTGGAATTCCAGGTTGGTGACCGTGTTCTATTGAAGGTCTTACCCAGGAAGGGCTTGATACGCTTCAGAAAGTGTGGAAAGCTAAATCCAAGATACATAGGGCCTTTCGATATTATCGCTAGGATCAGCCCTGGAGCTTACAAACTCAAACTACCTCGCGAACTTAGTAACATACACCCTACTTTCCACGTCTCGAACTTGAAAAAGTGTCTGTCCGATGAGACTCTTGTAATACCACTCGACGAGATCGAGATCAATGAGAGCCTCAAAATCGTGGAAGAACCAGTAGAGATCATGGACCAAGAGGTCAAGCAAACAAAGCAAAGTCGTATCCTGATAGTGAAGGTTCGCTGGAATGCCAAGCGAGGACCTGAATTCAATTAGGAGCAAGAGGATCGATTAAAACTAAAATATCCTCATCTTTTTACTTAGTTATCTGAAATTCCTTAAACTCTAATTTTGGGACGAAATTCTCTCTAACGGGGGGATGATGTGACAACCTAAAATTTCTATCTTATATATCCATTCAATTCAATCAAAGTTAGACTCGTTTCTGCTATCTTTTAGCATTGTTTAGAGTCTATTTGAGTGTTCGAAGCCTAGTACTTTCAAGGTTTGGGTTTATGGATTAGTTATCTTAAGTTCATTGAGTTACATTCAAGCAAAACACTCCTTCAAGAGGAGTGTACGACCGTACACTCAATGTGGCCATGAACTCATGCCCGTATATGAGTTATTCCTTCATTACTCTTCATTCCTCACACATCCTAGTCAAGAAAAGTCAATTCTCTCTCAACTATAATCAAGAATTTCACCTTGATCTTCAAAAATGTAAGCATTTCTTCCATCTATTAGTTATTATCCTTCTTGTTCTAGTATCACCTTTTGATTTCATCCATGAAATTCATCTTTTTGGGTAGATCTTCAAGTATTCATCACTTTCACCAAGAACACCTACTAGTTCATGGGCTGTGAACTCCATAGGAATCTTCAAAAGTATGAGTATCTCTTCCATATTCTAGTTAAGCTTGAGAAACACTTGATTCTTAGCCTTAAATCATCATACAATTCAAGAACTTCAAGGGTGTACGACCGTACGCACGTCATATGGCCGTAAACCCTTGTTTAGTGCATTTTTTGGCCTCAAACTCACCTTATGTCCCAACATAGGATCATGAACACATAATGGATACTAGATAGGGATGTAAAACACCTTATTTGCATGTTCTTCTATGAGTGTATGACCGTACACTCTATGACCGTACACCCAATGGCCGTACTGATCTTGGTTGTACGCACCCTAGTGTGGCTGTAAACCCCTTTGATGCAATCACATGTGATTGTAACACTTAAATCTAAGTGTTTCCTAGTCCCTAAGGTGGTTTCCTTGCATCATTAGTTGTATAAACACTAATTATATACATATATGTGTCATTATATGAGTAATAGGATCCGTTTGTGTTGAAGACTTCACTTGACACTCAACTTCCTATATCCATCTTACATTTGTATCACTCACTACAGGTGAGTTCATACCACTTAACTTATCTTTTAAATGATTTTAAATGCTTTTATTGGGTGGGGTGGGGGGGGGGGGGGGGGAGGGATTACATCAATCACATGTGATTAATAACTATCAAATAAGTGGATTTCTTTTAATTCAAACTGTTTTATCAAGCAAACTATTTGAAAACATTTTATAAACTGACATCAAGTCATCAATAACCATTTAAATGGTTAAAACCCTTTTACATGCTAAAATCTTTAATTAAACAATTTTTAAACTCATATATTGTCAAAATCATGTCTATATAGATATAGTTATATAAGTAAGGTTGAAAGGGCTTAGGACTGATAACTCACTTTATTTCCATTCCTTGTTTGGTTGTGGACTTAGGGTATTCAATTGTTTGTCCGAGTGTTATTTGAATCTTAGTTATATATTATGTATATATGTATAGATATAAAAGTTCTTACATCAGTTCAACACCTTTGGGTAGCAAAGGTGTACAAACATACTCAGTCATTCAAACAACATTACTAGTAAACTATGATAGGTATAGTTTAGGGAATTATTACTCACTATTTCTAGTACAATGAAACATAAAAGAGTCAGTTCATACATGAGTCAGAAAGAACATACTATGATGAGAAACTAAGAGAACATACACTACACTATACAAAGAGAACATACTATACACTAGAACAGAGAGAACATACAATACACTAAGACATACTATAAAAACACTAGAATACTATAACATTAATGTGAGTCACTACTTCATGGCTTGGCAATTTACTGTTGTGTCTCGTTTTGCAACCAGAGTCTCCTGGAGGGAGAGCATGAATTTGTTTATAGATCTATACAAGATTGACCATCCTACAACTTGATGCTAGTTACAGTGAGACCTGCAAGACTACGGGTGACGAATGTCATACCATTTTCGACGACTTTGATCATCGTGTTTTACAAGTCAATCAAGTATGGTTACAACCTCATCACATTTTACCATAACTAAACAATCTGGTTTAGGGTAGTTAGTACATTTGTAGTTACTTATATACAATACTACAATACATCTTTATTTTCCCATTGCATTCACATTGTGATCTTCTCACATAAACGGTAATGTAAACTATATTTTGGTAATGATAGTCATACTTGGGAAAAGCATTCACTTTTACAAAAGAACAAACATACAGAATAGTCGGGTCTTGGTAGAAGACTACATTTCATAATAAAGTAGAAAATATAGGATTTTCTAGGAGATAAAACGATTACATCAAAATCTTACAAACATATACAACAAACATTTACAAACACTTTCATACAAAACAATGACACTAAAATACTTATGAACTCACCAACTTAAATGCTGATCTACTCTTTCAAAATAACTTGTATTCTCAGGTCACCAGTAGATAGGTACACTGGCCCAAGGTTTGAGAAGACGGGGCTCATACAAGACTCGTCTTTATTTTGATTATTCATTTGTGGTGTCTTACAAACTGTACACATAACACACTTGTATTAAATTATAATATTAATGCAATGGATGATGTTGTTGCTTGTTTACTATTATGCATTTTTATGATACTGTACATGATGTCCTCCGCCCCAGAACATTTCTGCCGTTCCGGTTTTAGGGTGTGACAAAAAGCTCAAAGGTCCAAAACAAATCCAAGTCCATCAGCTGTGTGTATGCCTATCGTACCACCTTGGTACGCGCTGTGTACGCTAAGTTACGCCCAGCGTACTAACAAATTAAGCACTTTCTTCCATTAAGTGCTTCATACTCGATTTTCTCACATCCAATAGTTAGATCTAAGATCATTAAGATGTCCTAAGGCATAAAGTTGGCAACTTTATGCCTTTCCATGTCTCATATGTTCCCAACAACCCATTAAGACATTTCCAAGGGTCTTAATCCATGAATGAGGTCAAAACAGCCATCAAGACTTCACTTTTATGCTATGAATGGACCAAAGGACCTCAGATCTAACCTTTCTAGCCTCTAGAGTTGCTCAACTCACAAGAGGAGATCCAAAACCAACAAAAGGGACAAAACTAGAAAACCCTAGCTAGATCTAATGAATAAGATGGCAAGATCAAAGCTTTATACCTCTAGAAGCTCCTTAAGCTAAACTAGATGTAGATTCTTGAAGGCTAATGCCACCTCAAGCTTTCTTGACAACTTCTTCTTCTTCTTGAATGGACACTAAAACGGCCACAAATGCACTCCTTACGTTCAAAACACACTCTCAAATGGTATTAGGGTTTCTAGAGACATTTAAAGGTGAAAGAGGCTGATTAGGGTGAGGCTCAAATGAGATAAGGATGCTTATATAGGTCTCAAGTCCGGAAATTAGGGTTTAGACATCCGTCACGTACGCCTAACGTAGTTAAGGGACTTACTATGTAATATTTTAAAATCTTCAAGGGCTTCAAGGGAATACCTGATTTGGAGTGTTACAAAGGAACATATGTACCAATAGGAGGCACATATACCTCGTCACTTCGGTTGACAGTCTTGTCAAAACTAAGATCATCCAGATTAATGGTTGCATGAGCACCATCCAACTAGGACTCTACTCTTAACTCATCAAGATTAATAGAATCGTTAACATATTCATTTGTGTCAAAAACATCATAGGAAAAAGTATCATTAGGGCCATAATCCTTTGAAATTTTATCAACAGTGGTTGACTTTAACTTGTAAGGAAAGACAGACTCACAAAATTTCACATCCCTGGATACAAAAGAGGTGTTAGTATCCAGACTAAGAAGTTTATAGAATATCCTAATAAAACACATTTTTCAGCTCGTTCAGATAGTTTATCAGTAACATTTTGTTTAGCAACAAAACATAAGCAACCAAACACCCTTAAATGTTCCAAATTGGGAAATCTTTTAAGAACAACTTCGTAAGGAGACGAGCCATTTAAGACAGAAGTAGGCATCCTATTTATTAAATAAACAGAAGTCAAAATCGCATCTCTCCAATATTTAACAAGAACTCCTGCTTGAAATAAAAGAGATTGTGCTACATTAAGAATATGCTTGTGCTTCCTCTCCACAACCCCATTTTGTTATGGAGTGTAAGCACAAGATTTTTGATGTATGAAACCTCGTTCAAAATAAAAAACTTCATTTGATTAATGATAAATTAAGTTCCATTATATGAACGTACCACTTTAATATTAACATTAAACTGATTTACAAGAATATTTACAAAAGATTTAAAACAATAAAAAACCTCAATTTTAGACTTTAAAAGACAAAACCCAAGTGGCCCTAGTAAAGTCATCCACAGTAGTCAAAGAATACTTAAAACCTTCAACAAATGCAAGTCTATAAGGTCCCCAAACATCTAAGTGAATCAATTAACCTAGTTTAGTTGAATTATGTTGACTATGTGGAAATGATTCTCTTGTCTGTTTTGCTTTATGATAGACATCACAAGGAGGAAGGGACTCATTTCCAATTTTAATTTTTCTTTTAAAGAACTTAGAGCTTGGTCAGCTGGATGACCAAGTCTACTATGCCAAGTCATTTTAGAGACACAACATCTAGAATTAGTTATATTAGTTGGAATACCCGAGGGAACACAATCAAGAAAATACAATCCCCCAAAATCTCTACCATTCTACACCATCTCCTTTGATAGTGAATCCTGAATTTTGCAATTATGTTAAAAAAAAACAACTTCACAACCACTATCCTTACACAGTTTATGTACAGATAAAAGGTTAACATTGAAGTCTGGAACAACAAACACATCAAATAAGGTGAGATGTGAAGACAAATGAAGATTTCCTATTTTGTTAATAGGAGCTGAAGAACCATTTAGATGTTTTACATGAAGGTTCAATCTAGACACATCTACTGCATCTCTAAGTTGTGACTCAGAGGCTATCATATGTTGATTACCCTCTGAGTCAACAATCCATCTTTGAGAATTATTAGGACTAACAAAATAATGACAACACTGAAACATAGATGTACCTGCCATATTTGTAGTAGCAGATACATCATCACTAGTAGAACTCTCATTAATGACACGAAGAAACTTGGAGTATTGTTCACTAGTGAGATAGTGAGCATCACTGCCAACTACAGACTCAGAAGAAGCTGTGGCACTGTTGTTACATCCAACAGAAGAAGAATTCACAGAAAAAGACTTATTTTGTGTAACATCGGAAGTCCAGGTATGCCTTGTAAACCTTGATCTATTGAGAATTTGTTCATTTTGGCCCTTATTAGTGAAAAGGGTGGTAAACAAGTACGCATGGCGTACTTGAGTGTACGCTCAACGTACTCGAATGCGTGTTTATGACACGTAGGCCACCTAGTATGCGAGGCGTACTAGGCCCAGAATAAAACCCTAAATTTTAATGAGCTTCCTATTTAAAGGACATGATGCCCTCATTCCTGGCCACCATTCCCAAACACCAAACCCTCCTAACCCTAAATCTTCGTCCTTATAGTTGGAGAGTGCATTTAAGAGCTTGTGGGTGTAATCTTGTGTTCTTGAAGTAAAGAGGAAGCTTTGGAGAAGAAGGAGTGAGATCCCTAGGAGTTGGATCTGAGCTTAGCTGTGAAGAAGGCTTCACAAAAAGGTATAAAGCTTCAAGCTTTCTCATTTGTTTTTTTGGTGCATTCATATGAAGTATTTTAGGGTTTTGTCTCAAGATGGAGACTTTATGAGATAATGCACTCTAGAGACCTTGATCTATCCCTTTTCAGTGTATTTTGTGGAGTAAAGTCATAAAAATATAATCTTGGATGTTAGGAGTAAGCCATGCATGAGTTATGAGTTTCATGAGGAAAGGGGATGGGAGTTTTGAGTGTTTGTGACCTATACAACCATGCAAAGGCTTAAAGTCACCGACTTTATGGACTAAGAGACAGTAGGGAGTCCAAATCTGAATTATGAGCCAATGTCTTAACTATTTAAGACCAAAAATGTGATGAGAGTGAAACTAAGACGTACGCTAGGTGTAATCCCAATACGCGCAGCGTAGGGGTGAAGTTTCCCCAATGCCTGCATGGCAACTGAGTGCGCCCAGCGTAGGGAGTTGGTACGCGCAGCGTACTCCCTGTCGTTGACTTTCAGTTGACTTTTAGGGTTTGGTCAACATGTGGTCTATTAAGCCCAAGGAGGGGTAAAATGGTCTTTTACCCATCTGTGAGTATATGGAAGGGTTAGTCTAGCCTTGTGAGAGCCGTTATTAATTAGGGATAATTATTGTGTATATTTAGGCAGAGGTTAGACCGATGATTTGAATCCTTGATTATCCGAGTTCTTACGAGGCGTGTCTTCTCACTATACCCTACCTAGAGTGGTAATTATGTGTGATCAGAGGGTCTTATGTGCCTTGAGATTTTTATTTCTGTGTGATATGTACTGTATGTTATATTATGAGATACTTAGGCCGGACCGGAGGGTCCAACGAACTATGAGACCGGAGGGTCCTCACTTAGACCGGACCGGAGGGTCCAACGAGCAGTGAGACCGGAGGGTTCTCACTTAGACCGAACTAGAGGGTCCAACGAGCTGTAGGACTAGAGGGTCCCACTGAGACACATTGACCAGAAGGTCTTACAGATCTATAGCCTCGCATGGCTAATTATGTGATGGGTATTTTGGGAAACTCAATAAGCTTTATGCTTACCGTGTTATGTGATATGTGTTTCAGGTACCTTCGAGGATCACGGGAAGGCACCGGCGTGATTGTAAACACCTGTTCGAGATTATATTGAGGATTCTAGGATTTGACTTTTCTTGTGGATTTATGCTGACTTGAGACACTTGTGATTTTGTGAAATGAATTATATGAGTTTTACGAGTTTTAAAAATGAAAAATTTGTTTGAAAAATTACGTTGTTACATTTTGATTATGAACTTCATTCTTAGATTTAAAATCCTTTGGATATCCAATCAATTTATAACACCTTTGTATTGTATGACCTTTAAGATTATAGTGTTTGCATTGTTACCCCTAATTTATGGATCTATTTTGACCTTGTCCCCTTAATCATTAACTTTACTATTAAAAACAGAAACCTGTGGTTTTGAGGAGGTAGTGGAACTCAGAGAGCCATTCTTTTGAAGGGACACTTCTCTAGAAAGAATAGAGAAGGCTGTTTTAACATTTGACAAGGGTTCCATCAAAAGAATGTGACTCTTTTCATAATTATAAACATCATAAAGACCACTTAGAAACCGCATTAGCTTCATGAACTTAGAATGATCATTAAGCTTAGTAGCAGCCTCATAAACACATTCAATTAAACTAGTTAAACCATCAAACTCTTTCCACAAGGAATCAAGTTTATTGTAATAATCAGAAAGAGAAGACCCATTTTGTTTTAATGTATTAATTTGTTGATGAATATTAAAGATTACAGACCCATCAACCTTATTATAAGTTTCAAACAACTCATCCCAAATATCTCGAGCTTTATCAGAATATACATGACTAGCATATATAGTTTCAAAAATTGAACCTAAAATCCAATTACAAACAACAACATTAACACGCTCCCACTTAGAAGCTTTAGAAGACTCAGTTTTTTCAAGAGTAAGAGTACCATCCTTAAAACCTAATTTATTCCTAGCCTTAATACCTCTAGACATAACACTACGCCACAAATGATAATTTTCATATCCAGTAAGTTTAATCACTATAATAGAAGTTACATCATTATTAGAAGGATGAACATATAAGGGATCATCAAAATCAACAAGACTATATTTAAGAGTACCACTCCCTTCAGGAGTTTCACCAGTCATGATAAACATATAAGAAGAAAATCAACAAGATAGAATACAGACAACTGTGTCGACTTAAAGTCCAAATGCTCACCACAATATGTCGGGGCCCAAGACAATCAACATAGTGCACACAAAAAATTGAACTAACAATAACTGGTGTGCACAAGACACCAGGATCTCCCATGTATACAAATAAAAAAAGAAAGAAAGGAACAAGAAACCCTCACAGTGTAATTAGCAGAGATGTTCAAGAATTGACTCCCTGAATCCGTTGTCTTCAAGAGTTTATCGGTGATGAAATCCAACCTCAAGAGTTTTATATCAGATTATAGGGATTAATCAATTTGATATTCAGATGATCAACCAAGGATTGTAAACAAAACACCACAGATAGTGAACAGTCTCAAAGATATGCAAAAGCAAACCAAGAAACTAGCAATACCAAGATCTTAACAAAATAATGTTTCACTTTAGGGAAATTAAAGCGGAAACCCTAAAGAACAGAAACCCTAATCTTTCACGGTTGAAAAAACAACTGTGAAACAACTACAAGGATTTAAAAACAAATGAAAAGTACCTTTCAAACGACCATTGTGGAATCAACATCAAATGACCAACGAAAATTTAGGATCGATAACAACAGCCTTACAGCTCTGATACCATGTTGAAAACACATAAAACAAACTTTTCCAACATCATCATTTCTTATACCATTTGAAGATAAGAAACATATGGTTTTCAAGATACTTACAACTCAAAACTCACTACAAAGATCCTAATCTATAGATAATATTATTCTCTCAACCTAATCTATAATAGAAACAACAACTAACAAGTTATGTAAACAAATAATGTATACAAATCCTAAACTAAACAGATGAATATAAAGAGAGAAGATGATGAACACTATGAGATAAAACCCTAATCTTTTGATCTGAGAAACGACTGAATGAATCCATTATACACACACACACACACTTTCTCTCTCTCTCTCTCTCTCTATATATATATATATATATATATATATATACACACACTTCAGAAACCGGATACAAACCTAACCCGAATAGAATCCGACCCAACCTCACAACCCACGTGTCTTTAACCCTGAAAATTACTTTCACAACCAAAAGAATGTATCTTGAACATAAAATACCCTTTATCAAATTTATATTTCATTTTAAGGCAACAAATATGATATTGCAAACTACATTTATTTTCAACACCAATGATATGAAGGAATTTCTAAGCATTAAACTGCAATCATCATAAAGATCATAAAAAGGACC
Source organism: Lactuca saligna (assembly GCF_052625555.1). Taxonomy (NCBI): domain Eukaryota; kingdom Viridiplantae; phylum Streptophyta; class Magnoliopsida; order Asterales; family Asteraceae; genus Lactuca; species Lactuca saligna. Next base: position 159,079,589 of record NC_136417.1, read on the forward strand.
AAGTTATGAAAAATATTTTAAGGAAAAAACATGATAACCACCAACTAAATCAGAACTCAAAACTCATAAACATGTTACACAAAACAACATGCCATTTTGACATTTGGAAGCTTTCTTAAGATAAATTCAACCAAATTAACACAAGTTAAATATGCTATGATAAATAATGTCAAAATAATTTTAGAAACCTCAGGAAAATCATATTAGAACTTTTATTTCACCATAGAAAAATTAATCAAATTGTTTTTGCTTTTTTACTTGCTTTTGAGAAAATTTAACAAAAAAAAAAAGAATCGATAATTAAAGAAATCTTAGAACAATATAGTTCTTAAATCAAGTTTATTACATCAAATTAATGTCTCGTATAAAAACTGATCACTACATGTCCGTGGATTCTTCTATGCAACTATTTGCTTTGGTACACAACTAATCCATCGTGCATGCGACTTTCCTATAATAACACACTTCTAAATAACCATCAACATAGTTTGAAAGATTCAAAGGAAGAAAAATGTGAAAATTTACATGTTCTTTGGTCTGGTGAACACAACAGCTTCCATTCATCTGTCAAACTCTAGGAGAATAACTTATCCATCCTTCACCCTTCATCCTATTATAACTACAAAATAAACAATACCTTAATACCGTAATCAATATACAAAGCTTAACAAAACAATCATTGAGAAAGTGAGAAATAAACAAATACAAGGTTTCAAATAATAGTTCATCAACAACAAATTAGATTGAACTGTAACTTACAATTGAGAATTTTATAAATAAAGAACCCAAAGGTACCTTAATCGCTAAATATATACTGAGAGATGGTATGGCTGTGGCAGAAGGAGAAGAGTAAATGCATTGGTAGAGAGAGAAAGATAGAGAGATAGATAGAGAGAGAGAGAGCAAGTGTGTTCACTTCATTTGTGCAGTTGGTAAGCTAAAAAATAAGCTTACATAGAAACCTAGGGGAGAATGAAGCAACAGTGTTCATGGTGGGCTTCGTTCCGGATATGCGGGGGACACAAGTTTGGTTGTGGCCCGGTAATGATGATGGTTGTGGCAGGTATGGTGGTGATGATGGTGTTAACCTATTACTCGGTGGTCAAGGGGTGTTTCAACTTGAATAAAACATGGTTGCACCTGCACATTTGAGACATTTAAAAATAGTTACTCCAAAATGCCCCAAACAACCAAATTAACACAAGTTGAATATGCTATGATAAATAGTGTCAAACTAATTTTAGAATCTCAAGGAAGCATATTAGAACTTTTATTTTACATTAGAAAAATTAATCAAATTGTTTTTGTTTTTTTTACTTTCTTTTAAAAAAATTTAACAAAAAAAAAAAAAGAATCGATAATTGAAGAAATAATATAGTTCTTAAATCAAGTTTATTACATCAAATTAATGTCTCATATAAAAACCTATCACTACATGTCCATCGATTCTTCTATGCAACTATTTACTTTGGTACACATCTAATCCATTGTGCATGCGACTTCCCTATAAGAACACACTTCTAAATAAGCATCAACATAGTTTGAAAGATTCAAAGGTAGAAAAATGTGAAAATTTACATGTTCTTTGGTCTGGTAAACACAACAACTACCATTTTAAGAGCTCTAACAACCAAATTAACACAAGTTGAAATTGAGATATAAGAGAGTCAAAGAGAGATCTTCAACAATATTTAAAGGGGATAGATTTTTTTAACTTGATTGCAAAGAAGACGACACACAACCAAATCAACAAAACCACAATGTTTTCCCATGAACACCAAATACGCAAACTAAGAGAGAGAAATTTATCTTATTGAATTTAAATGGAAGTTTGAAATCTCATATGTTGCTAAATCGATTGAGAGATACCATGGCTATGGTGGGAAATGACTCTATGCATTTGTGTTTGTTCACGTGCATTTGTATTCACTGGATCGATAGTATGTTTGTTAATTCACTATCATCCATTGGAGGATTGAGATATTGGGGAAAGAAGATAAGGATATGAGTGTTTGTATCTATAAACAATGTTAGGGTTAGGTTTTCAGAGAGAATGATGAGGGGCTGTGGTGGATTTCAAGGAAGATGGAAAAAGATGGCAGTAAGGTTTTAGAGGGAGATGAATCAGGGCGTTATTTAGAAGGGGATTGTGTGAGGTGGTGCAATTGGTGGTAAAAGGTGGCAACGGTTGGGTTTTTAAGAGAGGGGAAAGGGAGCGAATGGGAAATAATGAAAGGAATCAGCGTGAGTGGTGGTGGTTATTCAGCTCGCTATGGTTAGATTTTGTGGTTGAACATAATGAAGATTATAACGATGCTTATGGTTGAAGGAAGCGATGATGGTGGTTGAGCCTGGTGGTGCGATGGCTCAAACTTTGAATCAATGGTCAGAGAGGGTGAGAGAAGCCGAGAGAGATGTTATATAGCATTTAAGTGGAGTTAGGCTGAATAAGTAGGTTGAAGAAGATGAAGAGTTGGTTAATTTTGACCAATTTAAATCGCTAAAAATGGGGAATATGGAGTCATATTTGACCAACTTTCGTTAATTTTATGTAATATTGTTAATGTATAAAAGGTTAGTACATGATGCTTTAAGGATTATGCCTCTTAAAATTTAGGCTAAACGCTTACTAAGGTATATATATATATATATATATATATATATATATATATATATATATATATATATATATATATATATATATATATATATATAATTAACAAGTTACAAGGTGCACCCAAATATAAAACTATTAAAACCCCAAAGTAATACCAAAAGAAAATTTAAAACATAGTCCCGATTGTGAACACCGGAAGAACTTAGCTGCACATGGTTTCAAAGAATGAAACCATGTTGTTAATGACAATCTTTAGAGACGTGCCGAACTTGAATAATGAAATTTTCATTATACAACGTCTAAAAAATGTCTTGGTTTCCGAGAGGGTGTTTAAGACGCTGCCTAAAATACTAAATTTTGTTTCATTCTTTGTCAAATGATTGTCCTATTGTGAAAAACGTTGTTAAACATCTAACCATCATCTAAGATGCTTCCTAAGATGCCGTAGTCTAAGATACTACCTAGGAGGCCTCTTAGGATGATGTGTAATATCTTCAATATCTTCTTACATACACACATACTTGTTAGTTCCATCAAAGATGGGGTATTCTATGGTAAACATATATTAATTCAAACTAAATACAATTTTTTTTAAACCATAATGACATGATCAAACCTTCCCAACTTGTCATAAAAACAAGTTGTGGTAAAAAGAAGTTTGTTTTTGTTGTCTGCCAACAACTTCCACCAACTTAAAACCCCGATCTTTAGTTTTCTGAATTGAAAGATGGTTTTCTGCTTGTTGCTATAGTTGCTGCTTTCAAATGCCATCTCCATCTCGAAGATCAAGTGCATGGTCTTTATTGGCTTCGAGCTTCCAGAAAGACTTGGTGATTTGGCACCCAAGAAGTTCTTATAGATATGCCCATCCCTATCAATCCCTCTATCCGGGTCATTCCTCCTGACCATTCGAGTTCAGCTTGACTCACTGTACGAATGTAATTTCCCTCCTCCGATAGTTCTTCATTCAGTTCGGGCTGCAGGACAGGCACAATAGGTTCATCCCTTTTTTTAAGAAACATTTGTTTCATCTCCTCCTTTTTTCCAACCATCATAGCCCAAATCATTGCTTGGACTCCTGCGATTATGATTGGATCGGGTGCAGCTGCTTCCTCTGGTGCATGCTCAATCACTCGTGGTTCAGGCTGTTGGTTTCCATTAGAATTTCCTAATCTGCTGTGAGTTCTCACCATTTCGATTTATATGCTCTAGCAGATGTTCAATGTAAAATGACGATAATTAAGATAGGGAAAAGCTTTATTTACGACAGACAAATAAATCTCCTTATCACTCCAAAAAGTTATATGTCGGTTCTAATATAGTAGTTAAACATTTAGAAATTTAAACACATAAAATTTCCAAATCCGGTTGGCAATAGACCGTAGATTCGATCAAAGGATAACATCATAAAGCATATATTTAGCAAATAAGAGTAATTTACGCATCTTCCCTAAATAAGTTAGTGCTCGTATCTATTCGGGCATACTTCCTAAAATATAATAGACACACTCCTCACGATCATCGCTTAGCATTCTAAGTTTAAGTCTAGAAATATCCTAAAATTCCTAGTTCGATTAAACTAATGCTCTGATACCAACTGTGACATCCCCAATTTCACGGCCAGAAAAGACCGATTTGTTTATGCTTTATTTAAAAATCAGAGTATCATTTTGAAGAATAATACTGCATAATTTGTTCCCAGAAAACATGATAAAGATGTTATCAAAGCATTTACGAATAAATGTATTTATATTTATATTAAAACATTGGGATGTTATCATCAATACATAAACATAAGCATAACGAAATATTGCAAGCCTTACAATAATTAAACTAGTGGCCTAATACTCCTTGAATATCTCATCATAACGTATCTTTCATATAGAAACTGTGATACAATAAACTGAGTGGGCCAGGGTTGGAAACCTGGTGAGTACATAGGGTTTTCAACTCACAATAATATAATTATTATGTTTAATCATCAAATAATTAACCCAATTTCCAAGGGATGTGCATGGGTCGGTTTGGGTCGGTTTGGACCCAAACCCAACCCAACCTAACCATAAATGGTCAGTTTCTGGTTTTTAGAACCCAATAGGATCGGTTTCTGGTCGGTTTAGTTTCTCGGGTTCTGAGGTCGGTTTGGTCGGTTTTTCGGTTTCTTGGGTTCAACCTAGATACTCACGGGTTCTGGGTTTAAACCCATGGGTTTTGGGTTTGAATCCATTTTCTATAAACAAAACAACAAGCTAAACACTTCAAAAACACCAAATTGAAGTTAAATACTTCAAAAAACATGAGTCTTACTGTTGGATTAGGTGTCTAAGCCTATAACTATAATTGGTATGTACTTGAGTTGATAGCAACACAGTCATTTTGGGTTGCCCTCAAACCTAGCAACCGGATAAGGAAATTATGAAAGGAGAGATATTGATTTATTATAAGATTAATAAATTAATATAAATGATTTATTAATATGTTAAAAGATTAATATATTAATTAGAAATCATAATATTTAATTAGTAGTTAGCCAGAAATTAATTAGAATTAATTTCGGGGTTAAAAGTATTAATTATAAAGTGCAGGGACTGATTTGCAATTATCAAATAGTTGAGTGGAAGGCTTCAGAACCTCTTTGGATGGAGGTGGACGAAATTCTTAAGGGAAACCCTAAAGATTTTGTCCAAGGGGGCTTGGATAAGGCCTTAGATTATCTTAGGCCCCAAGCAAAGGAGGATTAGGGTTTTTTCTAAACCCTAGATCCCTCAGCTATATAAGGAGCCTCCCAGCTCCTAAATTTGGTCACTCCTTCTTTGAAGAAACCCTAGGGCTGAAAATTACATACTCCCTTTACCCTCTCTCCTTCAAGTTTCCTTCTTGCTAGTTCTTGGGTGTGATTCCATTAGAGGCATTACATTTGTGGTGCTAAGCTTCCAAGAAGATAAAGATCAAGATCAAGAGGATTGTCAATTGTTTGCTATAACAATTGAAAGGTATGTAACTCCTAAACCCTAGTTTTTTATTTTTGAAAATAGCCTCTCTCCTCTAGGGTTCTTGTTTTTCAATTCAAAGTTATATGTTCAATAGTTAAAAGATTGATCCAAAGTAGGTTGCATGTGAACTTAGGAATTGTTTTCTAGTTTATTTGTTTTACCTAAAACCCATCAGTGGTATCAGAGCCATTGTTGTTTTAAATTGAGTTGCTATAATAGTTGAATTGCAAATTAGGGTTTATAGCTATTAAACCCTAAAAGGCTAAATTTTCGATTTCTAGGGCTTTTGGTTCAAAGGGTTTTTGAAAAACCCTAGCCTCCATGAACCCTAATCGAAATTAGGGTTAGGGTTTTGGAAACCCTAGCCTCCTCCCTTGATTTTCGAAATATGCTAGAAGAATTAGGGATAAAGAGGAAAGGTCCTCCAAAGCAAAACTTGAAGTCAAAGGTCCAAGTCGGGTCATCTAGCGGTGACCCAAAAGCTAAGCCCAATGCTTCCATTTCCCATGTTTCTGATCCAAAGGAAGTTGTTTGCTTTTATTGCAATAAAAAAGGGAATTGGAAGAGAACCTGCCCACAATATCTGCAGGATATCAAAGATGGCAAAGTGAAGCTTTCTTCGGCAGGTATTTACACTATTTCTCTAATAACTTAGTATCTTCTCGTTCATGGGTCCTTGATACAGGATGTGGTTTTCACATCTATTCTGATTTGCAGGGGCTAAAGGGAAGTGAGGAGATAGAGCGAGGAAGGATAAACTTGATCATGGGAAACAAGAACTCTTCATCAGTGACGAGGATCGGAGTTTATCGACTTTTGCTTAGTAATGATGTTAGATTAGATTTATTGAATTGTTGCTATTCGTCTGAGATGACGAGAAACATTAGTTCATTTCATGCATTGTTCTGACAAGGTTTTAAATATTCTTTTAATGATTTGAATGCTTCAATTTCTGTTTATAAGAATGGTGTTTTCGTGTTTGAAGCTTTACCTTGTGATGGTGTGTATGAAACAGTGACTTGTGTTGATAGCTTAGGAAATAGTGTGTTTAATATTGACTTGTCTGATAGTGTAGACAAGGCATGCTTGTGGCATTGTCGTCTTGGACACATTAATAAGAAACACATAGTCCAACTCTGAAAGGATGGAGTGTTGGAATCATTTGACCTAAAATCAGATGATGTGTGTGAATCTTGTCTTTTGGGAAAGATGAGAAAATCACCATTCACAAGGTCTTGTGAAAGAGGTGAAGGTTTATTGGACCTCATACATACAGATGTTTGTGGACCCTTCAGATCAACCACAAGAGATGCTAATCGAGTTTATGTGACCTTCACTGATGATTATAGTAGATATGGATATGTATACTTAATCAAACATAAGTAAGAAACCTTTGAAAAATTCAAAGAGTTGAAACATGAGGTCAAAAATCTATTAGGTAGGAAAATAAAGATACTTAGATATGATAGAGGCGGAGAGTATCTTAGCATTGAGTTCAACGACTATCTAAAGGAATGTGGGATAGTCTCACAATTGACTCCTCCTAGGACACTGCAGTTAAATGGTGTGGCCGAGAGGCGTAATTGAACCTTGTTAGACATGGTTCTCTCTATGATGAGTCATGCTCCACTTCCAATTCATTTATAGGGCTATGCCGTAGAAACAACCGCCCACATCCTAAATCTTGTCCCAACAAAGAAGGTTGCCAAAAAACCTCACGAAATGTGGACATGGAAAGTTCCCTCGTTAGCACATATTAAGGTATGGGGCTGTGAAGCTTTCATAAGACGAGAGACTCACGACAAGCTAGCAGCAAGAAGTGAGAAATGTGTTTTCATTGGTTACCCAAAACAGTCTTTTGGATATTTGTTCTACAGACCTAGTGAGAACGTGGTTTTTGTTGCACGAAGAGGAGTCTTTCTAGAAAGAGAGCTCATATTCAAAGAGGATAGTGGGAGTACCACTGACCTTGAAGAGATTCAAGAGTCAACTACTGAAGGAACCTTAGATGACACTAGCACTCAACCAGAGGAAACAGTTCCTGTTGAACTAGTTGATAAATCATTACCTCTTCGAAGATCCACTAGGGTGAGTGTGCCACCTGAGCTGTATGGTTTTCATATTACTTCAGACGGTGACACGTTCATCAGTGATAGGACACTGGAGAATGTAGATGAACCAGTCTATTATAAGGAAGAAATGGTACAGAGGCTTCCAAGTGGAAAGAGGCAATAGACAGCGAGATAAAGTCCATGTATGACAACCAAGTTTGGAATTTGGTTGATAATGCAACGGGTCATAAGATAGTTGGGTGAAAAAGGATCTTCAAGAAGAAGAGAGACATGGATGGGAATGTACACACATTCAAGGATAGACTAGTTACGAAATGTTTCACACAAACCCTAGGGGTTGACTATGATGAAACATTCTCACCAGTAGCCAAGATTAAATCTATCAGGATATTGCTCGCCATAGCTGCCTTTCATGACTATGAAATCTGGCAGATGGATGTCAAGATCGCTTTCCTTAACGGGAAGATGGCTTAGGATGTTTACATGAATAAGCTAGAGGGTTTTGTCGATGCAAAGTTTCCTAATAGAGCGTGTAAGCTTGAGAAATCCATTTATGGATTGAAACACGCATCTCGCAACTGGAATCTTTGCTTCCATGAGAAAGTCAAAGAGTTTGGTTTCTCTAGAAGTGAAGATGAGTTTTGTGTGTATATCAATGCTAGTGGGAGTATAGTAACTTTTCTGTTGTTATATGTCGATGAAATATTACTCATTGGTAACGACATTCCAACCTTGAACGAAGTTAAGTCTTGGCTGGGAAAATGTTTTGCCATGAAAGACCTTGGAGAAGCTGCTTATATTCATGGGATTAGGATATTGAGAGATAGAAAGAAGAGACTAATTGGACTTATTCAGAGCACGTACTTGGATAAGGTACTAAAGAGATTTAGTATGGAAAATTCCAAGAAGGGAGAGCTACCTATCCAGGGCAGCACAAAATTGAGGAAGACTCAATGCCCTAGTACAGATGAGGAAATAGCTGACATGAGTCATGTACCTTATGCTTCCACTGTCGGATTGATCATGTATGCTATGACATGTACTCGCTCTGATGTGGCATTTGCTTTGATCATGGTCAGTCGCTATCAGGGAAACCTAGGTAGAGGTCATTGGATAGCAGTAAAGAATATACTCAAGTATTTGCGAAGAACGAAGGAATGGGTCCTTGTACTTGGTGAGAATGATACTTTGAGAGTGGATGGTTACAGTGATGCCAGCTTTCAAACAGATTGAGATAACTTCCGTTCTCAATCTGGTTGGGTATTTCTACTGAATGGGGGAGCGGTTACATGGAAAAGTTCCAAGCAAGATACGGTGGCCGATTCTACTTCTGAATCAGAGTACATAGCAGTGAGTGAAGCGTCTAAAGAAGCAGCTTGGTTGAGGAAATTCATCGGGGATCTCAGAGTTTTTCCAACCATCCAGGAGCCTATAGAACTATTCTGTGATAATTAGGGAGCGGTTGCCTTTACTAAGGAACTCAAAGACCATGGTAAAACCAGACATATTGACAGAAAGTACCATTTCATCAGGCATAGAGTAGAAGAAGGCCATCTTGTTGTAAAGAGGGTATCATCTGAAGATAACCCAACATACCCCCTCACAAAGGGTCTGAGTAGGGCTAAGAATATTCAGCATGCTCGAAGCATAGGGCTGAAAGATGATATTAGTTTTAGTGGTTAAATTAGTCTAGTTCAGAAACTTGTTACAAAGTAAATGTAATTGACTTTTGGTGATTAAATAATAAAGTATTATTTATGAGTTTGTTTACTTCCTTTTGTCAGTTGTTTATTATTGTGTTTCATATTTTGCATGTTTTATTTCCCGAATAATATGATTATTCAAACTCCACAGTCGCTCGTACTTTTGGAAGTAAGTAGTGAATTAAGACTGTCATGAATTTGATTGCAGATTGTCTAAGGATAGACATAGCAATAGAATTTCTGCAATGTTCATGAGTACTCAGAGAGTGAGATTTGAGTATTGGATAAACCCATGCTCAGAGTATTACTTCATGTAATTCATCACGAGTAATACTGAGACGATAATATCTATGATCTTGAAACAGAGATATATGAGTTGTAATTTGCAAGTCGACTATACATTGATGATATGAAAACACATCAGTAACTTGGTGTTACAAAACATATTGTCATGTACGGTTTGATGTGTAAGAGATACAAGCATATTAGTGAATGTTTATTCATTCCTTTTGCCTTAACGGAAAAAGCGATATCTGCGGGCCCCTCGATGATTTGGTGTTAACTTTTGTACTGGGCCCAGCCAGGACTAAATTGATGTGTTCGATTAGAAGTCCTATATCATCACAAATCTAAAATCAGGAAACATAGATTCTGGACAAAGATATTGATTGTATTCCATGTCTTATGTCTAGTGATATTTAGTAGAACGAAGGGTCATGTGATCACTTATCTTAGGACACGTAACTGAGTGGGTCAGAGTTCGACAACAACTTTTGGAAGCTACAATTTGCTGGTCAAATTTAGAAGTCATACTAGCAATTATAGTTACAGACTTATCCAAGTGGGAGACTGTTGGATTAAGTGTCTAAGCCCATAACTATAATTGGTATATACTTGAGTTGATAGCAGCACAGTCCTTTTGGGTTGCCCTCAAACCTAGCAACCCGACAAGGAAATTATGAAAGGAGAGATATTGATTTATTATAAGATTAATAAATTAATTTAAATGATTTATTAATATGTTAAAAGATTAATATATTAATTTGAATTCATAATATTTAATTAATAGTTAGCCAGAAATTAATTAGAATTAATTTCAGGGTTAAAAGTATTAATTATAAAGTGTAGGGACTGATTTGCAATTATCAAATAGTTGCGTGGAAGGCTCCATAACCTCCTTGGAAGGTGGTGGATGAAATTCTTAGGGGAAACCCTAAATATTTTGTCCAAGGGGGCTTGGATAAGGCCTTGGATTATCTTAGGCCCCAAGCAAAGGAGGATTAGGGTTTTCTCTAGACCCTAGATCCCTCAGCTATATAAGGAGCCTCCCAGCTCCTAAATTTGGTCACTCCTTCTTTGAAGAAACCCTAGGGCCAAAAATTACATACTCCTTTTACCCTCTCTCCTTCAAGTTTCCTTCTTGCTAGTTCTTGGGTGTGATTCCATTAGAGGCATTACATTTGTGCTGCTAAGCTTCCAAGAAGATCAAGAGGATTGTCAATTTTTTGCTATAACAATTGAAAGGTATGTAACTCCTAAACCCTAGTTTTTTATTTTCGAAAATAACCTCTCTCCTCTAGGGTTCTTGTTTTTCAATTCAAAGTCAGATGTTCAATAGTTAAAACATAGATCCAAAGTAGGTTGCATGTGAACTTAGGAATTGTTTTCTAGTTTATTTGTGTTACCTAAAACCCATTAGTGGTATCAGAGCCATTGTTGTTTTAAATTGAATTGCTATAATAGTTGAATTGCAAATTAGGGTTTATAGCTATTAAACCCTAAAAGGCCAAATTTTCGATTTCTAGGGTTTTTGGTTCAAAGGGTTTTCGAAAAACCCTAGCCTCCATGAACCCTAATCGAAATTGGTGTTAGGGTTTTGAAATAGCGTTGCATGTGCACCATAGGAATGTTGTAATGCTTAAAACCCTCACTAACAATTATATTTTCCTTTGATGAAACCTAGTATCATTATCACCAAGTCTTTGTTGGAACCTGAAAGTGAACCTCTAGCAATCTCTAAGCTTTTGAAGTTCTGAAGTCAGTCTCAGTTTAAAAACAGAAGTCGGTGCGAAGTCAGTGTGTAGTCCAGAATAATAGCTTGAGCCCGAAAGAGAAGAGAAGTTTGTGTGTTTATGTTCCGAACTAAAATAAGGCATTATGGAATGGATGTTATGTCCGGAATGTTAACTTGTCTGAATCAATGTTTTATCCATTTGTATTAATTGTATTTGTCATTTAGCTTGATGTTACATATCATAGGAGTAGATAATTTTGTCAAACTTAGATAATCAGAGTGTCAGGAGTAACTCTATTATCTAGTCTTATGTATGTAAATCAGTTTGTATGATGTATCATGTTCTCCTATTTATAGGAGTTTTCAATGAAAAATCAAATGATGGATTGTTCAATCATATATAGTAATATTCTAGTTTACTTCACTTTCTAAGTTATTCTCTCAAACATTATCATTGTTCTTCATTTATTGTCTTTACCTTGATCATTATCTTCACTCTTCATTAAAATCTTGAATACTTTGTTGAATGCATTAACTTAGACTTGTCTGGTCTTGCCAGACTTGACTGGAACATTCCTTAGTAGCATACATTGATCTTAAGAATTAACTCAAGGTTTGAGTTCTCAAACCTTGTCCATGCGTATAAGATCTTTTATTCTCACAATTGGTATCAGAGCTTGAGTGGTTGTCCTTTGAATCCAAAAGATTAGATTATAGTTGGTTTGAGATTACCTTGGTATTTCAACCATTTCTGTGTTCAGGATAAAAGTTCTCCTATATACCACTTTTGCTTGAATATATCTTAACTTCAATTGAGGCTTCTAATCCTCAACAAATGTATTCAATGCGAATATCAAATAGCGTGGGTTGCTCTACTCATGCCCCACTGCTAGTTGTTGAAGAATCTGATCGTTGGAAAGTGAGAATGGAAAGATTTTTACTGACTAATGAGAAAGGTGAAGCTATCTGGAGACCCGTCAAAGAAGGTCCTCATGTTCCAGTTAGAACAACTGATAGAGATGTTGTTGCTCAAATCATGGGTCAAGATGAGCAACACACTACTGTAGATATTGAGAAGCTGCATGCTGATCAAGTGACATTCTCTAAAATGGTATTTTCCGTTCCACCATCTCTCTTTGAACACATTAAGTTGTCTAAATCTGCCAAAGAGATTTGTGACACTCTTCATGATTTGATCGAAGGTTCATAAAATGTGAAAGACAAGAGTCTTACATCTGTTGTAAATGAGTTTGACACGTTTACAACAACTCCTGGTGAATCAGTTGCCTCAGCCTCCAACTGATACTGAATTATAGTCAACAATATGACTGCTCATGGGATTGTACGAACTCCCTTAGAGTAAAATTTAAAGTTCATAAACAGTCTTGGTAAAGGATGGGGAAATGTGAAGTCTTGTCATCAGAGCAATGGATCTTTGAAGAAGTTGAAGATTTATCAACTATTTGATGAACTGCAAGGTCATGAATCAAATGTTGCTCAGACCTTAAGAGAACTCTCCGGAGATCCTCTTACTCTAGTCAGTTCATTTAAACCCTCTATTCCAAATCCATCCATTTCCGATCCTCTCAAAACCATTGCTCCACCTGCTCAACCTTCCTTACCTATCCTATCTACTAAGAACTATCCTATTGAAGGTACTCTTGATTCCGAAGCCATGGACTCTGAAATCCGTTTTCAGTCGGAGTTTGCACTGCTCTCTATGAAATACAAACGTCAATTTAATCCATCTCATAAACCTTATCACAATCGCTTTTACGCTCCTCATCAAAACAATCCTCAACCTTACTCTGCTTTGCAACAACAAACCACTCCGGAAAACCCACCAGCCTACAAACCAAACATCTCTAAACCTAACTCCACCCCCGAACCTCAGCAGATTCCAAAATCTGACAAACCAAAAATTGTGTGTCATAAGTGTGGACATGCGAACCATTTTGCAAAAGATTGTCTGGATGACATTCCACAAAAACCATAAATCAAGGATTTTGCTTACTATGACCAATGACCACAAGAGATGGCTGAAAGTGAAAAGGCATTTGTCACAACTGTGCCTAGAGATGTGGAAGGATATTGGTCATCCGGAGATGATGATGATGATATGAATACTGGAAGGAACATGTGTTTGATGGAGAGACAAACCATTGAGTGTAACAAAGGCTATTAGTCTTCAGGGTCAGAAGATGAAGATGAAGATGATGTTGCTGAAGCAAACTACTGCTACATGGCCACCAAGGATCCACCAAGTCGAAGCATCATTCAATAGGGAACATCTATGATTACTAATAATAATTTTGATATGAATCTCTCTGAATCTTATCTGACCCAGATCCAAACAGATATGGACACCATCTATAGAGCCTATGAGTCAGCCATAGAAGCTTGTGAGAAGAAGGACAGTGAATTGAGTCATCTTAGGTTACATTTTGAGGATAAGAAACTAAAAATAGAGTCTTTAGAGAGAGAACTTGTAATTTCACAAGATGAATGTATCATTCTTAGAGACAAATGTGAAATCACTTATTCTGAAAGAAATGTTTTGATTTTGGATAACAAACGTCTCAATGCCAAAATTGATGCTTTGCATAACTCCATTGACTTGCTTGAAGCAAATAAAAGAATGGCACATAAATTTCGTCATCCTTGGTCAAAAGCTTTTGGTCTCGGAAGTGAGTTTCCAAAACTAGTAGCTAGTCCCTTGAAGGAGTTACAAAACCTGACCTTTATGGGAGATGTTCCGAACCATAAACATTCGGATACCCCGATTTCTCCCTTGTCACCCCTTCATGAGACTTCTGACCATTTTGTATCTTTGATTCCGGAGTTCAAACCCATAGTTGCCAAGTGTCCTGATTCCATGCCCCTTCCGCCTCTGACAAACCCTGACCTGAATCAGACGACAAAATACCACCATTGTGTTTCAAATCTCATTGATTATGTTCCGAAACACAATCCTCTTGACAAACGTGTTGTGGAAAAAATTCCTCCAGTAATAACTAAACCAATTACTTCTGAGTTTGCATGGGCATCCTTAGATGATAACGTTGAAACTACAAGCAATGTCTCCTCTGACTCTCTTGAATCAAATTTCTTGGTAACCTCTAAAACAACCTTGGTGCCCATCAAGCCCAAGTTTGGCAATCCATCAAATGGCCAGACTTCCAAGTCAGCATCTGACCAAAGAAAGAAACCTTACTTGAACCAAAAAGATGTCCTTATTCCTAAACAAGGAGCCAAAATGCTCTAAAAAGGAAGTTAAGTCAAGACAAAATTCTAGATTCCTTAAGAACTCCGAAATGAGTGTATCTCGGAATTGTCATTCGTCAACTCACACTCAAAACTCCTTCACACCCACTAAGATTCTCAAGAGGCCTTCCAATCCTCCCAATCCTGTAGAACCAAAGAAAGTGGTCAGTCTCACTCCTCAAAAGTCAAATGTAAGCACCACATCTGTCGGAAACTACTCTCCTCAGACTGTTTCATCTATTTTCATTGCAAAACCGATGGAACACTTTTTAAACCTCAACTTTGAAAATCAAATGTGTCATCAACCAAAAAAAGTATTAAGAAAACAAATCTTTCAAAATCTTCAAAACAAAACCTTGTTTGGAAAGTTGAAACTCATACTGATGAAACAACCACTCCGATAGTCAATGTAGTTCCCACTACTCCGAAAGATAAAAGTCCGAAGAAAGCTGTTCCAAACACTCATGTCATTGAATATGACTACTAGATAGATGAAAGGACCATGACCTTATATTTGTTTCCTAAGGAATCTAGGAACAAACCTTCCAAACCATATGCTGCTCAGAAGTCACTATCAAAACCCAAGACTCATGCCTTTGTCCCAAAACCTAACTTGGAGCCTAAAAACTCCACATCTCACTAATTTTTGTAGGCACTCTATGCGTCGGAGCAAGAGACAATATGGTATATTGACAGTGCTTGCTCCATGCACATGAAAAGGTAGAAAAACTTTCTACGAGATCTTAAACTTTCTCCTAATGTTGGTTACGTGACATATGGCAACAACTCCAACTCTCAGATTCGTGGTTATGGCATCCTCACAAATGGAAAATTCTCTATTTCAAATGTAGCCTATGTAGCTTACCTGAGGCACAACCTGATAAGTGGAGCTCAACTCACTGAATCAAATCGACGTGTTGAATTTTGCAAGAAATATAGCTACGTAATGACTGAAGACAGAAAAGAATGCTTGATCAAGTTAAATCGCAACAGGAAAATGTACCCGCTCGACATCTACATGATCATTTGAAAACCTCAACTGTGCCTTCTTTCCAAAGCTGTTCCTGACGTCAGTTGGTTATGGCACCGAAGGCTTGCTCATCTGAACTTTCGATACATGAATGATCTTGTGTCTGGTGAAATTCCTCACCGAGAAAGGAATTGATCACAACTTCTCTCCACCTTACACTCCACAACAGAATGGTGTTGTCGAAAGACGCAATAGAACACTTGTCGAAGCTGCTCGATCTATGCTTAACTTTGAAAATCTTCCACTTTATCTTTGGTCTGAAGCTGTCTCTACGTGGATGATGTCTAAGTTATACGGTGGGTGTAATCTTGCCATCTGTCACAATCTCATGCAAAGCCATGAGGGAAGAAGTAGTGGCTCAGATGTTTCCACGTGTCACTCTGAGGTTTTAATCCAAAACTAGTTATCTTCTAAAATCTGTAACTTTCGCATACAAGCTCTGTTTTTGACATTCTTTATATCCATACATAGGTAGAGTTGTGATCTACAAATTTTATTTAGACTCCATCGGCTAATTTTGATTTTATTTTTAAAGTTATATTTTAACAAGCTTAGCTAGTTAATGTCCGTTAAAAATTGGGAAAATGACTTATGAAGGTATCTAACTATTTTGATTGTCCATATATAGGTAATGTTCTTTTTTTTTTGTTCTCATTAATGAAACAAACTTGTTATTTATGTTCACATTTAGGTAATATGACCTGCTATCACCTGTTTTCACCCATTTTACCCAGTTGCATCAATGTAACTCAGTTAAAATGAAATACATGGACTGTTACGTAGCCATTGCTCCCCTTTCTCATTTAATTAGGGTTCGACAAGTTCAATTTCACCAAAATTACCTTCCATCAAATTGAAGATTAGAGATTAGATTTGAAGCTACGTCTTGAAGTCGACTGTAAGATGGCATCCCAATCATCTACAGGTAAGTATATAACTGTAGATGTTTATTACAGTGGACTATTTGCCCCAAATCCGTTGACATACTTAGACCCTGAAAATATAAAAGTGTGTGATGTCGATTTAGGAGGATTTACATACAAAGAGTTTCTTTTGTGGATTAGGAATTTAACCAATGGAAGTTGTGATAATGTGTACTACTATAGTAGAAAGGAAACCTTGGGTGAGGGTATTATAAGAATCGAATGTAATGCTGATTATTGGGAGTTTGTTGAAGCTACTTATACTCCTGAAGCTGAGTTGGATGTCTACATTGACCACTAAAATGATCCAATCCTTGATTGGGATGAAAATGAGGTGTTATCAGATGGCAACGAAGAAGCGGATGACAATGAAGAAGAGGATCACAAGGAAGAAGAGGATGATAGTGATGAAGATGATAACTTAGATGAGATTATCGCATATGAGCATGAAGTTGATGAAGAAGTCCATACCTTTAACAAAACTGTTGGTGATGATTTTTTAAACAAACTTTCAGTTATTAGTAAGCTTAGTGATGATGATGAACATAATGATGGAAAAGATGATAAGGTTGTATTCCCTGTCCATGATGAGAATCAAGAATAGGATAAGATGGTGCCAATTATAGGTATGAAGTCTGCTAACCCAATGCAATTGAAGCTATGTATAACCAATTATGCAGTGAAGAATGGATATGATTTGTGGTATGAAAAAAGTGATCATAACAGATTACTGGTGAAATGTTGTAAAGGTAAGAAGAACAAGAAGAATAAAGGTTGTCCCTTTAGGTTGTGGGCAACCTGGATGAGCAATGAAAGGTCATTCTAGATTAAATCTTTAATTGATAAACATAATTTGTCAAAAGTCTTCAAATTTGAGTCCATTATTAGCTATAAATGGATAGGGAATCATTTCATGAATGGGATACTCTAGAAACCAAAGATGAGTGTGAGGAAATTGAAGGCTAAAGTTAGAAAGATATTTAATTTGATTGCATGTGTGGGATAGTGCAAAAATGCTAGGAAGTATGCATTTAAGGAGATAGAGGGTACTTTATAGGAACACTATGCTAAAACTTGGAGCTATGGAGAAGAGCTAAAAAGAACCAACCCTGGATCAATAGTGAAGATTGATGTAGATGTCATGCCTGATGGAGCCACTTACTTCTCAAATTTCTATGTATGTTTAAAGGGTGTGAAGGATGGATGGATTAAAGGTTGTAGAAGGGTAATTGGCCTAGATGGCTGGTTCTTAAAAGGTGTTGGTAGAGGTCAGTTACTTTCTGTTGTAGGTAGGGATGCAAACAACCATATCTACCCTCTTGCTTGGGTTGTGGTTGCAGTGGAGAGTAAGGAAACATGGAAGTGGTTTGCTGACCTTCTCCTTGATGACATTGGAATGGGAAATGGACATGGGTTAACATTAATATCATACCAACACAAAGTAATGATTTTATATGCTCTCTTTATTTAATACTTAATTTATTTGAAATTTATGTTTTGTTTTTAATGCTAATAGGGATTACTTGAGGCTATCAAGGAAAGGGTGCCTGCAGCAGAGCATAGACAACATGCCAGACACATATGTGCTAACTTCATGAAAAAATTCAAAGGTCAACAGTTCAGTAAACTTTTCTGGTATGTTGCTGCTTCTACTACCCAGACTAAATTTGAGCAGCATATGAATAAACTCAAGAAGATAGAACCACTTACCTATGATCATCTAATGGAGAGGGACCCTAAAACTTGGAGTAAAGCATTCTTTCAGATTGATAGGGCATGTGATGCATTTTAAAATGGTGTATCTGAGAGTTTTAACTCAATCATTGGAGCTGCCAGGAAGAGATCTCTAATCACTATGTTAGAGGAAATTGGAATTTATGTGATGGAGAGACTTTATAGACAAAAAATTAAGGGAAGTTCTTGGGGAGACTTAAACATATGTCCTGCCATTAGACTGAAATTATCCAAGATTAAGCAACTTCAAAGGTTAGTGCTTGAATACCTTATATATATATATATATATATATGTGTGTGTGTGTGTGTGTGTGTGTGTGTGTGTGACATTCAATTGTGTATACTTACATTTAAGTGTGTGTGGATAGATTTTGGAGAATTGTACCATCTGGTTATCAACAATTTGAAGTGAGACTTTTAGATGATGCATATGTTGTAGACCTTCATAAGAGGACATGTGGATGTAGAGGTTGGCAATTAACTGGTTACCCTTGTGTGCATGCATATGCTGCCATTTCAAACCTCAATAGGGATCCAGAGGACTATGTATCACCATGGTTGACCACAAAAATGTTTTGTAGTGCCTACATGTACACCATTAAGTCACTAAATGATAGTGATATGTGGCTTGATGTGGATTACATCAAGCCATTGCCTCCCAAAAAGTGAAGGATGCCAAGAAGACCATCAACAAAAAGGAAAAGGGATCAGATTGAGAATGAACTAAAGGGCAATAAGCATACAATCTGAAAAAGGGGTATTGTTATGAGATGAAACATATGTAGAGATCCAGTGCATAACAAAGCAAAATGTCCTCAAAAACCAATTGGGGAATCATCTAATCCAAAGCCAAAGTTAAAAATTAAAAAAAGCCAAAAAAGAAGGTATTTCTCTTCCTTTTACCTTTTGATTACATTATAACAACTTCTAATGCTAACATTTGAATTATTTCATAACAGGTAAAGTGAAGGTTGAATTGGTTCAAGAAGTAGATGTGGAAAGTGATAGTGACAGTGAAGTTCAAAGAGAGCCTGATAGTGAGGTGGAGTCTTATGAAGTTGATTTTGAAGTGGGTAATCATACATATGAAGATGTATACCAACCTGAGGTTGAAGCTGAAGTTAGAGGGGTTGAAGCACATGTTGAAGTTGGAGGGGTTGAAGAACAGGTTGAAGTTGAAGCACAGGTTGAAGCACATGTTGAAGTTGAAGTTGAGGAAGGTGAATACCAAGCTGCAGTTGTAGATCAAGTTGAAGTTGAAGAAGGTGAATACCAAGATGTAGTGGTAGATCAAGTTGAAGTTGAAGTTCAAGGACAGGGTGAAGGTCAAGAATGTAAAGAACTTGTTGTACTTCAAGATCTAGTTGGAAAAGATGACCAAGGACAGGCTGCACTTGAAGATCCAGTGGAATAGGAGCATATGCAAGAAGTACCAGCATTTCAAGTTCTACAAGGAAAGAGAAAAAGGAAACCTTCAGAAAGAATCAAAAAAATTCAGATAAGAAGGAAGTGGGAGGGGCAATAGGGAAGTACTGGTGAAAATACAATCGAATTCGATTAGAATTAAACACTTTTTTATTTTTTGGCATCATTGACTGGGAATCTTTTGTCTAGTAATATGTGTAGCTTTTGGACTTGTGTCTAGTCATATGTGTAAGTTTTGGAATCTTGTGTGTACCTTTTGGCAGTAATGCATGTGTACATGTGTTAAATTCCAATGTTTTGTAAACAATGTTTCCTGGGAATCCAATGTTTGTTTATATTACTTCCAATGTTTGATTATATTACATTCCCATGTTTGACTGTATTACATTCCATTGTTTAAGTATTTTTCATTCTAATACATGTAACAAAAACATGAGAAGCAAAAACAAGTAACAAAAGTTCCATCCATTCATTACATACATAAGCATACAAAAAAACAAGTGGATTACATCATTCTAATACCAATCAAGTTTCATACATGAACTACATCATTCAACCCTAATACATCTTGAACTAAAATCAAAACAACATTTTCACATACAATACAAATAACAAAATCAGTGCTACTTTGTGAGTAAACAACTTCCACTTGACTTTGTCCAATTCTTGTCTATTAACCAAATTGGTGTTGTTTTCTTGTTCGATCTTCATCCTACATATGCTGATTTCATTCTCCAAAGTGCAAATTTTCAAGGTTAGATTACAGCCTTCTTTGGGTTTCCTCCAGTAAGGCTTTCTTCCATCTATCCTCCCATCATCCTCATCCAGCCATTGCCATAATTTACAACTTGGAATTTTTCCATTTTTGAAGAAAAATAAAAAAAATATTAAATTAAAGGATGAAGAAGAATGAAAGGGTATTCAACAAGATGAAGAAGAAGAAAGTTGCAATGTATTAAACAATACTGATTACCATCGAGTTTTGGCGAACTCTAAATTTTCTTCCAGGGTTGTCAGGGGTTCTTGAAGTCTTCACACAAGATGGTAATTTGCAATCACATGGATGATCAGGTTGAAATTCATTTTGACATTTTGAAGAATAAGATGAGGAAGAAGAAGTCAACGTTGATCTAGGGTTCAAAATCAGGGGTGTAATTGAATGACTTCTTATACTGTAAACAAAGAGAATATATGCACAATACTACGTAGGTGCAACGTATTCAAGTAATGTGCCAAGTGGCTGCCACATAAGCAAAAACAGGTGATAGCCGGTCATAATACCTAAATGTGAACATAAATAACAAGTTGGTTTCATTAATGAGAACAAAAAAAAAAATGAACATTACCTATATATGGACAATCGCAATAGTTAGTCACCTTCATAAGTCAGTTCCCTTAAAAATTCATAACTTTGTCATCCGACGTCCGTTTTTTACTGTATTTATATTGTTGAGCTCCTATTAATGAGATCTTTAATTATTGTTTAGGTTGTGTCGGCTAATGTTCGATTGATCAAAAATTCGATTTTCAGGTTGCATACTGCTACGCTGAATATTAGAAAAATCACAACTTCCTCAAATGAAGTCAGTTTTGGACGTTCTCTATATGCACACTCTCAGTTTAACATCTACTACGACTTTCGTTTAGATCTCTAAGGCTAAAATTTACTTTTTCAAAAAGTTACTTTTTACGATACGCGAAGCCGTGTCGGTTTAATTGCGAAACTTCGATGGGTCATAACGTCTTCGTTATAAGTCAGATTTCAACGTTCTTTATATGTACGAAATCCTTGTGACATATAAAATAACTTTGGTTCGGATTAGTTATCCTAAATAATCTTCTATCAAAAAGTCATTTTTAATGCTTATCATCTCTAAATTGACTAGCCCGAATCTGCGGGAGTTACACCTTGCCACCCAATTGTTGTGTTCTTGATTTTTGGTGTTCTTCTGATTTAGGAAAAAGAAAATAAGGTGTTCTAGGTGCTTGTGAAGTCAGATCTAGAGTTTTCCAACTTTGTTACCACCGTCTGGACCTTTGTATGTCTACAAGATCCAAACATCATGCATGTAGGCTTCTAGTTCTAGCATTTTGTGGTGTTTTAGTCCTTTTTGTGGTGTTTCCTTGGATTTTAGGGAAACTATTTTCTTAAAGATTATATTGAGTTACTTTCTGGAGTCATTAGGGTGAAAGGAGTGGATACTCAAGTCCTTCTTGAGCCATGCATCAAGCTTCTATCATGTTTGGCCTCTTTTAGATCTAGGCTTTTGGGTTTGTTTCATGAGAATTCCATATGTATAAAGTGTTGGGTTTTAAGCACTATAACACTCCTATGGTGCACATGCAACCCTAAATGCTTTGGATCTATGTTTTCTCTAATTATACAAACATTTTGTTTTTCCAAAGCATTGACCCTAGCTAGCATACAATTGAAGCTATATAATAAAACTTAGTTTGGATGCTTACCTTTTGATTAGGATAAAGTTCTTGACCTTTGAAAGCTTGAGCACCCCAAGTGTGATGCCTCTAATGGTTCACAAACACCAATATGCAAGATGAGGCTTAAGATAATAAGTTACTTATCTCAAAAAGATGGTGTAACCGATTTTGACTCATGAGGGTTCTATTTATAGTGTGGCAAATGCTAGGGTTACACTTTTAAAACCCTAATGACCCATGACTTTCCATATTCTCATGCTCCATGGATTTAACCTCCATGGACTATCTATATATTAGTTTAGCCTATCTACATAATCATGGATCATTGGCACAGACTACAAGAATCATTGATTTACATAATCAGTCCCCATATATTTAACTAGTCTTTTCTGATCACAAAATTAATTCCAAATTAATTCTTGATCAATACTAATTAAATAACATGATTTCATATATTAATATGTTATACTTGTAATATATTAATAAATCTTAAATAACCTTATTCTCAAAAGTCCATCCTATCAAATTGCACTGGTGAAGGCAACCCAAGAGGACCATGCTACTATCGGATCATGTACATCCCAATTATAATTATGTGCTTAGACACCAAATCCAACAGTCTCCCACTTGGATAAGTCTAATAATTATATTTGCTGATGTTCCTTTAGGATCCAACTTAGCAATAGTAAGCTTTCAAAAGCCGCTGTCAACTCTGACCCAGTTAGTAACACATCCTTTATTTTCAAGATATCAGTTGGAAAAATACATGGACCAAGGTCATGCTTATTGTCCAGCAACTTGTTTCCCGATTTTCGATTCGTCTGACATAGAGCATAACTGAACTCATCAACTTAGTTCTGACCGGGCCCGACGCATAATTGAAAACAAAATCATCGAGGGGCTCAAGATATTACTTTTAATCCTCTTAGGATAAAAGGGAACAAATAACTTCGACATTATATGCTTGTACTAACTACTCATTAAATCATGCACAACGATACGTTTTATAACATCAAGTTACTGATGTGTTTTCGTATCATCAATGCACAATTAATTCAAAGTCAACAACTCATATATCTAGGTTTGAAGACTTATATGATATTATCGTCTCACGATCATTCGTGATAAATTCCATGAAGTTATTCAAGTGAGCGCGGGTTGATCCAGTACTCAAATCTTATTTCAGAAGTACTCATGAATGGTGTATCAAACTGTTTCTATGCCTAACGCCTTAGACAATCTACAAGCCTAATCATGATAGTCTTTCTTAATACTTACTTCTAACATATGATTGCCTGTGGATGGTTTTAATAAGCTTATTATTCGGGAAGTCAAAACATGCAAAGTGAAACACAAAAATAATACTAATCCTATATGGCCCCAAAACATTTGAGCGTAATTAGAACACCTTTTATTTAATCACCATATTGATTACTCATTATTCATTGTATAATGTTTCGATTGATCAACTTAATACTTGAATTAAGACAATAGTTATCCCATGCTCCAAGCATGCACACTATGTTTACCTATGGTCCTTACTTGTGAAATAAATCAACTTGATTTTCAATTAAACTCATTTCACAAGTCCAAATCTTTAAGTGTAAGAATCCCAAATTCTTGCCACTATTAGAATGTGTTAGTTCTAAATTATTATGAAAATATTCCTTTTGTAAATTCCTTTGGAGATTGCTACAAGACAATTCCATGGAGATGAAGTATCAATTTCAAAGTACATTCCTTTGAACATCCTTCTTTGCATAATAGTTTCTAACTTACTCATGTATTCTTGATATCCAACTCCTATTGTGGAAACTTTTCCATAATTGCCATATGACTATCCATTCATAACAGAATCCCATGTATTAAGAATTATATCAATATGGTCCATTCATTGCTATATTTCCAACTATCCATCAGCAACCAATCCTTAGCGAACTTTAGATTATCCTTGACAGTTGTTTAACCACTTTAGTCATATTTAGTTCTAGTCCTTTTTCCCTCTTAATGCCCTAACATTTGGAAAATTAGAACACATGAATATTATAACATATGAAATCGACCCTATATCTGAAGCATATAGGACACCATTCATAATGCCTTACATAAAGATATGATACTTGATTAGTCTTTTGCTACAATATTTCTATTTTCCATGATCTCACAATTCGAACTATGAAGAGGCATGCCGTAATCATAATTGAATTTTAAGAATGCAATTAACATTTCCATATACATAATTTCCTTATGCCGAACCTTTTCAACATAACATTCATATATGTCCTTGAATAAATTTGATTAAAAATCTCAATCTAATCTATTAGAATTGAAAAATGAAGTATAAGCTCCTCTCCCTTAATTATAGCAAAACAATTTTTTCAAACCCTACAACTTTGTGAATTGAAAACTTTGTTTTCTATAACTAATATTGCTAACTTGCAACACTTACCATAATAATTATGCTCCCACTAGCATAATAATTATTATCTTACTCACATAACACTTATGTTCCCACTAGCTTTGTGTGACAACCCAAAATTTATCCCGTCATTTTAACCCTGATTCCGTTAATAAAACCTGCTTTATTAAATTGTCTGTTAACCTTTTTGATTAGGTTAATTAAATGTAGACTTTTTATGACTTAATAAGGATTGAAACAAATTAGAAACACCCTCGATATTCCCTTGAATTTTTTTTTTCAACCAAGTCAAATTACGACCATCTAATCGGGTGCGACCAAAAGCCCCGTTTAACGTTAGTATCGGGTAAATTTCCCCTGAAGATTTTCCACCATCTCTCTATTCTCTCTCTCTCTCTACAAAGCCGATTTTGATCCAAAAACACCTCTTTCAAGCCCCAAACTAGTAAGTGATCTACCCAAACTTGTTGTTTAGCTCATTTAACATGGAAATTCATGTTTAAGACATCCAAAAGTGGCAAAATCATGTGTTTATGGCTCAAGAACACTCTTGGACTGCAAACATCTATAAGTGGGGTTTTGAAGCCCCAAAACCCTCCTAAATCACTCCTAGGGATTAGATATGACTTGTGGACTTACACATATGAGCTTAAAATACCAAAACCTTATCATATGGAGAGTAAACAAGATTTTACAACCCTAGAACACTCTTGGACCGTAAAACCCTCTTCATGAGCCATGAACACCTTTTAAGGTGTTAAATTTTCCCTTCAACACCTCCTAAGGCTTGGGTAAATGTCTAGAATCAACCACAAATGAAGTAGGGACTTTAAACATCAAAGGAACCAAGGACTTACGAGTGTACGGCCATAAACCCCCTAAGGATTGGTCCATGGGCTGTAAACTCCCATAATGGAGCCAAATGATGCCCTAACTTCCCCATTTGACTTGGAAAAATACATAGAACTTTATATCCTTTCATTTAAGACCTTAATGTTGGATAAGGTGTCTAAGTCCATAACTTATTTGGTACATACTTGACCCGACCCGACATGGTCCATTTGGGTTGCATTTCATCCAAACTATTTATGGATAATTTTATGAGAGTTATACACATATGTCTATTAATATATTGTAAGTTATAATATATTAATATGAAGTTATTTAATTAGTTTTAGTCTTAAATTAATTATGAATTAATTTAGAGATTAAAAGGAAGACTAATTAGATTGTGGGCTATTGGTTTTATATGGTGTGGGCTAACACTCATTTGTTAATGGGCTAGGCTTGTTTGGAAGTCCATGGATGATCCACGAAGCTTTTAACCCATGGATCCTTGGAAAAGGAAAGGTCATGGGTTATTAGGGTTTCACCCTAATCATGTACACTATATAAGCATGCTTATGTTGCATGAAATAGTCACTAGTGTAACTAGTGTGTGTTTTTGTGTGTGACTGATTTTATAAGTGTGTATACACTCTCTCAAAGTTTTCCAAGAGTTTGTGGTGATTTGTGATTCCATTTGAGGCATTCACACTATTGGTGCTTGGCCCTCAAACTCCTTAGGAATGAAACTCATCATCAAAAGGTATGTAATCTCATCTAATTCTTTTATGTTTAAAAGTACCCCATGCCATGTTAGATAGGTTATGAACCTTGGAAAATTATTATTTTGCATGTATTTAGACAAACATAAATCCAAGGTTTATTAGGGTTGCATGCACACTTAGGAAGTGTTAGATTGCTCAAAACCCAACAGTGGTATCAGAGCCTAGGCTTGCTTGTTTGATACTTGATGCAAAATAGTGAAAAAAGTCGAAATATTTGCTGTCTGCATGATGGACTCGCCGAGTCCAAGGCAAAATTCATCCTACTCGCCGAGTAGGTTCGCACACTCGGCAAGTAGAAGGTTCAGAATGCAGATTTTCTACTTTTGCTGCTGGAAATGGACTAGAAACTTTACCCTAAACTGTTTTGATGTTTTAAAACTTATTTTAGTTGGTGTAATGGTTGTTCTAATCCATTTACAATAGCATATATCAGAATTTCATGCTTTGTATGTGTTCATATAATTCTTGAAACTTTGATAATCATGTTGATGTTCTTATGAATTTAGAAGATGATAGGAATTATTTGCTGAATTGTTTAGGATTAATTCTTGATCATTTATGTGTTTTGATGGAGTCCATAATTTGTCCTCAAGTTATGGATATCCAAAGGTCACTTTTCTTTAACACACATTAAAAACACATAAGTTACATAAAATGAAGAGTATTCATTTTATGAACCTTTAATTCATAAGTTATGAAATGAAAAGTTTTTAAGAGTTACAAAACTTGCCCTCAAGTTTTGGAATTTGGAAAAGTTTCACACACTTTAATA
Organism: Lactuca saligna; assembly: GCF_052625555.1. Taxonomy (NCBI): domain Eukaryota; kingdom Viridiplantae; phylum Streptophyta; class Magnoliopsida; order Asterales; family Asteraceae; genus Lactuca; species Lactuca saligna. The sequence continues at coordinate 159,106,604 of NC_136417.1, forward strand.
AACTTTAATTCCAACACTTAAAATTTTAAAAGTTAAAATTCAACACTTATACTATTTATAACATTAATGGTTAATTATATATATATATATATATATATATATATATATATATATATATATATATATATATATGTATGTATGTATAAGAACAAGTCGTTTTACCGTTACTAGGCCTCATTCACGAAGCCGGTCTATAAGGTGGGTATAAGGTTGTTGCCTATAAAATGGCGACTTCATGGGTGTCCACTCTCACCCACCGCTTGCTTGATCGGTGGAGGGTCGTTAGCCGAACGGGTGGGACAATGACTTTAAATTCTCATTAAAAGTATAATGATTATTATAAAGTAACTAAATATTTTTTTATTTAATTCCCAATCTTAGTTACTTTAGGAAAAATGTGAATTTGGTGCTAGCCCATGGAATTCGCACTTTGTACCTTACCAAGTCGTTGGTGGAGCGTGTGTGGTTAACCGGCACACTAACTTGGACTAGTAAGGACCACGAAGGGTGACTTAATGTTTGTCATAGATCAATGGAGTGTGTGTGGTTAACCGGCACATTGATTAGGTGATAATATTAAGGTTACCAAGTGAATTGGTATGGTTATTCACACCTTGTTTTGTGATCCTCGGCATCCCAGTCACAAAATTTGAGAGGGCACACTCGAGATTGAAACATACCATTGAAAAGTTCAATGAATCTCAAAAGATCTAGGAATTTCAAATCCAAATAAAACCTAATAAATTATTTCGTTTTTCATGGTGGAAATTGGTGAATCGTCATTCGCCTACCTTCAAATATTTTATAGCTTGGATTGCAACATCCCTCTTCCAAGTTATAAAATATTGTGTTGGGTCCTAGCCTTAATATTTCATATTGGGTGTTATATTAAGGACTTTGAATCAACTAACTTGATTTTCTCCCATTATAGATGTCTGGTTCAGACAACTATGATCTTCCCAAATCTCTTAAAGATGGTGTCCCTCAACATCATGCTTCACTTCCTCCCCCTCCTCCAATTATTCTCCCTCACCCACAAGTTCTTGAAAAATTTAAATTCACTCAATCCCTATTGGCAAGCATAGTCTATGTGTGCTCACATCTTGGAGATAAAGTCGCATATTGACAAGCCGGGAGAGTTGGGTGTCAAAGTCTCATGAAAGTTGGATGTTCAATCACTTTCTTAGTAACATAGTGAGTCTCTTTGGGACTACTATGAGGCAGACTATGCCATGACCCTTAATGATGTTATCTATTTGCTTGGTCTTGAGGAATCAGCAATGATTTGGAACACCAGTAAAGCAAATTTTATTAAAAGAACAACTTCCCAAATCTTAAATGGACATTGACAATGGTAGCATTGGATATCTAGAAAAAGATTTATCTTCCCAATGGAAAGGGATCGACTATAGTCAACTCGGTTGACCAAATAGTAAAGAGAAAGGCAAATTCTTAGATAGTCTCATGTGCCATTACCAAAGGGTCCATGTGTTTTGTTGCCAAAGGAAGGGGCATTGGTTGCGAAGCTGCCCTATTCACCTGAAAGGTCATAAGGTTGATCAAGTCAAAAAGTTTGACTCTACTTCAGTGAAATTCCACTGACTAACTCTATTAAGTTTCTATTTGGAGATTCTTATTACATAATGTGAATGGGTCACATGTTGATGTTTTTAAGAATCAAAAGAAAAGATAGGAAGCTTAAAGTAAGTATATGTTGATTCGGATTGCGAAGGTGGGTTTCGATCACATGGTTCGGTAATCAGAATTTTGAGCTGTTGCTTAAGAGTTATAATATATTGCTTAGGAATAGATAACAACAAGGTTTTCATGTGGATTGTAAGGATAAGTTTTTCCGCAAAGTTTTAAAATAAATGAAAAAAGGGGTTTTAATTTTATTTATTTTAAAAATATCCTTACAATGGCATCTGTGGAAAATTGTTGCTTATATGTTTCCAGTAATAGCAATATTGGAAAGTGGATTTGATTCTTTCATTTGTGGCAGTGTCTGAATTTACCAAATGAAGAAAGTTTTTCATCACCCAAGCTTCAATTGGACAGAAACTTGGAATCATACAAGTTGTATTGTATGATGAATGAGAATTTTCATCTTTGAAAATTAAGACTAATTCTTTGATCACATGTATATGTGAGTCAATTGAAGGACTAAGGAATTAGGTACACTGGGTGTGCGCTGGTCAAGGTCCACCACAAAGATTGATTTGTCATGATTTACTAAAGATTAGTAAATATGATTATACTTATGAGGTTAAGTATAATTTCGTAACATTGGAACGGTTACAATGTATGACAAAACAAATGAGAAGAATCAAATTAGGCAGAAAGATAAAAGTTTCTCAAATCTGAAAGGATGGGAGAGTACTTTAGTATCATATTTCATGATCATCTTAATGATTATGAAACCATATCACAAATTCATACTCTAAGGACGTCTTAGTGCATTGTTATGGCTAAGAAGAGAGGTTATGAATTGTTGGATTGGTTAAAATCAAGAAGATGAGTCATACTTCGTTCCAAAACAATTCTTAGAGTCGTACTCCAAGATTGTAACCTTGAGTGACATAAAGGAAGATTTATTAACACTAGTCAAATGTAAGAGTAAAATGTTTTCTACTCTTGTACATTTGAGATTGGTAAGTTGTGATGTCTTGGATGAGACAAAGACCAGCTAAGACCAATTGTGTGAAGTGTTAGTCTTGATAAGAATCCGCACTATCCCTTGAGTATTTGTTTTGTCAAGGAATGGTTCTTGACTGGGGAAACTTATATGTCAAGGGGACAGTGGGAGCCTTAAAGATCCTGAAAGAGTTTCAAGATTTAATCAAGAGTAAAACCTGTAATTTATCACTAGCACACGACTTAAGGTTTGCAACCTATCGTGTTGACATAATTCTTATTTTTGTACCTACTTCAAATAAGTTGAATTTGCAAGTGAGTTATCAGAGTTCAACTTGGAAGCATTGGTGGGCCTTGTGCTACCAAGGTGACAAGAAATTAAGATTGAACAAGTTCAATCCATATGAGTCTGAATGTGTCACTAACCTTATCTTGTGATTATGGTTTTGACAAATTCACATGGATAGGAACTCATACACTATAAAATCTAAGTGTCATAAGGTTTCTCTCCGATTCATGAAAATGATGGTGAGGAAACACTTTCACTAAGTAGATTTTACGTAGATATCAATTGTGTTATTTGCATTTTCAAAAGTCGTTAGTGGGGTGTGTGTGGTTAACCGGCACACTAACATGGACTTGTGAGAAATGGCAAATGCCTAAGCAATTGAGACTATGATTACGACATCCCTTTTCATAGTTCTAAAAATTGTTTAGACACACATGTGAGCTATCTACGAAAGGGTGTATGAATCTAAATTTCAGAAGTCCAGCAGATTTTTGGAAATATGTCAGAGCTAGTGGGAGCATAAGTGTTATGCTAATAATCATCATGTTAGTGGGAGCATGATTATTACGTTTAGTGTTGCAAGTTAGCAGTGTTAATTATAGAAAACAAAGTTTCAATTCGTGAAGTTGAAGGGGTTGAAAAGCTGTTTTGCTATATTTAAGGGAGAGAAAATTATACTTCATTTCAATTCTAGAAGCTTAGATTGAGATTTAATCATCTTTAGTCAAGGACATATATATGAATTTTATGTCTGAATGGTTCGACTTAAGGAAATTCTATATATATTGCGTTTTCAAAATTCGATTATGATTACGGCATCCCTCTTCATAGTTAAATTTTGAAAACATGGCAAATAAAAAAAATATTGTAGCAAAAGACTGGTCTAGTATCATGTCTTTATTTCAAACATCATGAATCGTGTCCCATACGCTTCGGGTATAGGATCGATTGCATGTGCTATAATATTCACCTTTTCTAAATTTTCCAAATGCTTAAGGCATTGAGAAGGGAAAAGTCTAGAACTGGACATGACTAAAGTGATTAAGCAATTGTCGAGGACAATCTGAAGTTCGCCAAAGATTGGTTGCTCAGGGAAAGTTGGAAGTATGATGTAAGTTGTCGGAAAGGACCATATTGACATATTCTGAAAAGAAGTAACTCTTGTTCGGAAGTGATAGTCAAAATGGGACTATGGAAATGTCTCCATAGGTGGAAGTTATTCAATCTGTGTAAGATTAGAAAACTTAATGCAAGAAGGATGTTCAAAGCAATGTACTTTGAATATTAGACTTCGTTTCCATAGATTTGATCTTCTTTGGAATACTCTGTAATGACTGGTGACAAGGTTTTGGTGACTTTGTGAATAATCATTACAAGAGGAACACTGCATAAAAGTTTAAAATCTAACAGATTTTTGGTAAATGATAGGAATCGGGGATTCTTACATTTACAATAAGGATTTGGGATTGTGAAATGAGCATCATTGGAATCATGTTCAATTGATCTATTTCACAAAGTAAAGATCATAGACAAACATAGTGTGCATACTTGAAGTATAGCATAACTATTGTTTAGAAAAACAAAGTGTACATGCTAGGAGCATGGGATAACTATTGTTTTATTCAAGTATTAAGTTGATTATTTGAAACATTATACAATGAATAATGTGTAATCAATATGGTGATAAATAAAAGGTGGTTTTATTTATATTCAAAAGGATTCTGAGACCATATTGGATTCGATTATTATTGTGTTTCACTTTGCATGTTTTCACTTCCAAAATAGCTAGGTTATTCTTTCCGAATGACTAAGCTATTTAAACACTCCACAGTCGTTCATATGTTGGAAGTAGGTATGAATCAAGACTGTCATGAATCGAGTTTGTAGATGGCTAGATGGGTTTAGTCATAGCAATCGTTGCTACAACATTCATGAGTGCTCATAAGTTATGAGTATTGGAATAAACCCACGCTCACTTGTATCACTTCATGGAATTTATCTCGAGTGATCGTGAGATGGTAATATCATATAAATCTTCAAACCTAGAGATATGAGTTGTTACCTATGAGTTGGTTGTGCATTGATTGCACATAAACGCATCAGTAACTTGATGTTATAAAACGTGCCTTTGTGTACAATTCAACAAGTAGTAGAACAAGTATATGAGTCGAAGTTTATCTGTTCCTTCTAGAAATAGAAGCGATATCTGGGCCCCTCGATGATTTTGTTGTGACCTATGTACCGGCCGGTCAGAACTAAATTGATGTGTTCGATTAAGTTCTTTGTCAAACAAATCGGAAAATCGAGAAAAAACTGCCAGACAATAAGCAAGACATAGTTCCATGCATTTGTCCGGCTGATATCATGAGAACAGAGGATTATATGATCAGTTATCTAAAATGGCGCTTCATAGTTCAACAGAGTTTTCGAGAGCTACGATTGCTGGTTGGTTCCTGAGGTAACATACGCAAATATAGCTATTAGACTTATCCAAGTGGGAGTCTATTGGATAAGGTGTCTAAGTCCATAACTTATTTGGTACATACTTCACCCGACCCGACATGGTCCATTTGGGTTGCATTTCATCCAAACTATTTATGGATAATTTTATGAGAGTTATACACATATGTCTATTAATATATTGTAAGTTATAATATATTAATATGAAGTTATTTAATTAGTTTTAGTCTTAAATTAATTATGAATTAATTTAGAGATTAAAAGGAAGACTAATTAGATTGTGGGCTATTGGTTTTATATGGTGTGGGATAACACTCATTTGTTAATGGGCTAGGCTTGTTTGGAAGTCCATGGATGATCCATGGAGCTTTTAACCCATGGATCCTTGGAAAAGGAAAGGTCATGGGTTATTAGGGTTTCACCCTAATCATGTACACTATATAAGCATGCTTATGTTGCATGAAATAGTCACTAGTGTAACTAGTGTGTGTTTTTGTGTGTGACTGATTTTATAAGTGTGTATACACTCTCTCAAAGTTTTCCAAGAGTTTGTGGTGATTTGTGATTCCATTTGAGGCATTCACACTATTGGTGCTTGGCCCTCAAACTCCTTAGGAATGAAACTCATCATCAAAAGGTATGTAATCTCATCTAATTCTTTTATGTTTAAAAGTACCCCATGCCATGTTAGATAGGTTATGAACCTTGGAAAATTATTATTTTGCATGTATTTAGACAAACATAGATCCAAGGTTTATTAGGGTTGCATGCACACTTAGGAAGTGTTAGATTGCTCAAAACCCAACACTTAATTCATGAAGGGAATGACCAAGCGAGAGTTTACGGCCGTAAACTCTAAGTTTACAGTCATGAACTCCCTTAAGTGGTTCATTTGGAGCCTTAAACCCTTCTTAAGCCCTAAAAGTGAACCTAGCCTAACTCTACGAGTGATATAAGACCTTTTAGCATCCAAAAACACACCACCCATGAGCTTATGGCCGTAAAATCTTAGGGTTATGGCCTTAGGGCCGAAATCTCCATAAAGAGTTTACTCTTGAAGAGTAAACTCTCTAACTAGGCCATACACCCCCTTACTTCAACCCAATAGCCTCCTAGCACTTGACCAAAGTGTTTTCCGCACGTTAGGGTGTGTATACGTGTTTAATTAGTTATATAATTACTAATTGTATGTAAACATATGCCTTTATATGTTACTAGGTCACTAAGTGTGTTCAAGTCTTTACTTGACACTGAGCACCCAACCGACACCTCCATCCGATCTACTTACAGTAGGTGAGTTCATACCCCTGAATTGACCTTTTAAATGATTTTACTGCTTTTATCGGGGGGAATACAAGTTGAACTATACAGTTATTAGATATATCCCATGTGATTAATATCTGTATAGCAAAATAGATTTTGTATATTAAACTGTTTATCCAACTTAAATAATTCCAAATTATGTTTTCAACTCTTGATAAAGTATGAAAGGTTTTTCAAAGGATTCCAAATATTTTCAAAACTTGTTTTACAAACTGACATCAAGTCGTAAATTTATTATTTGTAAAGGTTTTTCCAAAGTTTTCATCAGAGTTTTCTTCTATGCTTTTATTTCATTAAATTGCATGCCTGTATTGGTATAGTTGTATAAATAATGTTTAAAAGACTTAGGAAGGCTATTTCGCCTTATTTCTTTTTCCTCGTTGGGATGTGGTCTGGTGGGTATCGGTTATCCGTCCAAAGGTCGTTTAAACATTAGTTATATATCATGTATACACGTATAGACATAAAGGTTTTCATCGGCCAATTCACTTCCCTTGGATAGCAAGGGAATCCCTCCATTCATCATTCATAGACCTTTCGTTAAATGCATGCATGTATTTATACAGTTATATAAATAATGTTTGAAAGACTTAGGAAGGCTAGTTCGCCCTATTTCCTTTTCCTCGTTGGGATGTGGTCTGGTGGGTATCGGTTATCCATCCGAAGGTCGTTCAAACATTAGTTATATATTATGTATACATGTATAGATATAAAGGTTTCCATCGACCAGTTCATTTCCCTTGGGTAGCAAGGGCATTCTCCCTGTTACTGTTCATAAACCACATACACTAGTAACTATTATAGGAATAGTTAGGAGGTCCTATTTACTCTTTCTAGTACGAGAATTCCAAAGGAGTCAGTTCATTCGTGAGTCTCTATCATTAGTCCAGTACCTATATTCGAATTCATTTATTTGAGATGCATCCTCTGGACATGGATTTCCCTGTTGTTAAGTTGGTAACCAGAGTCTCTTGTAGGGGGAGCGGGCATTGTGTGTATAGATCTATACGGGACTAACACTCCTACACCCTGACTACTAGCTACAGTCCCCGGCCGACCAAGCCAAGGGATGACAAATGTCATATTCATTCTGATGCTTGCAGGGCGTCAAGTTCTCTACTGTCATTCAGTATGGTTACGAGTATCTCCATGCTTACCTTATAATTCATGGCCTTAAGGTAACAAGATTTATTACTGTATTTTCCTGTTTTAGACTTTACTAGTTGTATCGTTCATTTGATACTGTCTGGAGTCTGTGTTCTCTTGTTTTAGACTTTGCTAGTTGTGTCATTCATTCGATACTATCTAGAGTCTGTGCTTACTTTTGTTAGATTGAGCCAGGCATATCATTCGTTTGATACTCTCCTGGAGTCTATGAAGTCTTTTGCCTTAGTCAGCTGCATTACTGCTGAAGCATATGTTATTTTTCCCCTGGTATTTTTACTTGTGACTTTCTCATTATTCCATTAAAGTAAATACTGTTATATGATAATGATAGTATTTTGGGGAAGATTACTTCTTATAACATAAGTCTGTCGAGTCTTGGTAGAAGACTGCTTTTATTTAGAAAATATAGGATTTTCTGGAAAGGATGCTAATACACCGTAGATTCTAAACTACTACCTTTCATAAAGTTATTTTGAATACAAATGCTTACTTACACAAATGACACTAAATACTTATGAACTCACTAGCATTTATAAGAATTCTGATACTCGATTTCAAAATAACTTGTATTCTCAGGTCAGCGATAGACAGGTACACCCAGGAGCTTTTGCGAAGTCAGCCTAGAACCGAGCTGCATCTATACTAGTTTCTATATTACTTTGTTGTCTCTATGAAATGTAACTTATGTAAAACTATTACTATTAATGCAATAATTGTTGTACTTTGATTACTATACTACATATGTTGTGATACTTGATATGATGTCATCCACCCGAGAACGTTTCTGCGGTTCCGGTTTTGGGGTGTGACACTTTGACATGTATCCAAAATCAGCTGGACTTCTAGAAATCAACGCTTATTGACTTTCTTACCAAAGTTCAAATTTTTGATACAAGATGCTTCGATAAGCCTTTATCTAAGCTTCACAAAGTCATACACCTTTACTTAGACAGCTCACATGTGTGTCTAAACTATTTCAGAACTTACATCAATATGTTCCAAATGTTTAGAACTTTTTCCATTTCTCATAATTCGAAGGATAAAGAGAGATTCTGTAATCAGAATCGAATTTGAGAATGCAAATATCACAAATGCTATCTCCTTAAAATCTACTTAGTGAAAGCGTTTCCTCACAATCATTTTCATTAATTAGAGAGGAATGGTGTATGTGTTCCTATCCATGTGAATTTGTCCTAACCATAATCTTAAGAGAAGGTTAGTTACAAATCCATACTCATATGGATTGAACTTGTTTAATCTTAATTCCTTGCCACCTGGCAGCATGAGGGATTGCCATTGCTTCCAGGTTGTTATGCAAACAATTGAGCACTCATAGAACTCACATGTATAGTCAACTTTAATTGGAATGAGCACAGAAACAAGAATATGCTAACACGATAGGTTACAAACCTCAAGCCGTGTGCTAGTGGTTAATAATAGGTTTATTATTGATTAGTTCTTGAAACTTGTCAAGATCTTTAAGACTCCCACTGACCTCTTAACATATAAGATTCACTTTGTCAAGAAACATTACTTGACAAACAAATATTCAAGACTTTGAGCGGTTTCTTATCAAGACAAACACTTCAAACAATTGGTCTTAGGTGGTATTTGTTTTATCCAAAATATTAAAGCTTACCAATTTCAAATGTACAGGAGTAGAAAACATTTTACTTTGCATTTGCTGATATGTCACTCAATATACAACAATTCCCGATTCCTCTTCTTAGCCAAACAAATGCACTAACGCGTCCTTATAGGATCAAATTGTGATAGGGTTTTCATAATCATTAAGATGATCATAAAACATGATACTCAAGTACTCCCATCTTTTTAGATTGGAGAAACTTTTATTATTCTGCTAACTATGATTTTCTTATTCGTTCTACTATACATTGAGATTTTTCAATGACTCAGAATTATACTTAATCTTGTAAGAATAACCATATTTACTAACTTTAGTAAACCATGATGAATAGTCTTATTGTTCTTTGTGGTGGACCTGACTAGCGCACAACCAAGTGTACCCGATCACCTAGTCCTTCACTTGACTCACATATACATGTGAACAAGGAATTAGTCTTAACTTCCCAAAGATGAAGGTTCTCATTCATCATACAATACAAGTTGCATGATTCCAAGTTTCTATCCAGCTGAAACTTGGGTGATGAGAATCTTTCCTTATTTGGTAAATTTAGACAATACCACAAATGAAAGAATCAAATCCATATTGCTAAAATAGAAATATACAAACATCAATTTTCACAAATGCCATTGTAAGGAAATATAAATAACATAAAAGGTCAAAATTTTAATTATTTATAAAAGGTGCATAAAAACTTTTTCCTTACAATGAAAACTATGATATTTTAATTACATGTGAACTATGATAAAAGATCAAAATTTTAATTACATGTGAAAACTATGATATTACAAATTTCTAAGCAATCTATCATAACCCCTAAGTAGCAGCTCAAAAATTAGATCATCGAATCAGGCGATCAAAATCTATCTTTTCACGATCAGATTTAGCTCACTCTTCTTTTAAGCTTCCTTTCTTTTCTGTGATCCGACAAAACATCAAACTTCGACCCTGTTACATCATATATTAAGAATCTTCAAATAAGAACTTAATAAAGTTAGATAGTGGACTTACCTGAAGCATAGTCAAACTTTTTGACTTTACCATCCTTATGGTCCTTCAAGTAGATATGGCAGTTTCACAACCAATGTCTATTCTCTTGGAAATAGAAACAAATGGACTCTTTGGGAATGGTACACGAGACAATCTCAGACTTAGCCTTTCCCTTTCTCTCAGAAAGAGAATTTTTTTTTTTGACTTCCAATGTTTCCATTGTCAATGTCCATGAAAGTTTGGGAAATAGATCTTCCAATCAAATTTGCATTACCAGTGCGCCAAATCATTGCTGATTCAGCAACGATTAGAAAATAGGTAAGATCAATAAGGGTCACGTCATGGTCTGTCATATAGTAGTCTTTAACAAATTGACTATATGATTCAGGAAGTGAACGAAGAACCAAGTCAACAACCAACTTCCTCGTCAGAACAAATCCTAACATTCCCAGCTTGTCAATGTGTGACTTCATCTCCAAGACATGTACACACACAGACTTTCCATCTTGGTGTTTGCTAGCCAATAGGGCTTGAGTGACCTTGAACTTTTCAAGTCTTTGAAGTTGTGGGTTACAGAGAATAATTCGAGGAGGTGGAGGAAGTGAAGTTTGATATTGTGGAATATCATCTTCATGTGGAAAGCCTTTTCCAACAGATTCGGGAAGACCATAGTTGTCTGATCTAGACATCTATAAAGGGAGAAATTCAAGTTCGTTGATTTAAGTCCTTAATATAACACCCAAAATGAAATATTAAGGCTAGGACCCAACACAATATTCTACAATTGCGAAGAGGGATTCCGTAATCCAATTGTAAAATATTTGAAGGTAGGTAAATGACGATTTACCTATTTCCACCATGAAAAACAAAATAGATTATTAAGTTTTAATTGGTTTGAAATTCCTAGATCCTTTAGATTCATTAAACTTTTCAATGGCATGTTTAAATCTCGATTGTGCCCTTCAAGTTTGTGACTGGGATGATGAGGATCACTAACAAGATGTGAATAACCATGCAAATTACCTTGTTACAGATCACCTAATCAATGTGCCGGTTAACCACACACACTCCATTGATCTATGATTAACATCAAGTTACCCTTTGGCACACATTGTTAATTCTAGATTAGTGTGCGGGTTAACCACACACGCTCCACTAACGACTTAACAAGGTGCAAAGTGTAATTTCATGTATTAGCGCCTTTTCACATTTTTCCTAAAGTAACTAAGATTGGGAATTTTAAAAAAAATTAGGTACTTCATATTTTATCATTATACTTTTAATGAGGGAGAATTAATGTCCTATCCTACCCGTTCGACTAACAACCCTCCACCAGTCAAGGAAGCGGTGGGTTAGAGTGGACACCCATTAAACCACCATTTTATAGGAAGTAACCTTATACCCCCATATAGACTGGCTTCGTGAATAAGGCCTACTAACGGTAAGACCGACCTGTCTTATACATATATATTATTAAACTTATAATATTATCAAGTATAAGGATTGGATTTTAACTTTTAAAACTCTAGGGTTTGGAATTAAAGTTTCATTAGCGAGACTTTACAAATTCCAAAACTTGAGGGCAAGTTTTGAAACTTGTCAAAACTCTTCAATTTTATAACTTATGAGTTAATGTTGGTGTTATGAAAAGACTCTTGATTTTCCATAACTTGAGGACAAGTTATGGAGTTCATTATAACATTTTATGATAAGACTTTTCATGTTCCTTAACTTGTGGACAAGCTATGGAACCCAGTGAAGAAAATTTAGATCAATTCTAACAAGGAAAATTATCATATAATATTCTATTAATATAATCTAACTCATATAGCAAGGCAATTCATATCAAATAATGCAAATAATTAGCCTATTATCTTAATATTTGACAATTGCCCTCTTGTTTCCATAACTTATGAGTTTAATGTATGAAACTTTTCATTTTCCATAACTTGAGGACAAGTTTTGGAGATCACTAAAATTCATTTAGATCATTTTCTAACAAAAAACATTATCACATAATTTATGATCTAACTAAACTCGTCATCAAGATAATTTCAAGACAACAAAATGAAAGCAATTTTGTTTATCATATAAAAACAACACTTATTTTAAAACTTTGACAATTATCTTGTGGTTGGATGAGTACAAGAACTACCATATCATAAATAGCATTTCCCATGATCCAAAACAGTTTGTGGTAGTGCTCCCAATCCAAACTTGGCCAAGAAACTCGAAGTTATGCAAATAGAGCCTTCTACTTGTCGAGTGCATGAACTGGACTCGGCGAGTTGCTCTGTTACTGAGTGGACTCATCGAGTCTGTTCATGGACTTGGCGAGTTCACCAGTCAGATGCCAAAATTTCGACTTTTTCAGCTTTGAAAAACTAGTAAGCATCAAATATAATAGAAAACAATCTTGGGCTCTGATACCACTGTTGAGTTTTGAGCACTACAACACTCCTATGGTGCACATGCAACCCTAAATGCTTTGGATCTATGTTTTCTCTAATTATACATGCATTTTATTTTTACAAATAGTTCACCTTAGCTAGCATAAAATTGAAGCTATATAATAAAACTTAGTTTGGATGCTTACCTCTTGAGTAGGGTAGAGTTCTTGACGCTTGAAAGCTTGAGCACCCCAAGTGTAATGCCTCTAATGGTTCACAAACAAAAATATGCAAGAGGAGGCTTAAGCGAATAAGTGACTTATCTCACAAAGATGGTATAACCGATTTTGGCTCATAAGGGTTCTATTTATATTGTGGCAAATGCTAGGGTTACACTTTGTAAAACCCTAATGAACCATGACTTTCCACATTCTCATACTCCATGGATTTAACCTCCATGGACTATCCATGGATTAGTTTAGCCCATCTACATAATCATGGATCATTGGCCCACACTACAAGAATCATTGATTTGCATAATCAATCCCCATATATTTAATTAGTCTCTTTTGATCACAAAATTAATTCCAAATTAATTCTTGATCAATACTAATTAAATAACATGATTTCATATATTAACATATTATACTTGTAATATATTAATAGATCATAAATAACCTTATTCTCAAAAGTCCATCCTATCAAATTGCACTGGTGAAGGCAACCAAAAATGACCATGCTACTATCAGGTCAAGTACATCCCAGTTATAGTTATGGGCTTAGAAGGGTTCTAGAAAGTTATATCCTTAGCTTAAAGGACAAAGCCTTATAAAGTGTTTTTTCCCTAAAAGCATGACACACCATCCCTTGAAAGCGACATGTCTAAGGGTAAATTTGTGACTATTTTGTCCATTAGTCAATGCGGTGCATCTGGGCGTTGACCATTGAATTTGACTAATTACCGTTGACCACTGACTTTTATTTAAATTTTGATGGATTTAAGCTATTGGCTGGGAATAGACCTCTATTTTGTTATAAGTAATTTGTGTTAGCTGTATCGAGGTGTTTTCTTTTGAGACTGCAATTTTTTGCGTCAAGTGACTTCTCTTATTATACTGTGTGTGATAGTATATATCCTTTGTATGATAGGATGTAGGAGTACGGTTAGTGTATGATTACGTGAAAAGACTAGAATGTTCTTTTGTATGTTGATTGGTTGATTATATGATGCGTTTATTGTCATGTTTGTAGGGTTGACGATGGAATTATGCAATAGTGTGAGCTAGTATACCTATTGTTGATGATAGAACGACGCTAGGCTATGAGTCAGGTAGAACACAATGAGGTCGCGTACCATTTGTTTGTATACGTTGTATGTGTATTGGAATATGTGGTATCTTGGGAAACTCACTAAGTCTTGTGCTTATAGTTGTTGATTAAATGATTTTTAGCTGGTTCTGCTGATTAGGGGAAGGGTTTTGTGTGACTGTGCTACATTTGCATCATTGTTGATAATTTGTTGAGACTTCTGATGTTTTTGAGACAATTCTGATAGATTTTTATTACTTGGTTTCTATGATGTTAAATAATTTAGTACTTTTTGGTTTCTATGTTGTTAAATAGTTAGTACTTTTTATCATCATAGAAAAATATATTTGGATGCTTTATTTGTATTTTAAAAGAAAATTTGTTTGAAATTTTGGGACTTTAAAATTTGGTATTAGAGATTTGGTTTGAGGGATTTAGATGAATATTAGTTTGACTTTAAACTCAAACTAGGGTCTAAGAAATTTTATAAAACTTTTTATTAAAAATTTTATTTAAAAATGAAATAAATGTGATGCGTACAATCAACTATAGTTCATAAAGGAAAGTGATTCCCAATATATCCATACTTATTTTGGTTAGGTTATTAGGAATTATTAAACACATTAATATAACCGAGAAAGACTTAAACAATTCCAATGTGCTCATGAAACCTATAAAGATATAGGTTTCAATATATTATTGTAACTACTAGATTGATAAAGTAACATACCTCTTTACCAACTAGAGATTTCCTGGATTGCGATCTTGTTCTTGCCACCATGCTTGGTAAGGTTCCAAACTAGAATCCCTATAATGGTTCACACCCAAGAACACTAAAGAGAGAATTGAAAGAAAACTAGGAGAGATGATGATTTCTACTAACCCTATAGAGGGTTAAAAATTTTGTGGTTAAGAGAGAAATGAAAGAATGGCCAAAAACTCTAGCTTAGGAATGAGCAAAATTATTTGATCCATAACACTCTATTTATAGGCTACAATTATTTAGTCCCAAAGCAACTCCAATACCATGTGAGATAAACCTAGATTTCTTCTACTTCCTTATCCATTAGGTTTTTCGAAATTTTCCAAATAATTAACTTTTAATAAATTAATATTCAACCCCTTGAATTAATTAATTATTAATTAAGTAAAAAATAGTTTCTAATTAATTTATCAAGCCATGAAAAAATGATAAACTAATTTTCTCCTAAATTATATTTTCTTTTAATTTCTTAAATGGGTAATTAAGAGCAACAAAAAAAGACACTAGCTAATGGCTTTGTTCTTGCTACCTTTCTTGGGAAGCTTCCAAAGTAGAATCCCTCTAATGGTTCACACCAAGAACACTAAAGAGGGAATTGAAAGAATACTAGGAGAGATGATTGATTTCTACTAACCCTATAGATGGTTAAGAATTTTATGATTAAGAGAGAAATGAGAGAATGGCAAAAAAATCTAGCTAAGGATGAGCAAAATCATTTGATCCATAACACTCTATTTATAGGCTAAAATTATTTAGTCCCAAAGCTACTCCAATACCATGTGAGGTAAACCTACATTTCTTCTACTTTCTTATCCATTAGGGTTTTCGAAATATTCCAAATAATTAAGTATTAATAAATGAATATTCAACCCCTTGAATTAATTAATTATTAATTAACTCAAAAATATTTCTAATTAATTTATCAAGCCATGAAAAAAATATGATAAACTAATGTTCTCCTATATTCTATTTTCTTTTAATTTCTTAAATGGGTAATTGAGAGCAACAAAAAAAGACACTAGCTAATGGCTTTGTTCTTGCCACCTTGCTTGGGAAGGTTCCAAAGTAGAATCCCTCTAATGGTTCACACCAAGAACACTAAAGAGAGAATCCAAAGAAAACTAGGAGAGATGATTGATTTCTACTAACCCTATAGATGGTTAAGAATTTTGTGATTAAGAGAGAAATGAGAGAATGGCCAAAAACTCTCGCTAAGGATGAGCAAAATCATTTGATCCATAATACTCTATATATAGGCTACAATTATTTAGTCCCAAAGCAACTCCAATACCATGTGAGATAAACCTACATTTCTTCGACTTCCTTATCCATTAGAGTTTTCAAAATATTTCAAATAATTAAGTATTAATAAATTAATATTTAACCCCTTGAATTAATTAATCATTAATTAACTCAAAAATAGTTTCTAATTAATTTATCAAGCCATGAAAAAAATGATAAACTAATTTTCTCCTAAATTCTATTTTCTATTAATTTCTTAAATGGGTAATTGAGAGCAACAAAAAAGGACACTTCTATTATTAGAAACATTAATAATAGCTAATGAAGATGGACACTCTTTCTGACAGTCTCCCACATAGAAAAGTTATCAACTATACATGGTCTAATACTTCTCAAATAATCCACAGAGAGTTAGCCATTCAATGCAACTACTGAACTCTGATCAAATCGGAATTCATCCCTTAGATATGTGATCAACTATTCATTTGTTCTACAAGATATTTTTATGATCCTGAGACATGGATAAAGGTCAATCTTAGTGTTCAAGGTTATGTTTCTAGATACTGGTTTGTGACAACTACATTAGATAACTAAACCGAATCTCATCAATTCCAGTCAGGGATGAGCCAAACATTTTAGATATTAGCACCAAATCATCTAGCAACCCATAAATATCATTTCTCATCTTAAGATAGAATGATAAAAATAAACTTTGATTGTATAGTTTCTATCTACTCATCATATTACACATGGACATAATGTTTATTACTACAAATTACAGATAACATTGGAGTAGACCAATGCATAACAGGTTTGTAAAACAAAACCCTCATGTATCTCAGTTTGAAGAATAAGAGATATTATCATCTTAGAATTATCATGAATTTATCCATGAAGTAATCTCTAAGTGATGGTTGTTTCAATACTTAAATCTCCATTAAGTACCCATGAGTGTTACCCGTAGTCTCTATGTAATGTCTAATCACTATGGACAATCTACCAACATTCATGACAATTTTAAATCATTACTTACTTCCAAGAGTATGACCAACTATGGATGTTTGAGTTACTTAATACTCAGGAAGTGGGTCCCAAACACGTAAAAAGAGAACACAATGATAAATTAATTGAAATGACTAATCTCCATCATATATTAAGATTTCCACATAATAATCGCCAAATCAGATAAAAACTTATACTGCTTTATGCTCTCAAATTTAAAACAAACTAAACTAAATATTCTCAAGCCAATTCATTTGAAAATCTAATTCCCTTTTACCATATTTCACTATCAAACTTGGTTACTACCATTGTTTTAGGGAATGGATTGGCAAGATTTTCTTAAGATATATCTCTATTGACTATGATGTCTTCACATTCGACTTACTATCAAATATGATGGTACTTACTGCGTATAGACCATGTAACCTTGTGTGACATGGGATCCTTTATCAAGGTAAATTCACCCTTATAGTCACAAGCAACTTTAGAAGGACCATCAATGATTGAATTCGACAATGATGTGAGTAATGAATCTATTTTAGTCACATAAGTTTCCTTTGTAATCTTAATAGCTGTAATATACTCTAAGTTTATTGTTAAATCCACTATGTTGTATTACATGGTACTCTTCCAAGATCATACTTCACCGTTCAGTAAGATCACAAATAGTCTTTATTGATGTGGAAATTAACATTAGTGTAACTTTTACATTTATCCCTTCCATAGTAAAAAGTCCATCTCCTTTGTCCTCCTAGGACACTTATGAATATTCTTGATCGATCCCATAGCAAAATCATGGAGTATAGTAGAACCAGGACATTAGCATTGCTCAATGTCATGCCATACTTTATAAGCACAAAATCTTTTAGAGTTCTTCATCTTGAGTTTCTTCAAGATGTTATGTTCTTTGGATTAATCCATTTAATCAGTTAGATCTACCTTCATAGATCTTTATATTTAATATGTGTGTAGTTTCTCCCATGTGTTTTAAAGCGAAACAGTTCCCACACTAAGCCAAGCTATTATACTTGCTAAGTTAGAATCTCGTTTCCTATGAATTGTATATTATCTACATACATTATAAGGGTGACAACAATTCTCCCACTAGCATTGACATATATATGACTCATCAACATTTCTTGAAATACATTACAAGGGTGAAAACAATTCTCCCACCAACTCCCTCTCTTGGAAGATTACCCTTTTTGAGAAACACATACTTTGTTCTCAGAGGGTTTATTAAATAGCGACCCAAATGCTTGTTGGGATATTCAATAAGACAACACATCTTTGTTCTATGTTCTAGATTCTTGAGCACTTAGGCCTCATAATCATAGGCTTTCATATATGCTAGTGAGGAATGGACCCTACTCTACATCTCAGAGAGTGTCTCATAAACCTTCTTAGTTGGTTCAAGACCAAAGGACTTCTTCTAACACTATTCATGGTACAATCCATGAACTATTTGTTAAGTATAATATGGCTCATCAAGTACCAAATCAAACAATGATTTGTTTCTTTATCCAACTATACTCCTTATGGCAATGTTTTGGGTGGCGATAGCTTGTGAAGCTGTTCCAAAATTCCTTAGATGATCAATAAAGTTTTAACTAAGATTCCTACTATCCATATTGGATTTGAGTATGTAACATCCCAAAAATACAGGCCAAAAATTTCATTTTTAAATTCATCATCATAAAACCAACAGTGTAATAAAACATCCGTAATATCATGTCATGTCAAAACCAAAGTAGAAATAATCAAATGTGTTATCATAAAATAATATCAGAGTGTGATCCCAAAGATCTCATGTGCGGAAAACCATAGTGTGATGCACTGCGATCAAGCCGGCTCCTTTCCTTTAAACACGAAGTACCTGAAACCAAAACTGAAAACCGTAAGCATGAAGCTTAGTGAGTTCCCCCAACATACCACATACCATACAATCACATAACATACATATATTGTCAGGCATATCTAGGTGCCCGACCTGCCCCTTCGGTCCTCTCAACCGGATACTGTCTAAGATATCTGGGAGTTGGCCTCCCCTTCGGTCCTCTCGACCGGATACTGACCAGTATATCTGGGAGCTTGCCCCCCCCTTCGGTCCTCTCGACCTGATACTAACTAGCATGTCTTGGAGCTGGCCTCCCTTTAGGTCCTCTCGACCGGATACTGACTAGCATATCTGGGAGCTGGCCTCCCCTTCGGTCCTCTCGACCGGATACTGGGGTCTATTTCACCCCATACTACTACCACATAACACATATATCACATAATCTATCTAGCATGACTGGGCATGACCGCCCCTTCGGCCCTATCGACCGGTATTCTGGTGGACTATCTCCTCCCTACTGTCACTAGCACATAGCATCATATCATACTAGCACAATAACATATCACAGGTAGTAGCAACCCTAGATGAATATCACAGAGACAAACATCTATCATACAATTCCTACTGGTGGGCCGGCATTGTGGCCGTAGACCCACCGCTACTGGAAGGTAACTCACCTCACACTGCAGAAGTCCCGAAGACACAATCCCACACTGCTGAAGTCCCGCAGGCTTAGCCCCAGCTATTGGTTGATAAATTCCCGAACTGTCAACACCAAAATAACACCCAATTAATAATCGCATCCCAACACATAACCATAATACATACTTGAATAATTACTACATTACCCCAGGCTTGGCTTATTTAAGCCCAACAAGGCCCAATCCATAGGCCCAAAGCCAACTAGGAATCAAAGCCCGACATATGGCCTAATTTTCTAAATTGGGCCCAAACCCTTACAAGGTATTACTATAAGGCCCAACCATTTAGTCCAGTCCAACATTCAACATTATAATGGCCCAATATCACATAATCATAAAGGCCCAAACTATGGCCCAATTTTCCAAATTGGGCCCAACTCCTCATATGGGCCTTACCACAAAGCCCATTAATTATTCTAGTCCATTTGCTTGATCTTGGATGGCCCATTTATAATCCAATCATCAAGGCCCAACAATAAACCCAAGTGAAATTAGGATTTCACATAAAATGATGATTAGGGTTAGGTTTCCTACTTAACCCATTAAGGATTTAATCCTCTAAGGACTTTAACCCATTAAGTCTAATATCGTTTATATTAATCTTTGCCAAAGTTTATTATTTAATATCTTAAGTTATTAAATAATTCTTGTGTGTGTGTGTGACCCGATTAATCCTTAAAGTTAGGGTTTCATTGGCATTAGGGTTTCCAACCCAATACCAACGCATTTATTAATTTGTTGGGCTTTTAGATCAATTAGGGCTTTATTGGGCCTATTAAGCCCACTAAAATATTATTAAGCCCATTAGGGTTTTAAGGCCCATTAGGGTTTTAGTCCCTTGTCCAATCATCCAAACGAGTCCAAACACCATAAAAGCACATCGCCACCCGACATGGCGGCCACCACCTCACGGTGGTGGTTTTCAATTTCTTTTATTATTCCAAGTTGTGATTTACAGCATACAATGCTAAATATAAAAATAACACACTAAACAAATACACACACACGGCCACCTTGTCGTGGCCGGCGGCGACAGATGGTGGCAGCCATACAAGTTCCGAAACGGGAAGCGGTTACAGGCCATCTTCGGCCATACACGACGTAACTGACGGAATCAGGCATCAGAATGGTGGCCTTCATCGACAAAGCAGTAGGCAATGACGAGAACTATCGAGCTTGGTGATGCCCTCGGCTATTGAGAGGCTTCTATGGTGACAGCGGCGATCGGAATCGATGGAGATGGTTGGTGCGACTTTGATGAGGGTGAAGGAGAGTGTAGAGGAAGTTGGCGGCTGTACAAATGAGGCTAGGGTTAGGGTTACCGGGGGTGACGAGTTTATATACCGCGATCCTCATAACTTCTTTTCATAATTCCAAGTTTAGCCCCTCCATCCAGAAATCATTACAATGTAAATCCCATATTTACCTTTTAAACCCTGCCCTTCAATTCTCTTTCAAAATAAATCCAAAACTTACATTTTAGCCCTCCATCCCATGATTCCTTACGAAATAACACCCCTAATCCTCTAAAGTCCTTTCAAATGAAGTCCCAAAAGTTAATATTTAGTCCCCACCCTCATTAATACTTACGAATTGGCTCTGGAACTTACTCTTTTAACCCTCGACTTCTAAAATGGTGACAATTAGCTCTTCGAGACCATCCTTTTATACATAATTATTTATTTTAGGGCTACGAGTCCTTTATTTATTTATTTAATAAATAAACGGGTGTTACAGAGTATCTCATCCTTTTACCAAACTGAATCTTAACTTCTTTTTATGAGAGCTCTAAACACCTGGAGGTTCCAGACATATGTTTATTCATATAAATATGTTTATACCTTTTTGAAGGTAACAAAGTTGGTGTTACCATGTTTTATGGTTAATCTGAGTGATTCATCAGTGTGAGCTAATTCCAGCAAATATTCACATCACCATTGGTAAATCGAGAAAAATTAACAACAATTACTAAAATGTACATTTTACCACCCAAAATACATACATCAATATGAAGAAATGCAATCGGATCCAATATATTTTTACCAATGGTAATTGAATGACCTTGTCTAATTTTCTTCCTTTGTTCACATGTAGTATGCAATCGGGTCCAATATATTTTTACCAACTAGAATACCATGAACCAAATCATTTGCAACATGTTTATTGATATTCTTGATATTCATATTTAAGAGTCTTCTAAGCTACAACCAACAAAGATCGAAAGTGGATTTGGAATGTAAACAAAATGACGGAGCACCACCAATTGGTTTCATATCTAAAAGATGCATTTCTCTTTTTCTTTGACTTGAGTAGAACTTATTTTGTATTTTGTTATAAATTACATTGCCTTTATCATCAAATGTAACTTGATTCCCTGTTCCATCAACAAGTTAAGAAACGATAATCATATTATATTTAAGAACTTAAACATTAGTTACTGTATTTTATTTAAATTTCCCATTCATGATTTTTAAATAGCCTTTCTCCTCTAATCTTTCGATAATATCACAAGCATTATTTCCTCCCAATCATATGACAGAGCAACCACTTTATTTATACTAATTTTAACCGTATTTCTTGTCACTCATTATCTTCAATCAAAGTGAAGGTTTAAGTATCGAAATGTAGTTACATCCATGATTGTGAGTAAAAAATGAAGACTAATTTTCCTATTTTGCAACAAAATTCATCTTTTGTGATCTTGTGGAATAAATGCAATGCTTCAAGAAAAACTGAGATCTTGGAATATATGTTGAAACGTTATTCGTAATTGAGTTAATAAATTTTGACTCTAATACAAAAGATTTAAATTTAACAAAGTTTGATTTCGACAAGTCTTTTCAAACCCAATTATTCTTTTTGAATGACATTTCTGAAAAGAAAAACTACAAGTTGTAGACTCAGAAAGAAATTCCTCACAAGATACTTTGATTTATCAAGTGATAATTTTTTTTTCGTTTAATAATAATGATTTTTTTTTATCGAACCATGCATGAAAAATATCCACTTTATTTTTGCATTTTGAGTAGGAGTGAAAGTAACTTTTGAACATAGGTTGATGTTCATGGTTCTGAAAAGGGTGATAATTATTCCTTCATATATTATTTTGAAAAAGGATGTTTCTTTGTAACATCAAGTTTGGATTCTAACAACTTTTGATTTTGAAACTCTTGGTTGTGTTACATAAATTACTTTGACAACCAAAACACATAAAAATGCACTTATATGATATTTTCCTCTTTTCGATTGTTGACTTGCAAATCTAGTTTGACATTCAAATTAAATTTTAAATATTTTATATACAATAAATCCTTCTTTTGAGACAATTATGTTATCTTTTCAAACCATCGAAGTTAACTATGAATCAACCTTAGGTGCTTATCCATTTTTCTTAAAAAATTAATTTGGAAAATTTAAAAATTTAGCATAAACACATGTAACCAGATTAAGAAATGTTTCATTTTTAGAAAAATATTATAATTCAACTAAATTCTCAAGAACTCGATCAACCAAATTATACAATTCGGCATCTAAATTAGAATCTCTATCAAATTCATATTCATTTTTTGGTATCTTTGATTTTAGTTTTCTCTTGAGAATTTATGAATTGCAACTTTTGAGCTCAAAATTTTCAGTCTTATCCGAAGTCAAAGAATTAATATTGATTATGGAAAAATCAACCCGGTCAATTTCCCTCCTTTTCTCAATTTTACTTAACGAATCACTTATGTCATCCTAATCAATATACTTTTATTTTATCTTTATTATGTGATTATAGTTCTTTGTTCTTGTTGGGAAATTGTAAGTGAACATTTACATTTTCAAGAAATTGTTAGTATCTAAGTCTTCTCTACAGGCACTATACATTGGCATATGTATCATTTGAAATTTTACCTTAAGAGACAATACTTTCACATTCATATGATAATTTATCAACTTTCTCCTTTTTAAATGTAATAAATGGAAGCATTTTATAGTTCTGCCATTTAGACAAATTTGAAGAGTGATGTAACTTCGTTGATAGAACATACAATATTTTGTTACTGTCACAAAAAATGTTTCTTTGTTTAAGGAGTTAACGATTGTCATTTATTAGTAGGTTTTTATCCTATGTAACAATCTATAACTTATTTTCGAACTTTTTTGTGAACATAAACATTTCCTCTGTGTAAAAACCCGAAATTTGTTCGTCGCCAAAACCCGTTCTACCCGGAAAGTCGCCGTTATCAGATTCGTTCCGTTTTCTCTTTGGAGTTAATTATATAAACTTATATGTTTATTTTATTTTAATGAGTGTCTAAATCACTCAGGAACTCTCGTAATTAGCCCGAATATAATTATCTCATAAGTTTTAAAAATGTTCCCGCCGGGTGACGATAACTTAATCGGGTGCGACCAAAAGCCACGTTTAACGTCGGTATCGGGTAGAATTCCACCGCGTACAAGTTTTAGGAACTATATAAACGTGTTTTAGCTTTCATTTGAAGCTTTTCCTTCTCTCACTACTCTCTCTCTAACCTCTCTCCAAAATCCAAAGATTAAGGGTCCAAAACTCAATTTTAAGGCCTCAAATCCTTAAGGTACCTTCCTAGCCTTAATCTATAGCATATTTGGCTTCCAAATTCGACATTTAATCATGAAATGAGACAACATAAGTGAGTTTACGGCCCAGGAAGCAACCTAGGCCGTAAACACCATTTTGAAGGGTTTTAAGCCCTTAAACTCCTTCCTAAGCTCATTTGGACTTTAGATATGGCCAAGGGACTTCAAGATATGGACTTTAAACAATTAAAACATGAATTTTGTGATGTTTAAAGGAGTTTACGGCCAAGGATCATTCTTGGGCCGTAAACTCATATAATTAGGGTTTTCATGCCCTTAAACCCTTCCAAATCACTAGTATGGCTTAGATATGAATTATAGAACATTGGCTTTTGCATTTGGACACTTGAAACATGATTTTTGGGGGACTTATGTGAGTTTACGGCCAAGGCATGTTCTTGGGCCGTAAACTCCATGATTCATGGTGTTAGAATGCAAACCAAACACCCCTAAGGCCCATAGATGAATTTTAGAAGTCCTTCCATGCAAGTTTTAGGCCTTGAAACACCTTGTAGCACTCTATAGAAGAGTTTACGGCCATGAGGGGGTCTCATGGGCCGTAAACTCCATAAACCCCTCAAAAGTCCCTTGTAAACTCATGTTAGGCCTTGGAATAATTCTATTAATCACATGTGATTTGTTTTGGAACCATTTAACATCATTTTCTTGGAAAAATAGGAGTTTACGGCCATGGAGCCATGCTAGGCCGTAAACTCCCATAAATGGGTCTATTTGATGTTTTAAAATCATTTCAAGTCCTTAAACCAAGTCTAGAAATTATCCCCTTAGTGTTGGAAGTCCAAATTGCACCATAAACCACCCATCATGAGTTTACGGCCGTAAACTCATGGGGAATGGGTGTTTTGGCCGTAAACTACCTAAAGGGGGTGTTCCTTTGAAGTCCCAACTCATTTCCCAAGTCCCTCGGATCATTCATGTCCCTAAACGCCACCCGGGTCCCTCCAAACACTTGTATCGGAGTGTTATCGCGACTTGAAGCATTGTCCCTATCCAATAATCAATCTAAGTCCTAATTAGATACAAATGTGTATCTTTACATCATAATTAGGAACCTCGTGTGTTTACAAGTCCCGGATCAACTCTTAGCATCCAAACCGTCTCATATCTCGTCCGGTGAGTTCATACCCCTACGGCTTTTTCACTGTTTTCAATGTTTTCAGGGGGGGAATACAAGCAAACTATAACTATTTTCAAGTCATAACATTGATATGTTTCAAACTATATCTGACAACCTTATAAACTCTTTTACTCCTTATGTATTAAGCTGAGCATAAGGAATGACTTATCAAATACAACTAAATGAGATTTAGTTAAGAAAATAATCAAACTAATCAAATTATTATGGGAATAATTTGGGGGTCTTTACTGTTCTTTCTATTGTATACCAATGTCTATATCAAGTTATTAGATAAACTATGTCTGATTCAGTTTATCTACGTATCATTTGAATGTATTGTCAGATAATTTCATTGCATGTATCTATATTTTACTATACTATGTTTCATAATTTTCTATATGTCGATATCTTATGAGAACCCTGTGAATAGTTTAAGTACTGGTTTGTGAGATAGTCACTACCCTTTATGGATGATCAGTAAATCCTCCCCGGAAGTGTAACCAGAGTCTCCTGGAGGGAGAGCGCGGAATTTGTGAATAGATCTATTCGGGACTGACAATCCCACACCTTAACTGCTAACTACAGTTAGGCGGGCACGCCTGGGGTGACAAATTTCTGGATATCGTTTCGACATCTGACAAACGTCAAGGAGGTCACGTTGTCGTATTAGTATGGTTACCCGACTCACAACATGTATTAATATCAGCTTATTCACAGTTTGGGTTTAGAAACTATATCTCGTTCGGGATAGTGATCCCATGGTTTTGCATCTATATTTTATATCTCTTTCGGGATTGTGATCCCATGGTTTTGTTTCTAGATCTCTTTCGGGATAGTGATCCCATGGTATTATCAAACTATTTTATATCTATGTCCTATACGGGATAGTGATCCCATGGTTTATTTCTATATCTCTTTCGGGATAGTGATCCCATGGTATTAACCAAACTATTTTGTATCTAGTTCGGGATAGTGATCCCATGGTTTTATGCCTATAACTTGTACGGGATGTCTTTCCCCATGGTCTTTAACTATATCTTATATGGGATAGTGATCCCATGGTTTTGTATCTATATCTTATACGGGATAGTGATCCCATGGTTTTCCAAATTTGTATCTTATTCGGGATAGTGATCCCATGGTTTCAATCTATAATTACATATATACATCAATTTATCTCGTGTTTAGTCCGGGATGATAGTCCCATGATCTTAAACCTGTACTTTCAGATGTGTCAAACTATCTTATATGTCTTTCGGGATAGTGATCCCAAGATTTTCATTATATAGTTTGTGTGTTAAACTATACTTTGTGATATACAAACGATCTTACAATTAGGAAAATACGGGATTTTCCTGGGGTAAAATACAATACATAATTGAATTGGTAACAAATGATAACTTAACCAACTTCACATAAGAAAATATGGGATTTTCTTGGATAACAAGTATTTTCGGAAACTAAAGGAAATCGATACATTTTCATAAAACAAAACCGCTTATGAACTCACCAGCTTTATGCTGATTTTCAAACCGCTTGTATTCTCAGGTCCAAGTTAGACAGGTACCCGGTGATCTCTTTTGATGAAGACGGAGTGCGTGAAGACTCGCCTCAACTTTTGTTAATTTGATGCATATGTATATCTTGTATAACTTTACTTTTGAAACAAATGTAAACTTTCATATATATATATATATATATATATATATATATATATATATATATATGTAATGTTTGTTTACTGTGATTACTATGTACATTGGATTTGATACACAACGTGGTAGTCCACCCCGGAAATGTTTCCGCCTTTGATTTTCGGGGTGTGACACTCTGATTTATTAATATTTCTATAGAGTTCTCCCTTCACATCTTCTGCATCAGTATTTGCAGATACAATAAGTTGATTCATATATTAGTAATTATTATCTATTTAAGCTAAATCTGATTCACATTACATATTAGGAATATTATAAGATAAGAGTAATGAAGATATATGTTAAGTAGTTGTTGGACAAGATCTAGCAACCATCATATAAATACCAACAAACTCTTTCTTTTTCTTTCCCTTAGCTTCTTCTTCATTCTCCATCTTTTTCTCATTTTTGCATGTTTTCTTCACTTCACTCTCTTTGTATTCTTCTTCTACACCACAAGATTTATGAATTACAATCAATGCACCATGAGTTTGATTTCTCATTTCCTCGTCATCTAATCTTGAAGACCAAACTTGATACCATCCTTTATCATATTCTTTTCCCTTCACATCCAAATCAATATTCTTTGTCTTATTATTCAATTCTTTAATTTCATGTACCTATTAAGCTTCATTTTTGACTTAATCTCTCTTCTCCATTTTCGTTTTCAACGTACAGTCTGTTTTCAGATGATTCTTACCCTTGCAAAAGTTGCAATCACATACATAGACACTAATATTTTCTTTTATGTATTTGATTCCAAATCAACATTAGTTTATTTTTAGAAAACTCATTTGATTTTGTTACTTGATCATTATGTTTGCAATTAGAAAGGATCTCTGATTATTGTTACCTTTGAAGTTGCCCAAACGGGATTTCTTATAAAACTTCTTTTCTTGGATGTTATTAGAGTAATAAGCAATCTATTCACCATCTAAATTAATAAAAAAAAAATTCAGTTTCTTCAACATTTCCTTCTTCTGTGTCATTATCTTTCACATTGTTTCTTTGACTGAGTTTCAATGCAAGTGCAATTGGACCACCATATGAATCTTTTTCTCTTTCTTTTTCCTCCATCATTTCTTTTACCTCACTTTCATGTGACTTTAACGAACTATACAACATAGTTATAAAATATGACTAAAATTTTTCATGATGCTTATTCATTAGAGCAATATTTTTCCATTCTCTACCAAGACATTTGATAAAATTGATAGTAATTTGATAAAATTGATACTTATTCATTAGAGCAATATATTTCATGTGATGAAACTTATAAATCAAATTATTTTAATGATCAAAAGCCTGATCAATAGTTTCAATTTCCTTTTGAATGAAGTCATTGAATTCTGATATCAAACGGGTTTTCTTCAGCTTATCAATGCCTTTGAATTTTAACTTCAATTGATTTCATATCTCTTTTCCTAAATTCCAACCATCAAAATAATCATATAAATTTATAGAAAGCCCGATTGATAATTCATGCATTCACTATTTATCATTATCAACTTTCTTCTTGTTTGTTGCAAGAACAAAATCATTATCAATTCCACGACCAAATCGACCAACAAGATATGGAACTATCATGCCTTCTTTAATTAACCTCCATAAATCTTCACCTAGACTAGTCAAATAATCATCCATATGATCCAACCATTGATCATGATGATCATACAGTAACATCAAAATTTTTATAGAAGAAACAAGAAGATTAGCATAGTTAATCTTCATATAAGTGTTAAAATTTTTCATTGAATCAAGTAAACATGATCTAAAAACATCAAAAAACTTTGAAGAAACAAATGTCTAGAGTGGAAAGAAGATTTGAGAACAAATTCAAATATTTAATTAAATATGAATAAAATTATCCAAAGAGATAAAAGAATCCCACTCTAATACCAGTTTTTGAGCACTAGA
Organism: Lactuca saligna; assembly: GCF_052625555.1. Taxonomy (NCBI): domain Eukaryota; kingdom Viridiplantae; phylum Streptophyta; class Magnoliopsida; order Asterales; family Asteraceae; genus Lactuca; species Lactuca saligna. Next base: position 159,135,706 of record NC_136417.1, read on the forward strand.
CTATAGAACCATTAAACATTCAATGCAAAAGTATGAACATAGAGAAGTAAATACTACATTATGTTCTTTGATTAGATGAAATAAATTATTATAATGAGTAACTTGAATAAGATTGATGTTATGAGTGTCTACAATTGATAAGAAATGACAATCACCATGAGTATGTGTGTGTGTGTGTGTGTATATATATATATATATATATATATATATATATATATATATATATATATACACGAGCAAGTGGTGAGGACACATCCAATCATAATGTAACACGTGGACATTGACATTCTAGCACAACAAACTATCTTAGACTAACATACACACTAACCACTTCAGACAACATGATAAATAGATAATACAAAGGAAATTAGTAATTTTTATCAACTATTTAATAATATACTATACTTCAACGTGCTTCAGTACTTTGGATCACATAACTTCAACAACTTTCTGCTTCAGACACTTCACTACTAGAAACATAACCTAACATAAAGCTTTGGAACTAAACTTGTTTGTGATTTCCAACAAAGGAATCACCAATTCAATCCCTTGGCATCCTTGGATTTGACTCACTTCAAGATGTAATAAGAAGTGCAATGACTCATTAGAATTTTGTTTAATGAGAATCAAATCGTTAATAGCTTTTGGCTAGTAAGAGTTTTAGATGTCATCGTATGCTTTCAAAAAGCTCTAATGATCTCTAAAGGTCTAAATGATTAAATAATTAATAATATATGATTTATTTTAGTATATATAAGGTTAATAACCTTTATTTAGTCCATACGAATCCCTTGGGAAAGTTTGGTGAGCATTGGCAGTCATAAGTGAAAATTACATAGACTTTTTCAAAATTCTGCACAAAATGGGTGTAAAGTGGAAATGACACAGGGCATGTCATCTTAGGCATAAGTGACATGGGGAATGTCACTATAGTGTAATGTGACACATGTCATGTTGACTGTTTTGCAAAGTTTACTTTATATTTGAAAATTCTAGTATTCGATCTCCAATGCTCTCAAACTTTAAATATAAGATAATAAGAGAAAATAAGATTATTGGGGAAGTCAAAATATTAAAAACCTTAAAAGGGTATTTTAGTCATTTTATAACAAATGTTTGGTAATGATAATAGTTGGTTTTTAAGAGGTATACAAGCTTAAGGCAAGGATAAGGTGTGTACTATTGAATACATGCCCTATAAAATGAATTATGATGATTTCAAAATGTGAAGTATTTTAATCTTGTATAAATTACATGTTATGCATTTTCATTAGATGTGCATGTAATTTTGCATTGCATACAAATGATTCCTTGAAGAGTATTAAGAAAGTAAAATAGGTTGAATGATATGCTAACTATATCATAGTATTCATTGCTATCAAAATGAGAGTGGAAAAGACTTGTGTGTCCTTCAAAATACATGCAAATGAGCCTGATGAAGACCAATGAGTAGTGTGATATGCCCTACTTATGAATAAGGGTATCTACCTCATTTATGCGAACGATGAATGATAGGTCACCCGTACCTTAATGGCAACGATTAAAAATAGGAGAAAAGTCATCATATAAGTTTCTTTGTGCTAATTATATCTTAGTCTTCATTGCCATTAAAATGAGAAAACAATGAATAAGAAGATAAGTGAAATGAGGTATAGGTGTAGTTGCATGTTGCATTGCATTTTCTCCATTTATATGCTTTGAATGTTATATTTCTTAAATATGTCAAGATGAAAAGAGTCATGAGTTGTAAAAATATTTTTGAGAAAACATTGTGTTTTAAAACAAAACGATGACCGGTTTTAAATTAAAGAACGAAGATTGTAGGAAAGAGTTTTCAAATGATTTTTAGGGATACCTCATAGGTCAACGAATGAGTCATTTCATGACTACAAAAATGTGTAAATCTTGATAATACTAACAGGTCATTCCTAATGCTTCGGTAATACTCACATGCCATTCTCAATGCTAACATACTCTTTTGACATGTATTTAGGTGCAAGTAGTGATTGAGGATCAGAGGATGTTGGGATATTTTTTAGGCCACTACGATGAAGTGGTAACTTGCTTATGTAATGATATTTGAATTGTTTACTCTGCTCTTAAAACTCCTTGAAACCCTAAATTGTTTATTAAAGCTTTAGAGACCTTGGTGACCATTTTCCATAAATGATATTTATTTACTATTAAAAAGTAATCTAAACCATTGTTAAATAGAAAACCAAAAGAGGGGTATTTCAATGTGGTAGCAAAACTTAAGTTTAACTGAACTAGGTGCTTAGTGTAGTATCTAGACATAAACTAAGTGCAATAAGTATGTTGAATTGGTTAGGTAGAGTTTCCTTTGCAGTTAATTATGCGGAATTATGTCTATAGTTTCTAATTGCTTAATTATTCTATTACGACTACCATGTAACTTGTCAAAATGGTGAGCTTGAAGTCAACCTCAAATTATGGAGGAGAATATGGTTGAACAAGTTGAACTAACCTTGTTATAGCAGATTCAAGAAATAATGGCAATGAAAGAGGAGAAAATACTTGGAAAATGCAAGAAATCCTACAAGATCAAGAGGAATGTAATACCTATCTTTCGTGACCAGGTGTCACTTCAGAAGATATAAAATGATATGAGGTAAGTAGGTGAAATAAAGAGTGGATTTACTATGTATTGGATATTTTCTATTTAGAAAAATAGAGTTGATAAAATGATATATCTTTTAAAGAGGAATGCATGGATATAAAGATCGTCGAAAATAGAGTTCGTATGTGAAAGTTTAAGTTGTTTGAAGTTGAGATGAAAGTACGTTGCTATTTTTAGAAAGTCAATGGAAGTCAAAGTAAACGGTCAACTTTTGACCACCATGACGTGAAGGTATATTAGGCACGATGTGGCAACGAGTGAATTATAATTACACATGTCAACCAGAGATCAACACATGACGAGACAAAGTCTATTCAATTACCAATTACCACAACATGGGAATAAATGTGCCACCACGTGGAATGAGGCGAGTCACCTAAACACTTGGTGGAAGAGTATGTCACATGGTGAACCAAGATTCATTTAATTGCCACGATGTTGCACATAGATGTCCATGATATGGCAACTGTAGGGTATAAATATATGAGTCACGTGACATTTGAGGGACTTTTGGCACGTAGAGATGCTGCTTGGGAGTCATTTGCGGGAGACTACTACGGTGAAGTTATATCGTTATACGAATGATATGGGGATGAATTACCAGATAAGTTAAGGTATCTTTCACATGTTAAGTCGTATTTATAAAAATTGATTATTATTATTAAGATTTGATAGACCCGGATGTATTATTGGTATTCGTGATATGGTGTTGTCACGAACCTGTTGTTAAGATCAGTGAGTAAATCTTACAATTAAAGATTTGGTCGAGACTATAAGGGTTATAAACCTTAATTTTTGAGAAATATCCATTATGAGAGATTTAGTTAATGGTTTACGGGTTAAGCCTATTATGATTATATTATGAGATTTTATTAGTTTGGTGACAAGAGCTCCTGGAGCGTAGCTAATAGTGAGTAATGACAAGTTTTGAGAAAAATTGTTAATTGATGATAAGGTGCTACCATATGACGAGCTGATAGGTTTGAAGGATTGAAATCAAAACTTGAATAAGTTTGATGACTAACCAGGTGAGTAACAATACTCAAACATCCATTGATATGTTATTTGTGATTTAAATTACATGATTTATATGACTAATTATTAATGAGTAAATTAATTGATATTGGAAAGATCTATTATTCTGAGAGATTAATACTTGATTAATAGATTAATTTTGATTGATGAGATAGATTATAACTAAGAGATAGATTACATTAAAAGATAGATCATTTTTGAGAAATTACTTGTATTAAATTTGTGATATATGTGATATTAATGATATTTGTAATATACGATATGTGAACTATATTAAGATCTAATTAATTGATTATTGTTGAAAGATTATTGAGTATCGAGAAATAAATCATTATTGAGGGACTGATTAAAATTGAATGATTAATGCTTGATTAATAGATAAATTATTAATAGGATAGACTACTGATGTGATAGATTCTGATTGAGATATATAATAACAGAGAAATTGATTATTATAGAAAAATAGATTATGACTGGGAGAGAGATCATATAATTGAGAGATTGGCTAGATCAAGAATTTAATTATTAATAAGATAGATCCTTAATGAGATAGAATGTTCTTGAGGTATATTCTTGATAGGTTATTGACTGAGGTATATGATCTAATTGATAGATTGATTATGATAGAGAGATGGATCATGATAGAGAGAAAGAGAGAAAGAGAGAGATGATTGATCAGGACAGAGAAATAGATTATTGACAGAAAGGTAAGTCATTGATTTAAAGACAAATTACAAATGAGTGATAGATTTTTATTGAGAGGTTTGTTATGACAATATCACGATTTAATATAAACAAATTGCTATATATGTGAGGAAATGAGTTATTATGTGATTTATATGATTTATTTGATTATGTTACTGTAGCTATTACTCACTAAGTCGTAAGGCTTGTGTTGTTGTGATGATTTATTTTTAAGTATATTATTGTGATGCTCGAGTCCATCCTATACTTGAGGCCAATACGATCCTTGTGATAACTACTAGTATTCCAAAGTACTAATGTACACTAAAATTGTTATAAAATTTAAAATGAGAAATGAAATTTTGGGATGTACTAGGTATGAAATCATGGGCTTTACAAGTTGGTATCGAAGCCGTGGTTTAAGTGAATTAGGTTCTTATAGTATATTCCTAATCTTAAAACATAGAATATAGATGACAACTGATATGATCTGATAATTATAAGTTAGATATATTAGTAGAAAATTTTGATATATATATATATATATATATATATATATATATATATATATATATACATATAAATAATGTAATGGATAATTGAAGAGAGAGTTGGGGAGTATGATTTTGAGATCCATAGTGAAATATGTGGCACAATGACTGGTGATATACAACAAAGTGATATGAGATACACGTTGTAATTGGATTGATAAATTACAATGCACTTTTCTAACCATGACATGGCTTTAAAGTTGAATGTTATAATTAAGTTGTATAGAACATGATGTGGGAAGAATGATACCACGATGTGGTTGGTATGAGACCACAACATGGTTACAAGAGTGAGTAGATAAAGGTAATGTAGTTAAGGTAGCTGCAACGAGATGTAAATCTTCCACGACGCGAACTGAAAGTAGAGTGCTATAATTGATCTATGGAGAACATGACATGGCTGAACCATGACGTAATGATGATAATACCACATGATGGTAACAAAGAGTGAGAAATAGAGACCATGACATGAAGAGAAGCTTACTACGAGATGATGCTTATTGGAAAATGAATTAGAATTCATATAGGAAAGTGATAACGTACCTTTAATGAAATACACAAGGTGTAGTTAAGGAGAACGCATGGCGTACTTGACCTAAGTGTAAACCCTAAAATCAGGGATTTGAGCCTTATTTAAACAACCTTAACCCTCATAAACCCTTACACCATCAGCCTCCATTCTCCTAATCGACCCCTTGCAAACCTAAATCTCCATTTGTGAAGTTTAGAGCCTTTTCAAGTTTTTATGTTCATCTTTGAAGGGAGGAACTTTTGGCAAGCACTTGAGAAGTTTCAAACCTTGTGGATCTGAACTTTACATCTCCTTAGTATACTCCAGGAAGTATAAAATACTAAACTTGATGAACATTTTACTAGATCTTGTTAGTTGTAAGGTTTATGTGCTTTTTGGTCCCATAATCTTGGTGTAGTCGAGTATGAGCCACTTCAGACCTTATAAGTAGCCTTTTCAGACGTTTTGAAGTGCATGGAGTCATGAAAATGTAATTTTGATCCTTTCTTTTCATCCTTGCATGATTCGTAGGTCTTAGAATCTTATGATAAGTAAGGGTTTTGGATTTTAAACTTTCTTGCAATGCAAAGACATAAAGTTGGAAATTTTATGATTAAGGATGTTATTTGGGGTTAGATCTGAGATTTGGATGTAAGGCCTTAAGTGAATAAATGCTTAATGAAGAATTTGGAATTTGAATGAGTACACAGGGCATACCTAAGGGTAGCCAACGTGTAGCTCTAAGGAGTCCCATAAAATGCCACGCCAACCTCTACGTTAGGTGTAGAGTTGGAGTACGCATGACGTACTCGGTCTGTTCATGACCCTTGACTTTGACTATTGTTCATTGAATATTGTAGGTTCCTATGTAGAAATAAGAGTAGATCACTATGGATTTCATCACAAAGTTGATGTGGAAAGCTAATGGGTTTGATGCGATTTGCGTCATTGTCGACCGATTGACCAAGAGTGTTCATTTTCTCGCCATTTCGAAGAGTTCTTTGAACGAGAAGGTGGTCAACATATACATACAAAAGATTTTTGCTTGCCATGGTGTACGTGTTTCTATCGTGTATGACCAAGATCTTCATTTTACTTCTCAGTTTTGGCAGAACTTTCATGAGGAGTTGGATACGATACTGCATTTCAGCACTGCTTATCACCCCAGACGGATTGACAGAGTGAGAAGACCATACAGATGCTCATGGATATGATGAAGGATTGTGTCATTGATTTTGGTGGGAGTTTGGATTCCTACCTGTTGGATATAGTGTCTAAGTCCATAACTATATTCGGTATGTAGTTGACCCGACCCGGCATGGTCCATTTGGGTTGCACTTCACCCGAACAATTTATGGATAATATTTGAGAATAGTACAAGTTATGATTTATTAACATATTATAAGTTCTAATATATTAATATAAGACCATATTATTAAATTAGTATTGATCTATAATTAATCTAGGATTAATTTAGAGATCAAAGATATTACTAATTAAATATGGGCTTGTATATTTATATAGTGTGGGCTAATGCTTATTTGGAATGGGCTAGGCTTGCATGGAAAAGTCCATGGATACTCCATGGAGCTTTAACCTATGGATCTCATGGAAATGAAGAGACATGGGTATTAGGGTTTACATGGATGTAACCCTAATCCACCACACTATATAAAGGAGCCTTTGGTTCTTGAAATCATACTAGTTGACACTTGTTGAGGTGAGGGCCGATTTCAAGATAGTAGTGACTATTCTCTCAAAGTTCCAAGTTTGTGGTGATTTGTGATTTCCATTTGAGGCATTCACATTATTGTGGCTAGGCTCTAAAACTCCAAGCAATCAACTACTACTACAAGGTAAGTATTTCTACTAGCTTTATTTGATTCATGTTCCCCATGCCATGCCAGTTAGGATATAAACCTTGGAAAAATAATTATTTGCATGTATCTTAGACAAACATAGATCCAAGGTTTATTACGGTTGCATGTACACTTAGGAAGTGTTAGAATGCTCAAAACCCATCAGTGGTATCAAAGCCTAGGCTAGTTTGTTTGATACTTTATGAAATATAGTTGAAAAAGTCAAAAAACTTGTTGTCTGCCAGTTGAACTCGCCGAGTCCATGGGGGGACTCACCGAGTTCATGTGTATCTTCAACCTACTCGGCGAGTAGGTTTATGCACTCGACGAGTAGGAGCGACAGGGTGCAGATTTTCGACTTTAGTTGCTGGAAATGGACTAGAAGCATTACCCTAAACTGTTTTGGTACTTGAAAACTTGTTTTAGAAGGTGTAATGTCTTTGCTAATCCATTTACAACAACTTGTTATCAAAATTACAAAGTTTTATGTGTAATTTTTGATTCATGAAAGTTTTCATATTCATGTTCTTGATCTTATGACGTTAAATGATCATAGGAATTATTTGTAACCTATGTGGTAGTTTAATTCTTGATCATAATGTGTTTTAATGGAATCCATAACTTGTCCTCAAGTTATGGAAAACGAAGAGTCACACTTGAATTAAAACCATTAAAAGAACACAAGAGTTAGAAAAATGAAGAGTCTTCATTTTTATTACTCTATTTAACTCATAAGTTACAAGAAATGAAAAGTTTTGAAAGTTTACAAAACTTGCCCTCAAGTTTTGGAACAAGTAAAGTCATATTAAACTTTAGTTCCAACCCTTAGAATTTTAAAAGTTAAAATTCAACCCTTATACTTATAATATTATAAGTTAATAATAATATATATATGTATAAGATCAAAGTCGTCTTACCGCTAGTACGTCTCATTCACGAAGCTAGTCTATAAGGTGGGTATAAGGTTGTTGCCTATAAAATGGCAACTTAATGGGTTTCCACTCTCACCCACCGCTTGCTTGACTAGTGCAGTGTCGTTATCCGAACGGGTAAGACAAGGACTTACAAATTCTCATTAAAAGTATGATGAATATTATAAAGTAACTAAATGTTTTATTAAATTCCTAATCTTAGTTACTTTAGGAAAAATGTGAATAAGGTGCTAATCCATGAAATTACACTTTACACTTTGTCTAAGTCGTTAGTGGAGCGTGTGTGGTTAACCGGCAGACTAACTTAGACTTAACAAGGTAGGTAAAGGGTGACTTAATATTTATCATAGTATCAATGGAGCGTGTGTGGTTAACCGGCACATCGATTGAGGGGTAATTTATTAAGGGTACCAAGTAATTTGCATGGTTACTTCACACCCCGTTTTGTGATCCTCGACATCCCAGTCACAAAACTTGGAGGGCACACTCGAGATTGAAACAAGCCTTTGAAAAAGTTCATTGAATCTCAAAAGAATCTAGGAGTTTCTAAGAACGAAATTAAATATTTTAATATTTCGACTTTGGTGGAAATTGTTGAATCGTCATTCACCTACCTTTCAAATATGTTATTACTTAGATTACGACATACCTCTTCTAAGTATAATATATTGTGATTGGTTCCTAGTCTTAATACTACATTTTGGTGTTTTATTAAGGACTATTCCTATTTCTAAAATAAACATTTCTTCTTCTCAGATGTCTGCAAACACTGCTGCTTCTGGCTCTAATCCTAATGGCTCGTTTTCTCTTATGAACTTGTGTGGGAAAGTCACTTTTGATGGATCCAAATTTAATGAATGGATCAGAAACATCAGAATGATTACTCGCTACGAGGACAAGGAATATGTCCTCGATAAGGAGCTTAAGGAGATTGATGAGACAGTCGCAACTCGTCAAGAGATCACTGAGTTTATGTCACACCCCAAAACCATGAATGGCGGAAACGTTCTGGGGTGGAGGACGTCATGTAAAGTATCACAACACAGTATAACAGTAAATAAGCAAACAACATCATCCATTTCATTAAATATATAACTTTAATACAAGCGTGTTCTGTATAGTTATAGACACCAAAAATAATGTAAATCAAAATAATAAGATGAGTCTTGGATGCGCTCCATCTTCCCAAAAGCTGGTCCCGGTAGCTGTCTACTTATGACCGTAGAATACAAGTTATTTTGAAAGAGTTTATCAGCATAATGCTGGTGAGTTCATAAGTATTTTAGTGTCGGTGTTTGTTATCAAAACGTTTGAACATGTCTCAAATGTAAGTTTGTAAAATGTATGCAAGTGTTTGTAAAAGTTTGAATCTCTCAGAAAAACCTATATTTTCTATTAAAGTAGCCTTCTACCAAGTCTTAACTGTTTTGTATGTTCGTTTACTGTAAAAGTGTGTAACTTACTCAAGTGTAACTATCATTCTCAACATATAGTTTGTACATAAATGTTTAAGTGAAAACATCACTAATTGTGTAAAGAGGAAATTAATGTAGTACTGTAGTGTTGTATTATAGGAACTACTGCTGTACTAACCACCTTAAACCGGATTTATATTAAGGCATCATGTGATTAATTGTACCATACTATCGACTCGATAAACAACGACAAATGTAGGTCGTAAAATGATATGACGTTTGGCACCCGCAGACCTGCAGGTCCGGCTGTAGCTAGCAGCAAGGTGTAGGATAGTCAATCCAATATAGATCTATATGCAAACTCACGCTCTCCCTCCAAGAGAATTCTGGCTACAACTCGGGCCATGACATTTAAGGCATGCTCCGATACAGTGGATCACAATTGTTAACGTATTCATGTATATGTAATGTAATGTTACTTGTTCTAGTATCGTTGTATATGTTCTTCTCTAGTATAGTTGTATATGTTCTTCTCTAGTATAGTTGTATATGTTCTCTTTCTAGTATAGTTGTATATGTTCTCTTAGTAATGTAATGTATATGTTCTCATAGTAATAAGTATTGACTCATAAATGAACTGACACATTGATCTAGAAATTGTAGTAGTATAATCTTGTGTTACCCCAATGGTAACTTACTAATGATGTAACTAATACGCGTGAATATGGAAGTACTTTTTATGTCTATATATGTACAATTGATACGACTTTCGGATGACTACCCGAAATCCCACCAGACCACATCTCAAGCGCGAAAAGGAAATAGGGTAGATGGCCTTCCTAATTCGTTTAAACATTTCTTATATATCTACACATATATGGACATGTAATTTATGAGAAGTATAACAAAGTTTAAATAAAACTATTTGGTAAGAAAAGAGTTTGTAAAACATTTTGAAGTAAAGCAGTTTGATAAACAGTTTGAACAGTGATAAAATCATTGGTTCTATAGTTATTAATCACATGTGATTGATGTAATAACTATAAGTATTTAACTTGTATTCCCCCATAAAAGTATTTAAAATATTGAAAAGTATTTCAAAGGTTAATTAAAGGGGTATGAACTCACTTGTGGTGAGTGGATTGGATTGAAGTATCGGATACCGTGCTAGGTGGCAAACGGAGACTTGTACACACGCACGAGCCTAGTTATCATATAATGAACATATGTATAACTAATTAGCCTTATTATAACTAATAATATGAGTTGGGACACTCTAGAACCTGAAAAAACTTTGTTTCAAGTGTTAAAGTTCACAAGGTTTGCATCCAAGTGCTAGTAGGGCATAACTAGGGTGTTTGGGGTCCAAGGGTAAACTCCTTGGGAGTTTAAGGTCTAAATGACCTTTACCCTTGGAGTTTACGAAAGTAAAATCTAGGTTTTATGGTCCAAACTCCAAATATTGAAATCCATGAGTTGTTTTGGAGTTTAACAAGTCCATAGAAGTAGCCTTGCTAAGTGGTTTAGCTCTTGGAATGGATTAAGACCACAAAACACCATCCTTGAGGTGTTTACGGCTTAAGGGTATTTTCCCTTGGGTTTACTACCGTAAACCCTTATGGGAAGTGGTATTTCCATTGTTTCAAGTCCTTATCACAACTAGGTAAACATCTAAGTTAGTCTTTAGGGTTAATAAAGGAAAATGGCTCATTTAAACACCTTTTTGGGTGTTTACGGTTCTGGGGCATCCTAAGACCATAAACACGTATAAATGGTGATGTTTGGTGTTTTTGACAGCTTAAACATATCAATGGAAGGTTAAAATATGTTAAGGTAAGTATAGGGCTTCAAACTAGGGCTTAAAATGGGACTTAAGCCAAATTTGAGGGACTTTATGGTGTTTGCGGTCCAAACATCTTCTTGGACCGTGAACACCTCAATCATGGTGTTCTTGGCTGATTTCCTTGGTGTTTGTTTGATATACTAGCTTACAAGCACTTAAGGATGAGAGTACTTACTATAATGGTGCTTGATTCGAGCTAAAAGAGCGAAGAACACTTAGTGTGTGTTCTTGGTGTTCTTGGTGTTTTGGAAATCTAATCAAAATACACAAATAAACGGATGAATATGTGTACAAACACTAGATTAAGTGTTTTACTAACTTGGAATGGTTAGAACACTTATAAGATCGGAGTTTTGGAATTAAATGTTGGATGATAGTTGAAAGAGTTTTCGGGAGTTTACTCTTTTCACTATTTGGGGAGTAAACACAATGACTAGTTTATTGGGGAGTAAACTCATACATAGGCATGATTTTACGGTTTTTGGGTGATTCATAAACCCGAAACATAAAAGTTTAGCCGGGTGATTCTAATACGCGAAGTGTTTGCGGTTTTCAAAATAAAAACCCGGGACGACACTTTCTTTCACCCGTTCGTTTAAAAATAATATTAAAATAATCAAACGAACTTTATATTTCTTAAAAATAAGAAATAATGATATTAATTTATGATACAAAGTGGTTGACTTTTAGGGTTTGACCAAAACAAATTTTTTGAGTTGTCATATCATCCCCCCGTTAAGGGAATTTCGTCCCAAATTAAAGTCTAAGAAAATAAAGTAGTTACAAATAACTAAGCAAAGAGATGAGGGTATTTCAGTTTCATCTGATCCTCGCATTCCCAAGTGAATTCCGGTCCTCGCTTGGCGTTCCAGCGAACCTTCACAATCGGGATACGGCTTTGTTTCGTCTGCTTGACCTCACGGTCAATGATCTCTACAGGTTTTTCCACGAAGTTGAGGCTCTCGTTGATCTCGATCTCGTTGAGTGGGATTACAAGAGTCTCATCAGACAGACACTTTTTCAAGTTAGATACGTGGAATGTAGAATGTACGTTACAAAGTGTGTCGGGTAGGTCGAGTTTGTAAGCTACGGGGCCGACTCTTGCGAGAATCTCGAAAGGTCCTATGTACCTCAGATTAAGCTTCCCAGGCTTACCTAAGCATATCAAGCCCTTCCAGGGTGAGACTTTGAGAAGGACTCGGTCTCCCACCTGAAATTCCAAAGGTTTTCTTCGCTTATCAGCGTAGCTCTTCTGTCGGTCTCTAAAGGCTTTCAATCGTTCACGAATCTGAACGATTTTCTCTGTTGTTTCCCGAATGATCTCCGGACTGGTGAGAGTACTGTTAGAAGATTGCCCTTGGCTAATTGGGTATCACCCACTTCAGCCCAGCACAGAGGGGATCTGCACTTTCGGCCATAGAGGGCTTCAAATGGAGCAGCCTTGATGCTCGTGTGATAACTGTTATTATAAGAAAACTCGACAAGGGGTAAATGAGTATCCCATGCATTTCCGAAGTCAATCACACAAGCTCTCAACATATCTTCAAGTGTTTGGATGGTCCTCTCACTTTGTCCTTCGGTCTGTGGATGGTAGGTTGTGCTCATGTCTAGCCTTGTTCATAGGGAATATTGTAGTGATTGCCAGAATCTTGAGGTGAACCTACTATCTCTATCGGAGATAATGGATATAGGCACACCATGTACCTGTACGATTTCCCTAATGTATGTTCTAGTAAATTTCTCCATCTTTTTGGTTTCTTTGATAGATAGGAAGTGTGCAGACTTGGTCAATCTATCGACGATGACCCATATGGTATCAAGTCCACCCGTTGTCCTGGGCAACTTGGTTATGAAATCCATAGTGATCCGCTCCCACTTCCATTCTGGAATCTTTGGTTGTTGCAGTAAACCGGAGGGCTTCTGGTACTCGATCTTAACCTTTGCACAAGTAAGGCATTTACTTACGAAGGTAGCAATCTCTGATTTCATATTAGGCCACCAGTATAGCTTTTTAAGATCTAGATACATCTTATTTGAACCTGGGTGGACGGAATACCGAGTGTTGTGCGCCTCGGTCATGACCAAGTCTCGGAAACCACCGTGTTTCGGTGTCCAGATCCGGTCCATGAAATATAAGGCTCCGTCACCCTTGGCTTCTAAATTCTTGTCTATTCCTCTGAGGGATTCACTCGGCACATTTTCAGGTTTCATGGCTTCAAGTTGGGCCGCCTGAATTTGTTTAAACAAGTTTTAATGGATGGTTATTGACAATGACTTGACCCTGCGACCAGAATATTCCTTCTGACTTAGGGTGTCTGCTACTACGTTGGCTTTACCCGGATGATAACGAATATCGCATTCGTAGTCACTGAGTAGATCGACCCACCGTCGTTGTCTCATGTTGAGCTCCTTCTGATCGAATATGTGTTGTAAACTCTTGTGGTCCGTAAATATAGTGCTTTTCGTCCCGTACAAGTAATGTCTCCAGATCTTCAGAGCAAACACCACGGCTCCTAGTTCAAGATTGTGGGTCGTGTAGTTAACTTTGTGTGTCTTCAACTGTCTATAAGCGTAGGCTATGACCTTACCTCACTGCATCAGAACACACCCGAGCCCTTGGTTCGATGCATCGCAATAGACTACGAAGTCTTCTATCCCTTCGGGGAGAGATAGTATTGGTGCGGTGCACAAGGCTCGTTTGAGCGTTTGGAACGCTCTTTCTTGTTTCTCTTCCCAGTCAAAGGCCACACCTTTCTGGGTCAGGGTTGTAAGAGGTTACGCTATTCGGGAGAAGTTCTGTATGAATCTGCGGTAGTAGCCAACGAGGCCTAGAAATTGACGAATTTTTGTAGGCATCTTTGGTGCTGACCATTTCTCAATGGCTTTAATTTTGGATGGGTCCACGTGGATTCCCTCTTCGCTTACCACGTGTCCTAAGAATTCGACTCTTCGGATCCAAAATTCACATTTCGAGAACTTTGCATAGATTTTCTCCGTTCGTAAAGTTCCTAAAACTTGTCGCGGGTGATCGCCATGCTCTTCCTTACTTCAGGAGTAGATCAGGATGTCGTCAATGAAAATGATGACGAACTGATCCAAGTAAGGTCGACATACTATGTTCATCAATTCCATGAAAACTACGGGCGCATTAGTCAATCCGAATGGCATCACCACGAACTCGTAGTGTCCGTAACGAGTTCGGAAGGCTGTCTTTGGAACATCCTCCTCTAGTACTCGTAACTGGTGATATCTGGATCTCAGATCAATTTTGGAGAAGTAACTCGCCCCTTGCAGTTGGTCAAATAGATCGTCTATGCGCGGTAGAGGGTATCGATTCTTGACCGTCAGTTTGTTGAGTTCCCTGTAGTTGATACACATACGGAATGATCCGTCTTTCTTCTTAACAACCAAGATTGGTGCTCCCCAAGGTGAGAAGCTTGGTCTTATGAAACCCTTGCTGAGCAATTTGTTAAGTTGACCAGATAGTTCCTGCATCTCTACTGGTGCTAATCGGTAGGGCGACTTGGCTATTGGGACAGCTCCTGGGACTAAGTCGATTCTGAACTCGACCTGTCGTTGCGGAGGTAATCCTGGTAGCTCTTCTGGGAAAATGTCGGGGAAGTCGCTCACTACTGGAATGTTCTTTAGTTCTTTCGTTTCGAGGTTCGTGTCAACAATGTGAGCAAGGAATGCATGGTATTCTTTACGTAAATATTTCTGTGCTTGAATACTTGATATAATACGGAGACTCGCACCGGGTTTTTCGCCGTAGATGATAAGATTTTCGTTAGACGGGAGGTTTAGATGGACTGCTTTCTCGAAGCACATGATGCCGACGTGATGAAGGCTCAACCAATCCATGCCGATGATAACGTCGAAGCTTTTAATCGAGACCGACATAAGGTTGATTGGGAATGAATGGTTATCTAGAGTTAGGGTACCTCCTAAGTATATGCTATTGGTGTTTTCTGTTTTTACATTAGCCATTTCTACTGTGAATTGTTCTTTAAGTGAGTGGGGTTGTTGTTTAAGCATGCGGGCAAATTTATGGTTCACGAAGCTTCGCTCCGCTCCACTATCGAACAGAATGCATGCATAGGAGGTATCGAGGAGGAACGTACCAGTTACCACCGTCGGGTCAGCAACTGCTTCCCTATGGCCTATTCCCAGTACCCTCCCTGCTCCGCCAGCATTCTTCGCTTTGGGGCAGTCCCTCTTGTAGTGGCCTGTTTCACCACATCCATAACAGGTTGGGCTCACGCCAGAGTCGGGGACTTGGGTGATCGGCCTCGCCGGGGATTTGCAGAAATGGACGGTGTGTCCTTTCCTGTTGTAGTTAGAGCACTGCATTTCACGGCAGGGGCCTTTGTGTTGGAAGTTGCATTTGTTACACTTAGGCAAACTTCCAGCATACTATCTCACCGGAGCAGTATCAGCAGCAGGGGTTATCGCGGCATGAACAGCCACAACTTGCTGCTTTTTAGCAGCTCGCTGTTTCTTCTTGTCTTCCCAAAACTTCCGCTTAGTATCATCGGGTTTGGAGGGTTCCGGAATGGCTAGGGTTGTTGTTGTTGCAGGGGTTTTGACTCCATGGTCAATGAGTCGCTGTGCCAGTCGCTTAGCACTGTCGAAGGTAGCGGGGTTTGATGATAGGACATTCCCCTGATATGGAGGCACTAGCCCCCATATGTACCTTTCGATCTTTTTCCCTTCAGTGGGAACCATATTAGGGCAGAGGGCCACCAGTTCGCTGAATCTGGCGGTATAAGCGACAATGTTGGTGCCTTGCATGGTCAGGCTCCAAAGCTCCTGCTCTAATTTCTGGATTTCGCCTCTTGGGCAGTATTCCTCAATCATGAGGTCTTTCATTGTTTCCCAGCCCGTGTCGTTGGCTACAACGAGGGTTAGAGCTTTAACGTGGCCATTCCACCACGTCAGGGCCTTTCCTTCAAATGTGCATGCGGCATATTTGACTTTGCTCGCAGCAGGGCATGAACAAATTTCGAACACTGATTCAGTCTTCTCGAAACATTGCGAGAGGGAAATGACTCCGTCGGTCCCATGAAAGGACTTTGGCTTGCAGTTGGTGAAATCCTTGTAAGAGCACTCTCTCGAGCGCACAGGAGTTTCCACCGGAATAGAGTTAATAGGGGTTCCACCTCTGCTGGCATCAGTAGAGTGATACTGTGCCATGGCAGTTGCCACTGCTGCAGCTACGACAGCATTTAGGGATGCTGTATCGATGACCGGAGGTGGAGGAGGCGGTGGTGCAGGGTTTCGCCTTGTTGACTTTTGTGGAGGCATCTTTCAGCTATTAGTTTATAAAGATAGATAAAGTGGTAAGAATCAATCGTAGGTAGAGTGAGAGTGACACATGGACTAAATAGCCATAGTCTAACAATTAAATGAGTGTACGAACTGATATCACAATAGGGAGAAACAGTAGGAAAAACACAAGTGTACAGATTTCCCACAGATAGGTAGTTGTCAACAATACTGGTATTACTGATGTAATGAGTTTAATGAAAATCAACCTAACAGTAGGTCTTACATCATACCATACGGAAAGTTTGACAGTTCTTAGATTCCTAATTAGAGTACTGAAAATTAGGAATATTTTACAGATAAGTGCTACTTAGAGCACAGATGTTAAAGGCTAATCCTTAACCCAAAAGATAAAGATGTACTAGGCATCTTCTAACGGCGATGAGTATTCCTCGGGAGAACCCTGAGGTCTCTCATTTGACGTATCAATTCTAGAAGGTGTCGCTCATGGGCCCTTTGACGAGCTCGAAGTTCCATGACTTCTGCTTGAGGGGCAACCAGATGTTGCTGCAGGGTTTCATTGGTTCTCCGGGTCCGTTCCATGTCTTCTTCGAGACGGCGGATGCGGACTGTGTTGACACTAGAGTTGGAATCAATCTTCATGACTCGGTCGATGGCCGCTCGACCTTGTTCATCATTGCGTGCTATTTTGCGGATCATGACGGGCAGAACCCGATCCGCAGAGCCACCATCGCTAACGTAGTAAAAGGTTCGGTCCCCAAAGTAAGGTAAGGGTTGACCCTGTTCGTCACTCTAGCGATTCAAGTTGTTTACCCACAAGGGAGTGGGACCTGGAAAAGCTGGTTGAGGGTTGTTGTTCGGGGCTTGCCCTACTGGAGGTAGGTTGTTGACTTCGGGCTTAGAGTCCGATCCATCCGAGAAGCCTTCAGCTTGATGATCATCCAACGGAATTTGGTGCTCATCATCGGACTCTGCTTCGAGCCATCCTGCGTTTCCTTCATTTGGAAAGTACGGGTCACCGTGATGGAATCCAACCATTTAAATCTACGCGAGAAGAGAGGTATAAGAATGTAGTATATAAGTAGCTCATAGTAGTACAAAATACTCCTATAGTATTTTAGGCTTTACTGATCTATGTGTGGTATTGTTGGTAAGTTTTTAGACTTGTTAACATATCACAGCCATTCTAGGGCATATGCTAATCACTCCTCGGACCAGCATAGTTGATCAGGCTATGCCATTCCCAGGACTGACCATACATCCCCGAGCTTACATGTGATATTTAACAATCGTAATACTCTTGTTCTTGTCGTTGTGACACTGGTTTTAGTATGAATGCAGACTAGCATACTTAATTAAATATTTTAGTATTTAATGTATAGACTCTTTGTCAGAGTGTTTTAATCCCAAATGGGTTTATAG
This sequence comes from Lactuca saligna, assembly GCF_052625555.1. Lineage (NCBI taxonomy): Eukaryota > Viridiplantae > Streptophyta > Magnoliopsida > Asterales > Asteraceae > Lactuca > Lactuca saligna. Next base: position 159,153,882 of record NC_136417.1, read on the forward strand.
TTTAGTATATCTTTTACGGGTTGATATACTTGATTCACTATAAACAATGCTCTGATACCAATCTGTCACACCCCAAAACCATGAATGGCGGAAACATTCTGGGGTGGAGGACGTCATGTAAAGTATCACAACACAGTATAACAGTAAATAAGCAAACAACATCATCCATTGCATTAAATATATAATTTTAATACAAGCGTGTTCTGTACAGTTATAGACACCAAAAATAATGTAAATCAAAATAATAAGATGAGTCTTGGATGCGATCCATCTTCCCAAAAGCTGGTCCCGGTACCTGTCTACTGATGACCTAAGAATACAAGTTATTTTGAAAGAGTTTATCAGCATAAAGCTGGTGAGTTCATAAGTATTTTAGTGTCGGTGTTTGTTATCAAAACGTTTGAACATGTCTCAAGTGTAAGTTTGTAAAATGTATGCAAGTGTTTGTAAAAGTTTGAATCTCTCAGAAAAACCTATATTTTCTATTAAAGTAGCCTTCTACCAAGTCTTAACTGTTTTGTATGTTCGTTTATTCTAAAAGTGTGTAATTTACTCAAGTGTAACTATCATTTTCAAAATATAGTTTGTACATAAATGTTTAAGTGAAAAGATCACTAATTGTGTAAAGAGGAAATTAATGTAGTACTGTAGTGTTGTATTATAGGAACTACTGCTGTACTAACTACCTTAAACCGGATTTATATTAAGGCGTCATGTGATTAATTGTGCCATACTATTGACTGGATAAACGACGACAAATGTAGGTCGTAAAATGATATGACGTTTGGCACCCGCAGACCTGCAGGTCCGGCTGTAGCTAGCAGCAAGGTGTAGGATAATCAATCTAGTGTAGATCTATACGCAAACTCACGCTCTCCCTCCAAGAGAATTCTGGCTACAACTCGGTCCATGGCATTTAAGGCATGCTCCGATACAATGGATCACAATTGTTAACGTATTCATGTATATGTAATGTAATGTTACTTGTTCTAGTATCGTTGTATATGTTCTTCTCTAGTATAGTTGTATATGTTCTTCTTTAGTATAGTTTTATATGTTCTCTTTCTAGTATAGTTGTATATGTTCTCTTAGTAATGTAATGTATATGTTCTCATAGTAATAAGTATTGACTCATAAGTGAACTGACACATTGATCCAGAAATTGTAGTAGTATAATCTTGTGTTACCACGATGGTAACTTACTAATGATGTAACTAATACGCGTGAATATGGAAGTACTTTTTATGTCTATATATGTACAATTGATATATAATTAATATTGAAACGACTTTCGGACGACTACCCGAAATCCCACGAGACCACATCTCAAGCGCGAAAAGGAAATAGGGTGGATGGCCTTCCTAAGCCCTGTAAACATTTCATATATATCTATACATATATGGACATGTATTATGAGATGTATAAAAAAGTTTAAATAAATGTATTTGGTAAGAAAAGAGTTTGTAAAACATTTTGAAGTAAAGCAGTTTGATAAACAGTTTGAACAGTGATAAAATCATTGGTTCCATAGTTATTAATCACATGTGATTGATGTAATAACTATAAGTATTTAACTTGTATTCCCCCCCCCCCCCATAAAAGTATTTAAAATATTGAAAAGTATTTCAAAGGTTAATTAAAGGGGTATGAACTCACTTGTGGTGAGTGGATTGGATTGAAGTATCGGATACCGTGCTAGGTGGCAAACGGAGACTTGTACACACGCACGAGCCTAGTTATCATATGATGAACATATGTATAACTAATTAGCCTTATTATAACTAATAATATGAGTTGGGACACTCTATAACCTGAAAACACTTTGTTTCAAGTGTTAAAATTCACAAGGTTTGCATCCGAGTGCTAGTAGGGCATAACTAGGGTGTTTGGGGTCCAAGGGTAAACTCCTTGGGAGTTTACGGTCTAAATGACCTTTACCCTTGGAGTTTACGGCAGTAAACTCTAGGGTTTACGGTCCAAACTCCAAATATTGCAATCCATGAGTTGTTTTGGAGTTTAACAAGTCCATAAAAGTAGCCTTGCTATGTGGTTTAGCTCTTGGAATGGATTAAGACCACAAAACACCCTCCTTGAGGTGTTTATGGCCTAAGGGTATTTTCCCTTGGGTTTACTACTGTAAAACCTTATGGGAAGTGGTATTTCCATTTTTCAAGTCCTTATCACAACTAGGTAAACATCTAAGTTAGTCTTTAGGGTTAAAAAAGGAAAATGGCTCATTTAAACACCATTTTGGGTGTTTACGGTTTTGGGGCATCCTAAGACCGTAAACACCTACAAATGGTGATGTTTGGTGTTTTTCAAAGCTTAAACATATCAATGGAAGGTTAAAATATGTTAAGGTAAGTCTAGGGCTTCAAACTAGGGCTTAAAATGGGACTTAAGCCAAATTTGAGGGACTTTATGGTGTTTGCGGTCCAAGCATCTTCTTGGACCATGAACACCTCGATCATGGTGTTCTTGGCTGATTTCCTTGGTGTTTGTTTGATATAATAGCTTACAAGAACTTAAGGATGAGAGTACTTACTATAATGGTGCTTGATTAGAGCCAAGAACACTTAGTGTGTGTTCTTGGTGTTTTGGAAATCTAATCAAAATACACAAATAAACGGATGAATATGTGTACAAACACTAGATTAAGTGGTTTACTAACTTGGAATGGTTAGAACACTTACAAGATCGGAGTATTGGAATTAAATGTTGGATGATAGTTGAAAGAGTTTTTGGGAGTTTACTCTTTTCACTATTTGGGGAGTAAACACAATGACTAGTTTATTGGGGAGTAAACTCATACATAGGCATGAGTTTACGGTTTTTGGGTGATTCCTAAACCCAAAACATAAAAGTTTAGTCGGGTGATTCTAATACGCGAAGTGTTTGCGGTTTTCAAAATAAAAACCCGGGACGACACTTTCTTTCACTTGTTCGTTTAAAAATAATATTAAAATAATCAAACGAACTTTATATTTCTTAAAAATAAGAAATAATGATATTAATTTATGATACGAAGTGGTTGACTTTTAGGGTTTGACCAAAACAAATTTTTCGAGTTGTCACAGTTTAGGGCACATGAAAGGGATGCCACGAAAGTGGCATACATCATGATGGCCACCATGACCGCTGATCTCCAAAAATCCTATGAAGATTTCTACCCCTATAAGATGCACCAAGACTTGATGGAAAGATACCATCAAAGTGCTCATCAAGAGAGGTATGAAATCATCTCTTCCATGATAACAACTCACATGAAGGATGGTGAACCCGTCACGGGCCACATGCAGAAAATGCAAAGATTTGTGGACCGTTTGCTGAAGCTAAATGTGAACTTCCCTGAGGAGCTCGCAATATATATGATTTTGCACTCCTTACCTTCATGTTATGATCAATTCCGCATGAAAAACCACATGAACAAGGTAGAGGTCACACTCAGCAAACTTCAAGGACTCTTAAAGACCGCGGAAAGTGGTCTTAAGGGTAAGACGGTTGTTACTACTCCTACTCCTATCAACTTCGCCCCTGTCTTGGCAATCGGGAAAGGACGAGGGAAGAAGAGAAAGAGTTCTTCGAAGGGTACCAAGGTTAGGACCCTTGATGGCTCTTCTTCAAGTGGAACCAAGAAAGGTTTCATCACTCCTTCTTCTGAACCAAAAGATGCTGAATGCTTCTATTGCCATGAAAAGGCTCATTGGAAGCGGAACTGCCCAATATACCAGCAAGATGTGAAGGATGGGAAAGTTAAACCCAACCATTCAGGTATTTACACTATCATTTCTAATAACTCACCTCATTCTAAATCTTGGGTCCTTGATACCGGTTGTCGTATTCATATATGTTCTGATTTACAGGAACTACGAAGAAGTGAGAATGTGGAGCAAGGAAGGATAAACTTAATCATGGGGAATAGGAAAGTTACACCTGTCACCAAGATTGGAGTTTATACTTTGTCGCTAAGTAGTGGGTTAAGTTTAGATTTGAATAAATGTTGTTATTCGCTAGAAATGGCAAGAAATATTATTTCCTTTCATGCATTGTATAAACAAGGGTTTACCTTTTCATTTAATAATGAAGTTGGTTCTATTGATGATTTCTTTAATAATGTTCTTTATTTTAAAGTATTACCTTGTGATGGCGTGTATGAAACAGTATCTGTGGTTGATTACCTAGGAAATAATCTATTGTGTATTGATTCTGTTAATAATAATGACTTGGATAAAGCATCGTTATGGCATTGTCGTCTTGGACATATAAGCAAGAAACGCATAGGCCAACTCCAAAAGGATAGAGTCTTGGAGTCGTTTGACCTAAAGTCAGATGATAGTTGTGAATCATGCTTACTTGGAAAAATGACAAAGTCACCCTTCACGGGTTCTTGTGAGAGGGGTGAAGGTTTGTTGGACCTTGTACACACGGATGTGTGTGGACCATTCAAACATGCCACAAGGGATGCTAATCATTATTATTTGACTTTTACTGATGATTACAGTAGATATGGATATATCTACTTAATCAAGCATAAGTCAAAGACTTTCGAAAGGTTTAATGAATTTAAACAGGAAGTCGAGAATCAATTGTGCAGGAACATTAAGATGCTTCGATCCGATCGAGGTGGTGAGTATCTTAGTTCAGAGTTCCTTGACTATCTAAGGGAATGTGGGATTGTCTCACAATTGACACCTCCCAGGACACCACAGTTGAATGGTGTGGCTGAGAGGCGTAATCGAACCTTGTTAGACATGGTTTGTTCCATGAGGAGTCGAGCTTCGCTACCAATCTCATTTTGAGGGTATACCTTAGAAACTACCGCCCATATTCTTAATCTAGTCCCTACAAAGAAAGTTGCCAAAACTCCTCACGAGATGTGGACTGGTAAAGTACCTAAACTAGACCACGTCAAGATTTGGGGTTGCGAGGCTATTATGAGAAGCGAGACTCATGACAAGCTAGAACCCCGAAGAGAGAGGTGTATTTTCTTCGGTTACCCACAAAGATCCTTTGATTACCTCTTCTACAGACCTAGTGATAATGTGGTCTTTGTAGCAAGAAGAGGAGTCTTTCAAGAGAGAGAGTTTATAAGCCAAGGAGACAGCGGGAGGTAAATTGATCTTGAAGAAATTCAAGAGTCAAGTGGTGAAGGAACTTCAAACACTAGCCCTCAACTTGAGGTGGAAACTCATGTTGAGCCAATTGACGAATCTGTACCTCTGAGGCGTTCCACGAGAGTTAGGAGTGCACTTGAGCACTACTATGGTTTCCATATTATTGCAGAAGGTGAGACACTTATTAATGATGGGACACTAGTAGGTCTGGATGATGCTAACAGCTACGAGCAAGCCATGGTAGGCCCCGAGTCTGCTAAATGGAAAGAGGCTATGGATAGCGAGATACAATCCATGTATGACAATCAAGTTTGGAACTTGGTTGAGAATGTACCAGGTCATAAGACTGTAGGGTGCAAATGGATCTTCAAGAAGAATACCGACATGGATGGTAATGTACACACTTATAAGGCTCGACTGGTTGCAATGGGCTTCTCTCAAATTCTTGGAGTGGATTATGATGAGACCTTTTCTCCAGTAGCCAAGATTAAGTCTATTAGGGTTATGTTAGCCATAGCTGCATTTCATGACTATGAAATTTGGCAAATGGATATCAAAAGCGTTTTCCTTAATGGAAAGTTGACTGAATATGTTTACATGAGTCAGCCAGAAGGTTTTGTCAGCAACGAGTACCCTAATAGAGTGTGTAAGCTTAAGAAATCCATTTATAGATTAAAGCAAGAACCTCGCAGATGGAATCTTTGCTTTGATGAAAAGGTCAAGGAATTTGGCTTTTCTAGGAGTGAAGATAAATCTTGTGTTTATGTCAAGGCTAGTGGGAGTATAGTTAGCTTCTTGGTATTGTATGCGGATGACATACTACTCATAGGAAACGACATCCCAACCCTGCAGGAAGTAAAGTCCTGGCTTGGGAAGTGTTTCGCTATGAAGGACCTTGGTGAAGCTGCCTATATCCTAGGGGTAAGGATTTTGAGAAACAGGAGTAAAAGACTAATTGGACTTAGTCAACGCACCTATGTGGATAAGGTGTTGAAAAGATTCAACATGCATAACTCCAAGAAAGGTGAGTTACCCATTCAGAGTAACGCCAGATTGAGTAAGACACAAAGCCCTAGTACTGAGGCTGAGATAGCAGAAATGAGGCGACTGCCTTACGCTTCAGCTGTAGGATCGATCATGTATGCTATGACGTGTACTCGACCTGATGTAGCCTTTGCTTTGAGCATGTTTAGCAGGTATCAGGGGAACCCTGGCAAGGAACACTGGACTACGGTAAAGAATATCCTCAAGTATCTGTGAAGAACTAAGGACTGGGTCCTTACCTTCGGTGGGAGTGATGACTTGAGAGTTGTAGGGTATAGTGATGCTAGCTTCCAGACTGATAGGGATAATTTCCGCTCTCAGTCGGGCTGGGTCTTTACCTTAAACGGAGGAGCAATCACTTTAAAGAGTACCAAGCAGGAGACAGTGGCTGATTCCACTTGTGAATCAGAGTATATAGTAGCAAGCGAGGCAGCAAAGGAGGTTATATGGCTAAAGAACTTCATCGGAGACCTTGGAGTTGTACCAGATATAAAAGAGCCAATGGAGATTTTCTGTGACAACAATAGTGCGGTTGCCTTAGCCAAGGAACCAAGTGATCATGGGAGATCCAGACACATTGACAGAAAATATCACTTCATCAAACATCGAATAGAAGAAGGAATCCTCGTGGCAAAGAGGGTATCATCGGATGAGAACCCAGCAGATCCCCTCACGAAGGGACTGACTCGGGTTAAGCATCTCCAGCATGCTCGGAGCATAGGGCTGAAGGATGATATTAGATTTAGTAGTTAGATAACCTCGAAATTTGTGAAGTGTAATTGACATTAGATGATGAATAAAAGGTGTTTTATTTATGAGTAAAGTGTTGCTATCTCTTGTCAATCGTTTACTATATTTCTTTTGCATGTTTTGACTTCCAGAATAATTTTGTTTAGTATAACATATTATTCAAACCTCCACAGTCGGTCATATGTCGGAAGTAGGTATGAATCAAGAATGTCATGATTGGTTGCAGAGGTCTAAGGTGTTGGACATGGCTACAACAATCATGAGTGCTCATCAGTTCTGAGCATTGGACTCAACCCACGCTCACTGGAATCACTTCATGGAATTTTATCTCGAGTGATCGTGAGACGGTAATATCATATAAGTCTTCAAACCTAGAGATATGATTTGCTACTTACGAGTTGATTATGCATTGATTGTACGAAAACACATTGGTAACTCGATGTTATAAAACGTGCCTTTGTGTATAATTCAATGAGTGGTAGAATAAACATATGAGTCAAAGTTTATCTGTTCCTTCTAGGATTAGAAGCTGATATCTGGGCCCCTCGATGATTGTGTTTTGACCTATGTACCGGGCCCGGTCAAAACTAAATTGATGTGTTCAGTTAAGTTCTATGTCAAACAAATCGTAAATCGGGAAACAAATGTTGGACAATAAGTAAGACCATGTTCCATGTATTTGTCCAGCTGATATCTTGAGCAGAGGATTATATGATCACTTATCTAAAATGGCACGTTCTAGCTCAAAAAAGTTTAAAGAGCTACGATTGTTGGACGGTTCCTGAAGTCATACTTGCAACTATAGTTATTAGACTTATCCAAGTGGGAGACTGTTGGATATAGTGTCTAAGTCCATAACTATATTTGGTATGTACTTGACCCGACCCGGCATGGTCCATTTGGGTTGCACTTCACCCGAACAATTTATGAATAATATTTGAGAATAGTACAAGTTATTATTTATTAATATATTTTAAGTTCTAATATATTAATATAAGATCATATTATTAAATTAGTATTGATCTATAATTAATCTAGGATTAATTTAGAGATCAAAGATATTACTAATTAAATATGGGCTTCTATATTTATATAGTGTGGGCTAATGCTTATTTGGAATGGGCTAGGCTTGCATGGAAAAGTCCGTGGATACTCCATGGAGCTTTAACCCATGGATCTCATGGAAATGAAGAGACATGGGTATTAGGGTTTACATGGATGTAACCTTAATCCACCACACCATATAAAGGAGGCTTTGGTTCTTGAAATCATACTAGTTGACACTTGTTGAGGTGAGGGCCGATTTCAAGATAGTAGTGACTATTCTCTCAAAGTTCCAAGTTTGTGGTGATTTGTGATTTCCATTTGAGGCATTCACATTATTGGTGCTAGGCTATAAAACTCCAAGCAATCAACTACTACTACAAGGTAAGTATTTCTACTAGCTTTATTTGATTCATGTTCCCCATGCCATGCTAGTTAGGATATGAACCTTGGAAAAATAATTATTTGCATATATCTTAGACAAACATAGATCCAAGGTTTATTAGGGTTGCATGTACACTTAGGAAGTGTTAGAATGCTCAAAACCCATCACTACCTTCCCATAGCGGAGTTTTTGTACAAAAACAACTATCATTCTAGAATTGGTGCACCGCCTTTTGAGATTCTCTATGGAAAGAAGTGTCGTACATCATTTTGTTGGGGAGAGGTCGGATACAAGATTATGCAGAATATTATAGTGGTACTTTAAATGATAGAGCTTATCCAACAGACCAGATAGAGATTACAGACAAGTCAGAGCCAGTAGAATAGTTATGCCAATAAACGACGGTCTGAGTTGGAGTTTCAGTTTGGGGATATGGTTTTACCGAAGGTAGCACCTTGGAAGGGTATTATAAGCTTCAGGAAGAGGGGAAATTTGGGGCCCCGATTTATTGGACCATTTATGGCTAGGGTTGGCAAGGTAGCCTATCGATTGGATCTACTGTCGCAGCTTAGTTAGATTTACAACAGCTTTCATGATTGCTACCTTCAGAAGTGTGTGGCTAATGATTCCATTGTGGTCCACATGGATGATATTTAGGTTGATAAGCGCCTAAATTATGTGGAGAATCCGATGACCATTTTGGATAGGAAGAAAAAGGCCTTGCACAACAAGGTGGTACCTTTTGTCTAGCTTTAGTGGCAACATCAGAAGGGTTCCTGGTGGACTTGGGAACCCAAGCCAAAGATTTAGGAGCACTACCTAGAGTTATTTTCATCATCGTACTTCAAGAACGAAGTCCAATTCAAGTGGGGGACAATTGTAATACCCAGTTATTTCAGGAAAAATTCATTTCTTTATTTAGTTTAAAATGTGGGAGTTAAGTCGATGCAGGGTGCAGATAGACTCTACATGTTGCGTTGAAGGAAGATGATGACAAGACTTTAATGAGTTATGTGGGGAGCATTTAAGGAATATGCAAGGCATACTCAACCAAACTTTAAACCCTAAAATCGGGGTTTTGATCCTTGTTTAAACAACCTTAACCCTCATAAACCCTTCCACATCCAGTCTCCAATCTCCCAATCAGCCCCTTATAAACTATAATTTCTATTTGTGAAGGTTTGAGCCTTTTTAAGTGTTTTCTGCTCATCTTTGAATGAAGGAAACTCTTAGAAACCACTATGGAAGTGGGAGCAGATTACCATGGATTTCATTACAATGTTACAGAGGATTGCGATGGGTGTTGATACTATCTGGGTGATAGTGTATCGTTTGACGAAGAGTGCTCACTTCTTAGCCATAAGTAGGAAATATTCCGTAGAGAAGTTGGTCAAGATTTATGTTCGAGAGGTGGTGGCTCAGCATGGGATGCCAACGTCTATTGTGCCTGACCGGGATATACGCTTTACTCCCAAATTCTGGAAGAGATTCACGAGGAGTTGGGTACCCGGCTACACTTTAGTACCGCAGACCATCCGTAGACGGATGGGCAGATCGACCTGACGATTTAAACACTCGAGGATATGCTCCATGCCTGTGTTATGGATTTTGTTGGAATTTGGGACTCCTATCTTCCGTTAACTGAGTTTTCTTATAATAAAAGCCATCATGCAAGTATCGGTATACCCCCATTCAAGCTCCTTTATGGTTAGAGGTGACGGACTCCTATTTGTTGGAACAAGGTGGAACAGAGGGTCATAGGTAGCACGAAGGTAGTGCTTAAGACGATTGAGCTTATAAATCATGTTCGACAGAGATTCTGAAAATACAGAGCCTCCAGAAGAGATATATAGATCGGCAACGCTCTGAGATAGAGTTTCAGGTGGGAGATTTGGTGCTCCTGAAGGTTTCACCCTGGAAGGGTGTTATATGCTTCAGGAAGTGGGGCAAGCTGGGGCCAGGTTCATTGTCCATTTTCGATTTTTGGACCATATGGGCAAAGTGGCTTACCTGTTGGAGCTACAGGAGGAGTTGAGTCAGATTCATGATACCTTCCATGTTTCCCAGCATAGTAAATGTTTAGCTAACGAGGCAGTTGTGGTCCCTTTAGAGGACATTTAGGTCGATGATCGCCTGAACTATGTGGAGAATCCTGTGGAAATTTTGGATCAAAAAGAGAAGACCCTGAGGAACAACGTATTGAACTTGGTAAAAGTTCAGTCGCAACACCAAAGGGGTTCGGTGTGGACGTTGGAACCTAAGTCCGAGATGCATGAGCAATATCCTGATCTGTTTCCTTAGGATGAACTTGAGGGCGAAGTCTAATTCTAGTGGGGGAGAATTGTAACATCCCAAAATCAGGTATATTTTATTATCTCTTGAATCCTTATCAAGAGTGGAATATTTATTACCTTGAAGAAAAAGGCTCGTAGAATTGGTTGTACGCAGGGCGTACATAAAAGTGCGCGCAACGTACTCATGAAACGTGCATGATCGCGGATGGCCAGCTAGTATGGTGGGCGTACGTGTGGTATGCCAGGCGTACTAGCTCAGATTTCAAACCGTAATTTTAAGGGTTTCCCCTATTTAAATAATATTAACTCTTCATTTGAGCATCCTTATTAGCCTCCAAACCTTCTCTAAAACCCTAATCCCAAGTTGTGTTGCTTGTGTGAGATTTTGTAAATTTTTTAGTGTTCTTGGTGCTTATAGTGGAAGAATGAGGCTTGAGAAGAAGGAGTGGGTGCTAGCAAGCTTGTATATCCAAAAACCTTCCCTCTCCGTGCATCATTTTTAGGTATAAAGTCTATAACTTGGCAAGCATTTCTTTAGATCTTCATGGTTGAAGTTTTATGTACTTTTGTCCCTAAGATTGGACCTTTATGAGTTTGGAGTAGGGATGTAAGTGAACCGAGCTACTTGTGAGCTACTCGGAATCGACTCGTTAAAAAATTGACTCGAGTTCGATTTGAAAAAGCCCTAACTAAGCCTAAGCTTTACTCGGGGCTCATTTATTAAACGAGCTCGAGCCCGAGCTTTTATACCAAGCTCAACTAGGGATCCCGAGCTTAAACGATCCTATATATATATATATATATATATATATATATATATATATATATATATATATATATATATATATTACACTCCTTATATTATATATTTATATTATTAATAATTTGTTTTCTTAATTTCTTTCTGTGAAATCAAACTAACACGCCTGTTTTCCGACCTTCCCTTTACTTCACAATTCACACGCATACGGCATACGATACGACGTACCATTACCGGTTTACCATATAAGGCTTTGAAGATTAATCCATTATTCCATAATTTCCATTGCAACTTCCACACATCGATCCATCTGTTCATGACTCCAATCGGCATCAATTGAGTCTTTTAAAGTTTTCTCAACAGGTACGCTTCTTGGAATCAAACTATCTCTTAATCACATGCATTCACATCACCCTGTTCGACGAATCCATCTCATTGTCAACATACGATTCCATCTTGTTCTCAACAGGTATGATTATTGGAAAATTTTCTTGGTTTGACTTCAACTGTGATTGAATGAATCGATATCACTGATTTGATTCAAAATCGGTAATTAAAAAGATCCTGTTTGTTAACATACGATTCCATCACAGAGTTTTTTGCCTGAATATTATGTGAAATTGATGTTTCTGAGATTTGTAATTGAAAGCATCGGTACCAATAGTTGCTTAAAATCATTGGTAATTGGAAGCATCCCGTTGTCAAATACGATTGCAATCATTCCATCATATAACTCATAGGTTGACATAAGAACAAACGATTTCACCTGAACATGAAGATCGATATAGGCCTTATCTATCAAAGCAGCTCCTCAAAAGTTCATATGCTTAGTTTGCTTTCCTTTTCTCTCCTATAAATGCTCATATCAATTTTGAAGTAGATGTATATGTATATATATGTTCAACATGCATTAGATCTTGTACCATGTCGGCTATATATTCATATTAGGTCATCATCTTGAATGGATACATAGTAGCCTAGTAGGTTAGCTGATATGTGTATTTTTATATATATTTTTATGCATTTTTTCTTAATATTTTGGCCTTATTTATTCTATTTTAGAACTAAAGAGTACTTATAATGCTTTGAATTATGTTTTGCAGCTATTTGTTGTCAATAAAGCACAAGAGAAAAGACTGAAGCGGAAACCGGGCTTAGAAGCTAAAAGAAAGAAAATGGGGGCTGAGGACGCGGTTACGCCCCGCGTAACTTAAGAGTACGCCCCACGTACCTGCTTGCATCGGATATACATGATCGCGTAGTTATCTTGAGTACGCGCCGCGTAATCCTAAGTACGCCCAGCGTACTTAGGTCGACCACAAAGATTATAAATGTCGATTTTTAGCCAACCAGGAGGGGGGGATTCGACTTCTAACCTAATTTAGTCGATAATTAACTTCTGTTAAGCCGTTTTGAGGGTCTAGAAGGCGGCCGGAAGGCCGTTAAGCTAACGGGAGCAGAGATCTGAAGGATTAGAGAGCAGATACATGTCGGTAATCATATGGATTGCTAACGTGACCATGTTTAGCACTTCCTTGTGGTACTTTTTGTATTTAGTTTCTGATTTGGGTGTAAAAACCTTTTACTTTGTGTTTATGATTGAATGAAGTTTTGATTCCTAGACTACTTGTGATGTTAAATAATTTATTTGTGTTTAATTTATCTTGCCAAGCTTGTTCAAAGATCCTCATGTGTTAATGATGACTATTTGCTGTTAATTGTTAAGTGAATTGAGTTGTATGAAAACCTGCTTGATTTGCTTGTCTCTTATGATTTTTGATGACCATTGAGATTATAAGACTAGAAATAACGAATGTGAAACTAGGATTAACATGGGAATAAGTAAGTTAATGTGTGAGCCTTGTTTGATGACCATCAACAAGAGGTTAATTAAATGTTTAAATTAACTAAATTTACAAGTCTTGCTTGATACGAACTGAACACTAGGAAGCATGTTAGTTTAACCAATTGATCACTGTTTGAATTAACTTGTTTGCTAAAGGATTAGTTATAATGAACATGAATCTAATCAATTTAGGAATCGGTGAACATGAATAAATGAATTTGTGCATGCAATTGTTTATGTTTTCAAGGTGGAATTTGTCTAAACCAAAGTACCTGAAGAGATTTGTTTTTCCTGTTAGTTTATCGAGAATGGTTAATTAATTATTAGTTTGAGATTTATTAAATTATTCTTTCCGTGTGATATATAACCTATAATTAAATACATTAAATTAATCCATCGTTCCCTGTGATCGACACCCGACTTACCTAAGCTATACTGTAATCTGACTAGGTACACTGCCTATAAGTGCATAGTTAGTCTAAGTTTGTTAGGTTATAAATATTAAAATTAATGGGTACTTTCGTGCACATCAAGTTTTTGGCGCCGTTGCCTGGGAACGGCTTGTCATTAATTTATTTTATTTGATTATTCGTTATTTGTTTTTAGTTAGTTCTCATTTTTTTTTAGTTTGATTTTCGATGATATCTTTTCACTTGTCGGGAAGGTTCTTGTTTTTATTTTGCAGGAATTTGGGATTGTACACATTGCTTGACTTTACTTTTTGCATGGGTTTCGAGAATGAAAGCGATTAGGGAATTCTTGACCTGCTTAGCCTACTACTTTGTTGATTTGTCCAACTCAATCCATGAGGTGTAGTATAGCAAGGCGTATTGTGGTGGTTAAGTGGAAGACCGAGCTCTTGCTGTTCTTGCTAGTTAGATCACTTCTTGTTCCGCTTCTAGTTAATGGTGCAAGGAAAACAAAGGAAATATTCTAACGGGTCCCGAAAGTGGGTGTTTTCGCAAACCAATTCTTGCATGCAAAGGTTTTTGATCAACCATTGTTGTTTGATCTTGACAAAGATAAGTGATTATGACATCTCAATTTTTTTTTATCACTCATCGTGAAGTCATCAGTAGCTTAAGAAATTAAAAAGAAAAAAATTATATAAGTTTTAAGTTCCTAGATGAAATGATTAAAAAGAAAAGGAAATTCAATTAAAAGAAGAAAGGGAAATTTTCATTTAAAATTACGCCCCGCGTAAGTTAATTACGCCATGCGTAATATGCCCCGGATCGCGAATGAAAATCTCAGGGGGGTTGGGGTACGCCCCGCGTACTCTTGATTTACGCCCTGCGTAACACGGCGACCAGGTATATCTTTTGACCCTTTGACTTCTTCTTTATTCTTTTACCTCTTCTTCTCTCGCGCAAACTGTGACGGCAGCTTCTCTCCAAACACTTCTGCTTCTCTCTCGTTTCTTGTTAAATCCACCACACGGGTAAGTATTTCGGATACTCAATAGCTTGGATTTGTGTTTAATTCGAAGGAATAAGCTGCATTATGCCTTTGTTCGAATTCTAGGGTTTATACATTTTTCGAATTAGGGCCGATTTTGCAAATGTATGTATTGATTAGGGCTTGAATGGACCGATTTCGGTTAATACATTAAACCCTCGAGCTTAATTTCGTCTTAATTTCGTCCCACGTTTACCGATTCGAGTTTGGGGTCGTACGCAATGCGTACCCCCGTGACCGCGAGTTCTTGATTCTGGCTTCGAATTTTTGACTGTTATGCATGTTTCCCTGTTAAATGTTTTCATAGGGATTGATTCATATTAGGAGGTCCCGATTTTTCTTTTACTGCCTTGGACCTCAAGGTTGGTTCCCCCATGTGTTTGACCTTACTGGACCACCTGCGTATATATTTGAATTCGGGGAATATGGATATGGTTTATGATTTTAGCATAAGCAAACGGACCAGGACACAGAATCTCAAGCCTGGACGTACGCCCAGCGTACTGACCCTATCCAGTTTCATTATTTTTGGTTTTAAAAAATCTATTAATGCTGCCATATTTTGTTGGTTTTGGGTTTTGTGTTAATATGTGCAGATTATGGCTAGAAGGACACAAAGAACCAACCCTCCCGAGGATGTGACCGATCATCGTTTTTTACAATTTCCGCAAACACTGAGCGATGCTACCAGGGCGCGTTATAGCACCAACTTGAGCCTGCTTCTCACAAAGGAGATTGATATTGCACCCTCTTTCGACTGGGAGTTAGCTACCAGGACTGGACTTGTTGCATTAATCCAGGAATTTTTGCAATACACACACTCGGACGCGAGTGGTGTGGAATTGTTTGTGTGTCAGGGATGGGCGCGTTTGTTCAGGATCCAGGAGCCGGTGTATCGGGAGTTTTTGCTGGAGTTCTATGCTACAGTTTCCTATGATCCTAGGAAGTCACTCAATGACAGGACAGCCTTTGCTTTCAGACTGGGAGGAGTGAGCCGGGAATGCAGCGTGATAGAGCTTGCTACTCGGGTGGGTATTTATACAGTCGATGAGACAAGGAGTGTCCACTTCCCGACATTTCTTGCTGACTGTCTCACGGAGCGGCCGGAGGACTACAATGAGAACACTTTTTGGGCCGAGATTACAGGAGGAATTTATACACCATCTACCGCTCGAGGGGGGATGATTCGGTCTACTACTTACCGAATGTTGCACCGGTTGATTTCTATGTCTCTCACGCATCACAAGAATAGTGAGAGAGTGCCTTCGACAGACCTGTATTTCCTATGGGCACTAGTTACTCCAGGGAGGCACCTGAACCTTCCAGTTGCTTTAGCTGCATACTTGGGACGGAGGGCCAGGGGACTTCGAGGAGATAGCCCGATATGCGAAGGGCATTTTATCACACGATTAGCTCGATCATATCAGTTGATGACACGTGAGATCACGAGATCGATGGTGTTTCACGACATGAGGCCGATGAGTCTTCAGCTATTGGAGTCGATGCGCATATTAGAGCGGGGTGGAGATGGTGTTTTAAGGGTTCGAGCAGATGATGTGGCGGATGAGGAGGATGCCGCCGAGCCACAGCCGAGACGGGTCCCGCGGCATAGACCTGCTCCTCGGGGAGCGCAGCAGGGACCTGAGCCGGAGATTGATATGCGCTACTTAGCTCAGGGCATTGATCGTCTTGACTTGAGGGTCCAGAACCTTAGCGAGTATGTTGCACATGTGGACGCGCAACAGCGATGGCAAGGGAATGCGTTGAATGCATTCTTTGCCCATCAGGGATTTCAGTATTCGGTTTCCTTTCCACCACCATTCCAGTCACGATTTGACGGGACCGGTACTTCTGGGACACAGCCACATGATGATGGAGATGACGAGTGATCCTTTTTATTTTGTTTATTTGTTTGTTTTGTGTTAATTTTTAGTTTAAGTTTAGTTTTTAGTATTTGGTATGTAATTAAACTTTGATTTAGTTTTACTTTTGTTGATGCTCTATGGTTGTTTAGATTTATGCAGAATATTCGCCCTTAGGAAGCTGGCAGTAAGTTCAGCAGCTAGGTCCGACTGTTGCTAGAGAGCCATGTGAGAGTTCGAAGATTATAGTCAAGACCCACAATTTGTCATAAGTGTGGGGTGCATCTTTATTAGAGTTGTATTTCGTCGCGAGGAAGAAGTATCATCCCGGCTGCCACGACATGGTTGACACTTTCCTATGCTGTGGGGGATTTTTCATCGCGAGAAGAGGATGTCATTCTTGACGAGACGACGTGGTCGACACTTTCCCACGTCATGGTTATTATGCATTGCATCTAATTGCAATATTTTGTACCACATTTTCAAAGATGGCGGTCTTGATTTTATTTTGGGGCATATTTAGAAGCAGCAGTTCCAGTTTTCAGTTTTTCAGCAATATTTGAAGCAACCTCTAGCAGCCCCATTCGATCTCGCCACAACTACCCAGGGGAGTCTGTTCCTTTTTCTCCCTTTTTATGTTCTTAATTTGTTTTAGCATACAATGAGGGCATTGTATGAAATAAGTGTGGGGTAGGGGGTCGGTAAAAGTAAATTATAAAAATGAAATAATAGTTGGAAATTGCTAGATTTAGGGAAATTTAAAAAATTTAAAAGAAAACTTGAAATAATAGTTTAATTTAGAAAAATCTAGTGATAATTTAAAATTTTGCTAATATTGTATGAGATGATCCGATGAGAACTCAAATGTTTAGTTGAGCCAATATACGTTATAGTGCATTTGTGGCTTCCCTTATTTTAGTGAAATAATGGAACAAAAACATAACCCTGCTTGGTTTGAAGGATGCAATATGTTTAGCAGCCTAAACCTGAAATGTATCCAGGAAAATTATTATCATTAACTAATAAAGGTTGAGGTTGAGCGCCTCTGCTTAAGCATGTAGGTTTTGAGTGAAAAAAGAGAGGTACATGTAAAAAAAAGAGAGAATTACGAAAAAGTTTGAAGAATTTTGGAGCAAATAAAGTGAAGACCAAAAGGTCAAAATTCTGAAGAAATCCGAAAGTTGAAGATACCAAAAATCAAACAACAAGGTGGTGAATTCAAAGATATCCAAGATCAAATTATCAAGCAAGTGAAGAATTCAAAGAAAGCTCCATAGTGGTATCATAAATTGTAATTCTAGATTATGTATGCTTAGGTTGCTCAACTAAAAATACCTTGAGGTTATGAGGTTTTCTGAGGATGGATTCGGAGGGTTGCATAAAATGAGCATTGTTCGGAAAAAGTGGGCAAGTGTTTATGAAGATTGTGAGTATTTAAAGTATGGGGGGGTACTTAGGAAAATTTTAGACACAAATGCATGCGTTGAGGTCTTGGCATAATGGCTGAGTTTTAAATGGATTGTTTAGTGCGATATTGGTAAAATAAAAGTGAATTTGCTTGGAGGCAAGCAAAGGCTAAGTGTGGGGTATTTTGATATGTGTATTTTTATATATATTTTTATGCACTTTATCTTAATATTTTGGCCTTATTTATTCTATTTTAGAACTAAAGAGTACTCATAATGCTTTGAATTATGTTTTGCAGCTATTTGTTGTCAATAAAGCACAAGAGAAAAGACTGAAGCGGAAACCGGGCTTAGAAGCTAAAAGAAAGAAAATGGGGGCTGAGGACGCGGTTACGCCCCGCGTAACTTAAGAGTACGCCCCGCGTACCTGCTTGCATCGGATATACATGATCGCGTAGTTATCTTGAGTACGCGCCGCGTAATCCTAAGTACGCCCAGCGTACTTAGGTCGGCCACAAAGATTATAAATGTCGATTTTTAGCCAACCAGGAGGGGGGATTCGACTTCTAACCTAATTTAGTCGATAATTAACTTCTGTTAAGCCGTTTTGAGGGTCTAGAAGGCGGCCGGAAGGCCGTTAAGCTAACGGGAGCAGAGATCTGAAGGATTAGAGAGCAGATACATGTCGGTAATCATATGGATTGCTAACGTGACCATGTTTAGCACTTCCTTGTGGTACTTTTTGTATTTAGTTTCTGATTTGGGTGTAAAAACCTTTTACTTTGTGTTTATGATTGAATGAAGTTTTGATTCCTAGACTAATTGTGATGTTAAATAATTTATTTGTGTTTAATTTATCTTGCCAAGCTTGTTCAAAGATCCTCATGTGTTAATGATGATTATTTGCTGTTAATTGTTAAGTGAATTGAGTTGTATGAAAACCTGCTTGATTTGCTTGTCTCTTATGATTTTTGATGACCATTGAGATTATAAGACTAGAAATAACGAATGTGAAACTAGGATTAACATGGGAATAAGTAAGTTAATGTGTGAGCCTTGTTTGATGACCATCAACAAGAGGTTAATTAAATGTTTAAATTAACTAAATTTACAAGTCTTGCTTGATACGAACTGAACACTAGGAAGCATGTTAGTTTAACCAATTGATCACTGTTTGAATTAACTTGTTTGCTAAAGGATTAGTTATAATGAACATGAATCTAATCAATTTAGGAATCGGTGAACATGAATAAATGAATTTGTGCATGCAATTGTTTATGTTTTCAAGGTGGAATTTGTCTAAACCAAAGTACCTAAAGAGATTTGTTTTTCCTGTTAGTTTATCGAGAATGGTTAATTAATTATTAGTTTGAGATTTATTAAATTATTCTTTTCGTGTGATATATAACCTATAATTAAATACATTAAATTAATCCATCGTTCCCTGTGATCGACACCCGACTTACCTAAGCTATACTGTAATCTGACTAGGTACACTGCCTATAAGTGCATAGTTAGTCTAAGTTTGTTAGGTTATAAATATTAAAATTAATGGGTACTTTCGTGCACATCATTAGCCTATGAAACAAGTTTGAATTTTATGTGTACATGTTGTTGTTCATGTTGTTCCAGACGATCACCTGTTTTCAAATCACATTCTTGACCCTAATGTTTGCCCAAATTCTAGAAAATGCCACACATATTTTTCAAATCACAGTGAGTTGTTTATTTTGGCATAAATATTAAGTGAAATTGATATTTCTAAGATTTGTATTGTTTTCTTATGAAGATTAAATGGATGATGGAGGGTCTACAACAAACCTATTAAGTCCAATCAAAGGAATAGGGGCTGAAACAGGTGTTGGGATTGATAATCCGTCATCACAATCAATACATGAATACATGGTATGGATCACACAACCACTCCAAATGAAGATACGCCAAGTCAAATTCCTAATGAAAATGAAAGTGTGAGAGAAAAATACACCGAAACTGGTGAAGATGAAGTACAATTAACGAGAAAACAAAAAAAACATCAAAAGTATGGGAGGAATTTGTTGTAGTTACACTTCGGGATGGTACGAAAAAAGTCGAATGCACTCACTGTAATTCGAGGTTGGCTATTACTGGTTCAGGTACTACATCATCATATAGAAGACACTTAAACAGCTACATCCCCCATAAGCAATGGCAAAAAAAAACCAAAAAAAACTAAATTTTCAGCCTAGTGGGTGTGATGTGGATTATATGCCACCATTGATCAGACCTGATACAAAGTATGATGAAAACAAAATGAGGGAGGCCATAGATAATTGGATCCTAAGTACTGAGCAACCGTTTGCTACCGTGGTAGATGCCATGCTTGTGAAAATGATGAAGACAACTACTCCATTATTTGAGAAAGTAAGCAGAGTTACAATTTCATCATACTGTTTTAAGGTATACGAGCATGAGATGAAAATGTTGAAAGCCCTTACAATAGTTACCTCTAAAATAAGTTTAACAATTGATTGTTGGAAGTCCTCGCATCAGAAAATTGAGTATATGGTTATTACTGCACACTTTGTATATCATAATTGGAGGTTTAACAACTTGCTCAATTTTAATATTTAATTATTTATCTCTTTCTTTCTATCATATTTTAATTTATATCTCAACGTTTTTTTACAGATTATAGAAACGTGTATTAAGTTTTGTACATGTTCCTCCTCCTCATATTGCGGTTGATATTGTTGATGGTATTCACAAGTGTTTGCAAGAGTGGGAAATTAAGATAAGATTTTCACCATCTCAGTTGAAAATGCTTCTCATAATGACAAAGCTTTAAGAAGATTGAAATAAACTTTTTCACGAGTAAGAAAACTTTCATGTGGTGGTAGATTGTTTCATATACGGTGTTGTGCACACATATTGAATCTTCCAGTGAAAGATGGTCTTGCAATAATTGAGCATCTCATCGGGGATGTTCATGAGGTTATAAAGTATATTAACAATTCAAAGGGTAGACATGTAAATTAAAGGTATATTTGAAAATTTTGAAACAACATTATAATTCTTATTTTAATAAATTAAATTATTAATTGTCAACCTTTTTATTTTGTAGAAGGAGGAGTTTCCTATTGAGGTTTTACTGCCTAAGGTGAACACAAAGTAATTGAAGGTAATTAGATGTGTTAAACAACAAATTATTAATCTGAAAAATATTTCAAAAAATGATTCCTTTGTATATTTTGTAGGTTTTGTATTTGAGAAGTAAAGTTGCATAGAGGAAGATTTGTCTATTGCTAGTCGTTTAGTAATTAGGAGTTTAACTACTACTTTTGTAATTTGAGCTTTTACTCTTAATGTTCTTCTATTTTGTTATATTTTAGACACTAAATCAATGCAAATGGAGAATCTATGAATGTATGTTCTGAAGTTGGAATTTGGATTATTCCCTTGAATATATGATAAAAAAAAATAAACGAGCCCAAAAAACATAAAGGAGCTCAAGTCGAGCCTAAGCTCATTTAGGCTCGCATGAAAAACAAAACGATTCGAGCCCGAGCTGAGCTTGAGCTTCTTATTTTTCCCACGAGCCGAGCAAATGCTTTGAAACTAGGCTCAAAACGAGCCGAGCTCGAGCTCAAGCCAACATACATTTATACGAGCTCGAGCCGAGCTTAGGTATGTTTGG
This sequence comes from Lactuca saligna, assembly GCF_052625555.1. Lineage (NCBI taxonomy): Eukaryota > Viridiplantae > Streptophyta > Magnoliopsida > Asterales > Asteraceae > Lactuca > Lactuca saligna. The sequence continues at coordinate 159,175,521 of NC_136417.1, forward strand.
GCTCGGCTCAGCTCAATTACACCCCTATTTTGGAGCACTCAAGGGAATTATAGTTGTCATTTCATGCATTTTAGGACATATAGATCCATAAAAATGGTTCCTTCATCATTCTCTCTAGCTCATATATGAGTAAAGTGAAGGGTTTTAGTATACTAAAACATCCTATGGTGTGCATACAACCCTAAAAGCTTTGGATCTATGTTTTCTCTAATTATACATGTAATATTGTTTCCAAAGCATTAAGATTACAACTAGCATACAATTGATATAAACTACATGGAATTGAGTTATAGAGTTACCTCTTTCTTGTAGCTTGTAGAACTTCTTGAGTTTGGCCTTTAAGAACTTAGTTCCCCAAGTGTTGCACCTCAAATGGAATCACAACACACCTAGAACAAAGGAGACTTTTGGGAGAGTTTCTTCCACTCAAATTGGCTATAGTGACTCCAAGAACACTAGTATATCAAGTAGCCCAGTTTCGATGCTAAGGGGCTTCTTATATAGTGTGGCAAGATTAAGGTTACACCGTGTAAACTCTAATGTGAATGACCTTCCATATTCCTTAGGCTCCATGGGTTGTAACATTGGTTTAACCCAATCTATAGAATCATGGATCATTGGCCCACACCATAAGAATGAATGATTTACTAAATCAATCCCCATATATTTAATTAGTGTCTTTTGATCACAAATTAATTTCAAATTAATTCTTGATCAATACTAATTAAATAATATGATTTTATATTAATATATTAGAACTCATAATATATTAATAAATCATAAATAACCTCCTCTCAAAATTCCATCCTATCAAATTGTCCTAGTGATATGAAACCCAAATGGACCATGCTACTCTCGGGTGAAGTACATACCAATTATAGTTATAGGCTTAGACACCTAATCCAACAGTCTCCCACTTGGATAAGTCTAATAACTATTATTGCAAGTACAACTCCATAACTCGACTAGCAATCGTAGCTCTTAAAAGTCGTTGTCGAACTCTAACCTAGTCAATGGTGTTTCCATTAAATAAGGGATCATATATTCCTCCATTCTAGATATCATATGCACTAAGACATTAATTATTATCATTCTCTCTGTCCATTTGTTGTTTCCTAATTTCCGATTTATGACAACCGACTAATTGAACAAATAAAAACTAGTCCAGGCTTGGCCAAGCACTTAGGGGTGTCATCACAATTTCTAACTATTTAAAATCTACTTGGTGAATGTGTTTCCTCACAATCATTTTCATGAAGCGGAGAGAAACCTTATGAAACTTAGATTTTATGGTATATGTGTTCCTATCCATGTGAATTTGTCATAACAATAATCACAAAACATGGTTAGTGACAAATCCAAACTCATATGGACTGAACTTTTTCATTCTTAATTTCTTGCCACCTGACAGCACAATGGCCTACCATTGCTTCCTGTTATGCAAACAACTGAGAAGTCATAGAACTCACATGTATAGTCAGCTTTAACTGGAATAGGCACATAAACAAGAATATGTTAACACGATAGGTTACAAACCTCAAGCCGTGTGCTATTGTTTAACAATAGGTTTACTATTGATTAGTTCTTGAAACTTTCAAGATCTTTAAGACTCCCACTAACCTCATAACATATAAGATTCACTTTGTCAAGGAACATTACTTGACAAACAAATATTCAAGAGTTAGTGTGGATTCTAATCAAGACTAACACTTCATGCAATTGGTCTTAGTTGGTCTTTGTTTTGTCCAAAACATCACTACTTACCAATTTCAAATGTACAAGAGTAGAAAACATTTTACTCTACATTTGATAAGTGTTATAAACCTTTCTTACGATTATGTCACTCAAGGCTCAATCTTGGAGTATGACTCTAAGACTCGATTTGGAACGAAGTATGATTCACCTTTTTGATTTAACCATTCCAACAATTCACGATTCCTCTTCTTAGCCATAGAAATGCACTAAGATGACCTTAGAGGATCAATTGTGATATGGTTTTCATAATCATTAAGATGATCATAAAAGACGATACTAAAGTACTCTCCCATCTTTTCATATTGGAGAAATTTTTATCTTTCTGCTTAATTTGATTCTTTTCATTCGTTCTGCCATACATTGAAACTTTTCCAATGATTCAGAATTATACTTAAACTTGTACACATAACCATATTTACTAAACTTTAGTAAATCATGACGACTACTCTTATCGTTCTCTGTGGTGGACCTGACCAGCACACACCCAGTGTACCCGATCCCCTAGTCCTTTACTTGACTCACGTATATATGTGAACAAAGAATTATCTTAATTTCCCAAAGATGAAGGTTCTCATTTATCACATAATACAAGTTGCATGATTCCATGTTTCTATCCAACTGAAACTTGGGTGATGGGAATATTTCCTTATTTGGTAAATTATGACACTATCACAAATGAAAGAATCAAATTCATATTCCACTATTAATATCAATGGAAACATATAAACAACAATTTTTCACAAATGTTGTTGTAAGGAGATATAAAATAAAATAAAATCAAAATTTTATTTATTTATAAAATGCGGAGAACTTTTCCTTACCATGCAATTACAAATGAAAATATGTTGTTATCTATTCCTAAGCAATCTATCATAACTCTTAAGCAGCAACTCACAAATTTGATCGTGGAACCATACGATCGAAATCTATCTTTTTGCGATCAAACTCAACATACTCTTCCTTTAAGCTTCCTTTCATTTCTTCAATTCTACAAAACATCAAAATGTAATTACATTACATCATGTATTAAGAATATCCAAATAGGAACTTGATAGTTAAACAGTGGATTTTACCTGAAGTAGAGTAAAATATTTTGACTTTACCATCCTTGGATCTTTCAGGTAAATATGACAACTTCGCAACCAATGACCCTTCTCTTGGCAATAGAAACATACAAACTTTTCGGAATGACACATGGGACAATCTCAGACTTAGCCCTTCTCTTTACCATTTGGTCAACCAGGTTGACTATGGCCGATCCCTTTCCATTAGGAAGAGAAAGCTTTTCTTGACTTTCAATGTTACCATTTTCATTGTCCATGGAAGTTTGGGGAGTAGATCTTCCAATTAATTTTGCTTTACTAGTGCACTAAACGATTTCTAATTCGGTAGCAACAAGAAAATATGTTAGATCAATAAGGGTCATGTCGTGATCTCCGATATAGGAGAACTTAAGGGAACTTGCTATATGACTTAGGAAGTGACTGAAGAACCTATTCAACAACCAATTTCTTTGAGACTTCGACACCCAACTCTCCCAGCTTGTCAATATGTAACTTCATCTCCAAGACGTGAGCACATATAGACTTTCCTTCCTGCCAATAAGGCTTTGAGTGACCTTGAACTTGTGAGTTAGGAAGAATAAATGGAGGAGGTGGAGGAAGTGAAGTTCCACTACAACACGAAGAAGGGATTAATCTTTCACCTTTATCGCCTTGTGGAAAATCATCTTTATAAAGAAAGTTTTTTCAAAACATTTTGGGAAGACCATAGTTGTCTGAACGAGACATCTATAATGGGAGAAATTCAAGTTTAGTTGATTTTAGTCATTAATATAACACCTAACATGACATATTAAGGATAAGACCTAACATAATATTTTACAATTCGGAATAGGGATGCCGTAATCCAAATAGTAAAATATTTGAAGGTAGTTAAATGACGATTTACCAATTTCCACCATGAAAAATGAAATTGATTATTTAGTTTTAAATGGATTGAAACTCCTAGATCCTTTGAGATTCATTAATACTTTCAATGGCATGTTTAAATCTCGAGTGTGCCCTTCAAGTTTGTGACTGGGATGCTGAGGATAACAAACAAGGTGTGAATAACAATGCAAATTAGCTCGGTACACCCAATGTTACAACCACCTAATCAATGTGTCGGTTAATCACACACGCTCCAACGGTCTATGATTAACATCAAGCTACTCTTTGCTACGCACTGTCAATCCCAGGTTAGTGTGCCAGTTAACCACACATGCACTGGCAGTAGCTGTAGGAGTAGAAACAAATTTACCATTGAGACTACTTTCAGCAGTTCTCAAAAGGATTTGAAGCTTGCTAAGAGTAACATCCTCCTTGTTCATATGATAGGTCATACAAAACTGATCATAACATGGAGGTAAGGAGTGTAGAATGATATCTATGGCTAACTCCTCATCAAAGTTCACATTCAACTTCAGCAAGTGGTCCACAAACTTTTGCATTTTCTGCAAGTGGGCCATGATGGGTTCACCATCCTTCATCTTAGTTGTTATCATGGAGGTGATGATTTCATACCTCTCTTAACGAGAACTCTGATGGTATCTTTCCATCTGGTCTTGGTGCATCTCAAAAGGGTAGAAGTCCTCATAGGACTTTTGGAGTTCAGCTGTCATGGTGACCAACATGTTACAAGACACCTTGGTGGCATCCTTCTCATGAGTCCTAAACTCAGTGATCTCCTCATGAGTAGCAGACAACTCATCGATTTCCTTACACTCCTTATCGAGGATATATTCCTAGTCCTCATAGCGAGTGACCATCCTGATGTTCCTAATCCAATCATTGAAGTTGATACCATAATGATGACTCTCCCATACAAGTTCATGAGAGAGAATGAGCCAATAGGGTTTGAGCCAAAAGCAGTGTTGGAAGACATCTAAAAAAGAAAGACAAAGTTTTGATTAGATAATAATCCTTAATATAACACCCAAAATGAAATATTAAGGATAGGACCCAACACAATATTTTACAATTTTGAAGAGGGATGTCGCAATCCAAATAAAAAATATTTGAAGGTAGGTAAATGACGATTTACCAATTTCCACCATGAAAAACGAAAATGACTATTAAGTTTTAATTGGATTAAAATTCCTAGATTCCTTTGAGATTCATTGAACTTTTCAATGACATGTTTAAATCTCGATTATGCCCTTCAAGTTTGTGACTAGGATACTGAGGATCACAAAGAAGGTGTGAATAACCATGCAAATGTGCTTAGTACACTCGATGTCTTTTATCACCTAATCAATGTGTCGGTTAACCACACACATTCCATCGATCTATGAAAAACATCAAACTACCCTTTGCCATCCTTACTAGTCCAAGTTAATGTGTCGGTTAACCGAACTGGCTCCATTAACGACTTGGCAAGGTACAAAGTGCAATTTCATGGATTAGCATCAATTTCACATTTTCCTAAAGTAACTAAGATTGGGAATTTAATTAAACATTTAGTTACTTTATAATTTTCAATATACTTTTAACAAGAATTAATGTCCTATCCTACCCGTTAGGCTAACGACCCTCCACCAGTCAAGGAAGCAGTGGGTGAGAGTGGACACCCATTAAACCACCATTTTATAGGCAGTAACCTTATACCCCCCCCCCCCCCCTTATAGACCGACTTCGTGAATGAGGCCTACTAACGGTAAGACTGACTTGTCTTATATATATATATATATATATATATATATATATATATATATATATATATATATATATATATATATATATATATATATATATATATATATATATAATTATTTAACTTTTAATATTATAATAGTATAAGGATTGAATTTTAAACTTTTAAAATTCTAGGGTTTGAAATTAAAGTATTCATAAGTGTGACTTTACAAATTCCAAAACTTGAGGGTAAGTTTTGAAACTCATTAAAACTTTTCATTTCCATAACTTATGAGTTTAATGACTTTTTAAAGAAAAGACCTTTCATTTTTCATAACTTGAGGACATGTTATGGGGTCCATTAAAATCATTTAGATCATTATTTTAATTAACGCAATAATCATGAAGCGACCCAAAAATTTCGTTTTTCAATATAATCAAAACCATAATATGAGTATCATAACATAAAAAAAAAACATACGCGATGTATCCCAAATCATAATAAAATACTGTGCGGAAAACTGTATCATACTATTTCAAATCCAAAACAACTAAAACCATCCCCAGGATAAAAGCTGAGTTGTGGTGTGTGCGATGCTATCACCCCGAGCTCTTCCCTTTACTTGCGGAAGTACCTGAAACCAAAACTGAAACTGTAAGCACGAAGCTTAGTGAGCTCCCCCAAACTACCACATACCATACAATAACATATAAACACATATTGGGCCTCGCCCACTGCATCGGACCGAAGCCCGGAAACTGCTTCGGACCGAAGTCCGGAACTGACTGGGACCTTGTCCCCTGCATCGGACCAAAGTCCGGAACTAACTGCATCGGACCGAAGTCCGGAACTACCTGCATCGGACCGAAGTCCGGAAGTAACTGCATCGGACCAAAGTCTGGAACTAACTGCATCGGACCGAAGTCCGGAACCGACTGCGACCTTGTCCCCTGCATCGGACCGAAGTCCGGAACTGACTGACTGAACATGGCATAGCATAACACATCAACTAACATGAACACATATACGGCATACTACATTGGGCCGTAACCCGGAACACATAACACTTAACGCATAAAACATAGCACACAAATCCTGTTCGAGCCACGAAGGCATCAAATGTACTAGCTACTACATCGGACCTAAATCCGGAAACTACTGCTAACTGAACGGGCCGGCATTGCGGCCTTAGACCCGTTCCTACTAGAAGGAAACTCACCTCGTAAGCTGGCTGCTGAGTGTGTGGCTCGGGAAGCTAACGGCTGCTGCTCCTGAATCTCCTTGGCTACAAGTCCATAAACACACTCAATCAAAAACTAAACACTGCACTTGGGGTAAAATGACTCTTTTACCCTTGGTCAAAGTCAACTCTCTTTGGGCTGACTCGCCGAGTTGGGCCGCCCAACTCGCCGAGTCCTACTCTCATTTCTCAGTTCTACTCGCTGCTACTCGTCGAGTGTGGCATCGACTCGACGAGTGCCCTCTTGATCCAAGAACTCAGACAATCTTCATCCGACTCGCCGAGCCGGATGAACAAACTCGACGAGTTGTTCTTGATCTTAAGAAGATTGCCTTGGACTCGCCGAGTTGTATGAACAACTCGCTGAGTCCTTCCATCACTGAGTCTACCCTCAACTCGCTGAGTCCACTCTCTAACTCACTGGATCCACTCGACACTGATAAAAATGAAGGAATCTAGAACTCGCGACCCAACTCGCCGAGTCGTTCTTCCCGACTCGCCGAGTTGCCGCGATGCAACTGATTTTTACTCGATTTTGTTTGAATCCAACACATACAATTGATAGATCTGAGTCCAATAAGCTGATTTACCACGTAAAGTTTCCAACTTTACGTGTACAACCTCATGAATAAGGGAAATAAGGCTAAAAGATGCACAAAATGGGTAGATCTATGGTTAATATGCAAAGTAACTCCAAAAAGGTTGTAGATCTAGGCTCTACAACACCCAATCATTCAGATCTAAAGATATCTCGACTTATTAAGGCATTCATGCAAACATAAGGCTTGGAACAAGCATCAACTAGATCTTAGAAGAGCTCTAATGGAGGTTTAAAGCATATAACAAGAGGGGAAATCCGAAAATACCTCAAATAACTCAGATTTGCCCTTGGATCTTTGCACTACAACTCTTCTCCTTGCTCCTTTCTTCTTCTCCTTCTTCACACCTTCACAAAATGGCACAAAAACACTTATAAGCTCTCAAGGTGGATTAGGGTTCTTTCTCACAGTGTTCTCAGGGTGAGGGAGGCGAGAATGGGGCTATAAGGTGACTTAAATAGTGGGCAACCCGGGGATTTAGGGTTTTACCCAGACGGATGGACTCGCCGAGTCAGGGATATGGACTCGCCGAGTCCCCGGCTCACGCGTGCTCGAAGTCGCGACCCTACTCGGCGAGTCAGGCTATGAACTCGCCGAGTCCCTCTTGCAAAACTTACAACAATTACCAATGAATTAAGATACCGGGAACGGGTCGTTACAATTCTCCCCCACTTGTCTCAGACTTCGTCCTCGAAGTTTGCTTCGGCTGGATCTGCAAATATCTCCGGGTAGTGCGCTCTCATCTCCTCCTCAGCCTCCCACGTCCATTCAGACCCCTTCTGGTGCTACCACTGCACCTTCACTAGCTGAATTACCTTGTTCCTCAAGGTCTTGATCTTCCGTTCCAGAATCGCGACCGGCCTCTCAATAAAATTCAGGTCGCTATCAACCTGAATGTCCTCTAGGGGAACGACTGCTGTCTCATCCACCAAACACTTTCTTAACTGCGATACGTGGAAGGTGTTGTGTATCTGACTAAGCTCCTCGGGAAGATCCAATCGATAAGCAACCCGACCCACCCGGGCCAAAACCCTGAAAGGACCAATAAATCTGGGGCCCAATTTGCCCCTCTTCCGGAACCTGATGACACCTTTCCAAGGTGAGACTTTCAGAAGAACCATATCTCCCACCTGGAACTCCAAGTCCGAACGCCTCCTGTCGGCGTAGCTCTTCTGTCGACTCTGCGCAGTCTGCAGCCTACTACGGACCTGCTGGATCAACTCAGTCGTCTTGAGCACCACTTCGGTGCTCCCTATGACTCGCTGACCGACCTCGCCCCAACAAATCGGGGTCCTGCACTTCCTGCCATATAACATCTCAAAAGGAGGTCGATCAATGCTCGCATGATAACTGTTGTTATACGAGAATTCCGCTAACGGAAGATACGTATCCCAACTGCCCCCAAAATCTAGAACACATGCCCTAAGCATGTCCTCAAGAGTCTGAATCGTCCTCTCGCTCTGCCCGTCAGTCTGAGGGTGGAAAGCGGTGCTGAAATGGAGACGAGTACCCATCTCGTCGTGGAACCGCTTCCAGAATCTGGACGTGAAACGAACATCTCGGTCCGACACCACCGATACCGGCACTCCATGGCGTGCCACAATCTCCCGCACATAGATATCGGCAAACTTTTCCACCGATATACTCTCCTGAATCGGAATAAAATGAGCACTCTTCGTCAACCGATCCACTACTACCCATATCGAGTCCACTCCACGTGCGGTCCTGGGAAGTTTGGTGACAAAATCCATGGTGATATCCTCCCATTTCCACACGGGAATGTCTAACGGCTGCATCTTGCCGTGAGGTCTCTGGTGCTCCGCCTTGACCTTCCGGCAGGTCAAACATCTCTCAACATACCAAGCGACGTCCCGCTTCATGCAGGGCCACCAATAATCAGGTCGAAGATCTCGATACATCTTCGTCGCTCCTGGGTGGATAGAAAATCGAGACTTATGAGCCTCGTCCATCAATACTTGCCATACCCCACCCCAGTACGGTACCCACACCCTACCATGAAGCGTCAACAAACCCTGACTGTCGTAATCAAATGAAGCTACTCGGCCCACTATCCTCTCACACTTTTGCCTCTCCTCCTTGAGGCCCTCCATCTGAGCCTCCTTGATCCGCTCCAACAACGGAGTGATCACTGTCAACCTCATACACAGATCTCTGATAGGGGCCGTCGACACCTTGCGGCTCAGGGCGTCGGCCACCACATTGGCCTTCCCTGGATGATAAAGGATCTCACAGTCATAGTCCTTCAGCACGTCCAACCATCTCCTCTGCCTCATGTTCAAACTCGGCTGATCCATAAGATATTGCAAACTCTTGTGATCCGTGTATATAGTACAGCGGACCCCATAAAGGTAATGTCTCCAAATCTTGAGGGCAAAAACAACTGCCCCCAGCTCCAAGTCATGGGTAGGATAATTAGCCTCGTGAGGCTTCAACTGTCTCGAGGCATAAGCTACCACATGGCCTCGTTGCATCAATACTGCTCCCATACCTGTGATCGAAGCATCACAATAGACTACGAAGTCCTCTACTCCCTCTGGCAAGGTAAGGATCGGAGCCTCGCACAATCTCTGCCTGAGAGTCTCGAACGCCGCCTGCTGCTCAGGCCCCCAACGAAAAACCACCGACTTCTTGGTTAGTCGGGTGAGCGGCACTGCTATCTTGGAGAAGTCCTGAATAAATCTCCGATAATACCCTGCCAGCCCTAGGAAGCTCCGAATCTCAGATGGAGACCTCGGGACCTCCCACTGCATCATGGCCTCAATCTTGGCCGGATCTACCAAAATACCCTTCTAGTTGACGAGATGACCAAGAAACTGCACCTCGCACAACCAGAACTCACACTTGGAGAACTTTGCGAAAAGTCTCTCCCTCCTCAAAGTCTCCAACACCTCCCGCAGGTGCTCCTCGTGCTGCCCCTGTGTCTTGGAATATACCAAGATGTCATCTATGAATACTATCACCGACCGATCCAGCATCGGTCTGCACACGCGGTTCATGAGATCCATGAACGCGGCTGGGGCATTGGTGAGCCCAAATGGCATCACCACGAACTCATAATGACCATACCGGGTCCTGAAAGCAGTCTTCTGTACATCCTCATCTCTAACCCTCATCTGATGATAACCGGAGCGTAGATCGATCTTGGAGAACCAAGACGCTCCCTGAAGCTGATCAAACAAGTCATCTATCCTCGGAAGTGGGTAACGGTTCTTCACCGTTACTTTGTTCAACTCCCGATAATCAATGCACATACGATACGACCCATCCTTCTTCCTCACAAATAAGATCGGCGCTCCCCAAGGCGAACCGCTCGGCCGAATGAAACCCTTGTCTAACAGATCCTGAAGCTGTGTAGACAACTCCTGCATCTCAGGGGGAGCAAGTCGATACGGTGCTTTGGCTATCGGAGCCGCACCAGGAACTAGGTCGATCCTGAACTCAACCTGCCTCTCTGGAGGTATCCCCGGAAAATCCTCGGGAAACACATCCGGGTAGTCACGAACAATAGGAACATCATCAATCGTCATCTTGCCCTTCTCCCGGGCATCCAATACGTAAGCTACAAAACCGGCGCAACCCTGCTGAACATAACGCCTCGCCCTTGCGGCGGAACAAAAGGTCGGTCCTCGCTAGGGCCTCTCGCCCTGAATCACTATCTCTCCCCCACTGGGAGTGCGAACCCTCACTAGCTGAAGCTCACAATCAATCACCGCCCCATTGGGGCTTAGCCAATCCATGCCCACAATAACTTTATTCCCACGCAGGGGAATAGGAACCGGGTCCACTGAAAACTGCTCATCAAATATCTGAAGGGAACACCCTCTATGTACTCTGACGACCCTCACGGTCCTATCATCTGCTATCTCAACCTCTAATGGACAATCCAGCTCCCCTGGAGCTCTGCTAAATCTCTTGCTAAGCGCAAGCGATACAAATGATCGGGTAGCCCCCGAATCGAACAATACCAAAGCAGAGATGCCGTTCACCAAGAACGACCCTAAATAAAACATATCATCAAGTAATATTCAAACAATATAATAACAATTAAGAGATGGAGGAAAGATACATACCCGTCACCACATCAGGAGTCGCTCGCGCCTCCTCTACTGTCATCTGAAATGCCCTGCTCTTCGCCACTGGCGCATCAGATCGGCCCTGCAGGCCATCCGTAATCCTCAAGGTGGCAGGGGCAGGTGCAACCACCTTCCCTGCTGCAGCTAAACTGGGACACTGAGACTTTTTATGTCCCCTCTGATTGCACTGAAAGCAAATCAGATCTGATGCTGTAACCGTAGTAGCAGGGGTCGTACAATCCCTACTCAAATGCCCAGTCCGACCGCACTTGTAGCAGCCGGAACTCCCTGCCTTGCATGCCCCCTCGTGAAATCTCCCACACTTGCCACACCGACCGTGGCTCTGCTGACCCCTGGACCTGTGATCTGAAACCTTGGGCTTTTTGCCCACACTGCCTGAACCCGAAACCGCCTCCGGTTTCCTCTTCTTCTCCATCTCGAGATCAATCTCCCTCTCCCTGGCTCTAGCAATCATGTCGTCCAGCGTTTTACAACTGGACCGGCTCACAAACATGCGGATGTCACTCCGCAACATCTCATGATAACGGGCCTTCTTCATATCCTCATCGGCTGCATACTGAGGAACAAGAAGGGCCCTCTCCCTGAACTTGGCGGTGATCTCCGCCACTGTCTCTGTAGTCTGGGTAAGGTCCTGAAACTCCCTAGCTAACTGCTGCACCTCAATGACCGGTGCAAACTCCGCCCTGAACCTGGTAGAGAAATCAGCCCAGGTCATGGCATCCAATGCCGCATCATCCCCGATGGCATGTCCGACCTCCTCCCACCAATCCTGTGCCTTGTCCTTCAGAAGACAGGACGCCAATCTGACCTTGTCCCCCTCGGGACACCTGCTAGTGCGGAAAGCGTTGGCCACATCCACCAACCATCTGGTACTCGCTATGGGGTCCTGCGCCCCATGATAGTTTGGAGCTCCGCATGCCCTGAACTCCCTGAACGTAAGTGTGCGCGACCCCATCACGGCCGCCATCTCAGCACGGAAAGTACTCAATCTCTCATCCATCAGCTCTAAAATACCCTCCTTGATCGAACCGAAGATCACAGGAGTCTGCTCCAGTATGATGCGGGTAACCTCAGAAGAAAGGAACTCTCTGGTCTGCTCATCCATCTGCCCGACCTCTGGGCCTGATCCCGATCCTGATCCCCCTCGGGCATCTGAGCTGCCGACTGCTGGTCTCGGATGCAAAACTACCATTCTGAAACATATCATAACAACATCAGAACACTGAAATATCTCAAGGGATCATGATACTGCTACTAGCTTCCTGGTCTTGTCTTGGCCTTCCTTGATTCGAGTACGGATCCTCTGCTTTCAGTAGTACGGGCCCATACTACCTTCCACATCTATCCGTACTTTCCTCAAGAACTGCCTTGACTCCACCAAGTCACTTCTACTACTGCCATTCTTTGCTACTCTCATCCTAGGCTTGCCCTAGGGAAACCTCAAGCTCAACACAACTGGTCCTCAGCTGCTGTAGGTCTCCTCATAATGCCAGTTAGCCACCACCTAAACACCATCACATGTGATGAGGATCAGATAATCCTTCAAGTAAAAGATCCGTCCCTACAACGGTTGGACTCAAACAAGAGCTGCGCAATAGGGCCAGTTCCAGCACTCTGGGATTATTCAAACCTGATCACATGTGGTGTGACGTGTTCACATAATGGCTAACTCCCATTACTCAGAACCCCACCAAGCACGAAGCAAGCAGCATTCGGATAAGGGGAAACAGACTCAGACCAAACTATTCTCATAACAAGAAACTGCACTAGCATAGGATGCTAAGCTTCCACTAACAGGCATAACCTAATCAAGCTATCTTACAGCTGTCTACTCAGTACTAGCATGCAATACTCATAAAGCTGTAACACATAAGCAGGCACATAAGGCATTCTCCTAGATCCTTAGTCCTATACTAGCATGCTGTTCTACTGAAACTGAAACTGAACAATTAACTTGTATGGGTAATTTGCGAGTACTTACTTGAGCTTGGCTAACCGCATGCACACACCTCTATCTTGTTAAAAACAATTCTTTCTTTCTAAGTGCTTTCAAAATTCTTTTTGGTAAAACATTTTTATTTTACTAAAATCTTTTATTTCCCTTAGTTTGAGTTCAGACACACCCGGAAGTGTATCCGAATCCCTCAAACCAGGGCTCTGATACCAACTTGAAACGACCCAAAAATTTCGTTTTTCAATATAATCAAAACCATAATATGAGTATCATAACATAAAAAAAAAACATACGTGATGTATCCCAAATCATAATAAAATACTGTGCGGAAAACTGTATCATACTATTTCAAATCCAAAACAACTAAAACCATCCCTAGGATAAAAGCTGAGCTGTGGTGTGTGCGATGCTATCACCCCAAGCTCTTCCCTTTGCTTGCGGAAGTACCTGAAACCAAAACTAAAACTGTAAGCACGAAGCTTAGTGAGCTCCCCCAAACTACCACATACCATACAATAACATATAAACACATATTGGGCCTCGCCCACTGCATCGGACCGAAGCCCGGAAACTGCTTCGGACCGAAGTCCGGAACTGACTGGGACCTTGTCCCCTGCATCGGACCAAAGTCCGGAACTAACTGCATCGGACCGAAGTCCGGAACTGACTGGGACCTTGTCCCCTGCATCGGACCGAAGTTCGGAACTAACTGCATCGGACCAAAGTCCGGAACTAACTGCATCGGACCGAAGTCCGGAACCGACTGGGACCTTGTCCCATGCATCGGACCGAAGTCCGGAACTGACTGACTGAACATGGCATAGCATAACACATCAACTAACATGAACACATATACGGCATACTACATTGGGCCGTAACCCGGAACACATAACACTTAACGCATAAAACATAGCACACAAATCCTGTTCGAGCCACGAAGGCATCAAACGTACTAGCTACTACATCGGACCTAAATCCGGAAACTACTGCTAACTGAACGGGCCGGCATTGCGGCCTTAGACCCGTTCCTACTAGAAGGAAACTCACCTCGTAAGCTGGCTGCTGAGTGTGTGGCTCGGGAAGCTAACGGCTGCTGCTCCTGAATCTCCTTGGCTACAAGTCCATAAACACACTCAATCAAAAACTAAACACTGCACTTGGGGTAAAATGACTCTTTTACCCTTGGTCAAAGTCAACTCTCTTTGGGCTGACTCGCCGAGTTGGGCCGCCCAACTCGCCGAGTCCTACTCTCATTTCTCAGTTCTACTCGCTGCTACTCGTCGAGTGTGGCATCGACTCGACGAGTGCCCTCTTGATCCAAGAACTCAGACAATCTTCATCCGACTCGCCGAGCCGGATGAACAAACTCGACGAGTTGTTCTTGATCTTAAGAAGATTGCCTTGGACTCGCCGAGTTGTATGAACAACTCGCTGAGTCCTTCCATCACTGAGTCTACCCTCAACTCGCTGAGTCCACTCTCTAACTCACTGGATCCACTCGACACTGATAAAAATGAAGGAATCTAGAACTCGCGACCCAACTCGCCGAGTCGTTCTTCCCGACTCGCCGAGTTGCCTCGATGCAACTGATTTTTACTCGATTTTGTTTGAATCCAACACATACAATTGATAGATCTGAGTCCAATAAGCTGATTTACCACGTCAAGTTTCCAACTTTACGTGTACAACCTCATGAATAAGGGAAATAAGGCTAAAAGATGCACAAAATGGGTAGATCTATGGTTAATATGCAAAGTAACTCTAAAAAGGCAGTAGATCTAGGCTCTACAACACCCAATCATTCAGATCTAAAGATATCTCGACTTATTAAGGCATTCATGCAAACATAAGGCTTGGAACAAGCATCAACTAGATCTTAGAAGAGCTCTAATGGAGGTTTAAAGCATATAACAAGAGGGGAAATCCGAAAATACCTCAAATAACTCAGATTTGCCCTTGGATCTTTGCACTATAACTCTTCTCCTTGCTCCTTTCTTCTTCTCCTTCTTCACACCTTCACAAAATGGCACAAAAACACTTATAAGCTCTCAAGGTGGATTAGGGTTCTTTCTCACAGTGTTCTCAGGGTGAGGGAGGCGAGAATAGGGCTATAAGGTGACTTAAATAGTGGGCAACCCGGGGATTTAGGGTTTCACCCAGACGGATGGACTCGCCGAGTCAGGGATATGGACTCGCCGAGTCCCCGGCTCACGCGTGCTCGAAGTCGCGACCCTACTCGGCGAGTCAGGCTATGAACTCGTCGAGTCCCTCTTGCAAAACTTACAACAATTACCAATGAATTAACATACCGGGAACGGGTCGTTACAAATCAAATAATTCATACATGATCTAATTAAACTCATAAGAACATGATAATTCATATAAAAAATCTTCAAGAAATTAGCCTAATCATATAAAATAATACAAATCATGAAATTATGAAAATTATCTTTTAACTTTGAAAACCAATAAGCATCAAGTATAACAGAAAACAATCCTCGGCTCTGATACCACTTATGGGTTTTGAGCACTCTAACATACAACCCTAAATTATTTGGATCTATGTTTTCTCTAATTATACATGTAATTTGATTTTGCAAAGCATTGTCCTAACTAGCATACACAGCATGGGTACTTGAATAACAAAAACTAGTTAGATGACTTACCTTATCTTGTAGCTTGTTAACTTGGACCTTTAAGAGCCTAGCACCCCAAATGTGATGCCTCAAATGCTTCACAATACACCACCAACAATCGAGGAATTAAGAGAGAATTACTTGCACAAAATCGTCTCTTATGAACTCCTTGAACCACTAGTGCCGATTTTAGGAGCTTAGGGCTTCTTATATAGAGTGGCAAAGTCTATGGTTACATCCATGTAAACCATAATGGACATGACCTTTCATATTACTTAGGCTCCATAGGTTAAACCTCCATGGACTATCCATGGACTTATAGCCCAACCTAAATAACCATTAACCCACACTATAAGAATCATTGATTTGCCAAATCAATCCCGTACATTTAATTAGTCTATTTTGATCACTAAATTAATTCCAAATTTATTCTTGATCAATACTAATTAAATAATATTATTTCATATTAATATATTAGAACATATAATATATTAATAAATCATAAATATTCTCTTCTCAAAAGTCCATCCTGTCAAATTGTTCTGCTGAAATGCAACCTAAATGGACCATGCTACTCTCGGGTCAAGTATATACCAATTATAGTTATGGACTTAGACACCTTATCCAACGCAATCCTCCTTCGACTTTTTTGTAGCTCGCACCAACTCAGGAGTAGCTATGATATGATGGCAATGTTGCGCCCTGGTGTTTGTGGCAATAATTGTTGCTGATCCCTGGCGTGCGCTAAATTTAACTATGCTATGTATCGTCGATGGCATGAACTAAAGTAGGGAGATTGTTGATCGTCCAAGAAAAATATTGTGTTCTGTTGGAAACTGAATCCCAAAAATTTGATTGTTCTTGTGATTATGTCCCTTTCTTCATGACTGACCAAAGTTAAAGGCAGTCGGATAGTACCCAATGGCAACAAGCTGTGACCGGTGAATCCCATCAATTATCCTCCAGTTGGGGGCCTTAGCCCCTCCTTCCATGTTTTCGGTAGTTTCCTAAAACAATGCCTGTAGAGTATGTTGGATATACTACCATTATCGATGTATAATCGATGGATTTTCGTATGGAGAATGAATCTAGATATGAAGAGTAGATCTCGTGGATACCAGTTCGACGACCTAAGATCGCTACTCGAAAAAGGGATATTGATTAGATTTCTAGAGAGTACCTCTATATCATCCTCCATTTGGCAAGTTGTGTTTCTCTTACGGGATTCAGAGATAGTGAGTACCTCATTTCCATCATACAGATGTTCCTACAACAAATCGAGATGTGTTATCGCCATTTGAGGCAGCAAACCTTCAAACAATAGTTGCTGGAAACTGCTCTTGATTATTGGCTTTGCTATTTCTATCGTAATTGGCAGGAACCGTGCCATTAGAACTTGGATTGGGGGCTATGTTCTACACTTATGGTGATGTTCCTTGTTTACTATCACCGGTGTTCTAAACATATCTTCTTCTACCGTCCCGGTTACTGTTGGGTTTAGATCCCTTTTTTGTAGAGAACCAGCATCGTCTATTGGATATATTACTCTGAGGATACATCCAAATGGTGCCAAATGTTGTGACATGTTCTTCAGGGAATTCGTCATTTGTTGACAAGTTGGTTTTGGAGGTTTACCTGAGAACACAACACAAAAGAGTTGTTAAAGGACGATCGGGTGTTCTCCCGGGACGTCGCTCCGACGATCAAGTTAGCTTTATTTCAAAGAGAGATTTAGGTAAAATTATATAGGGAAGAAGACGATCCCCTTGCTTAGGCAGGAAGGGATCCTTTTATACCTGTTGCTAATGGAATGGGGGTAACTCTCCTAATGTGGGAGTGAGATGTGGTACTTTCCTACTGGGAGAAGTACGCATACGTTGTTTGATAGGCAGGTGACATCAGTTCTAGGCGTCGTCAGGCTCTTTTTCATGACCTGATTGGTCATGAGGGAATGAGAGGATCACGAGGAATATTCTTCCTTGTGGGGGAAAGTGAGTTGTCTTCCTGGCGCTGGCCTGACCAGGCTAAAACTGAGACCCAACCAAGGCCCTGGCTTGATAACATCCCGTCAGTTCTTTCCGTCAGATTTAACGTCGTCACATATGGTAATGTTAACATGTTTGAAGTGGGATTTCTAAACAATATACTCTGTATACCAAACAGAACCTACCTCCGATATGATTCTACCTGGTTGTTCCTTACTTGATAAATCTTGATGTAGATATTAGGATTAGTGAGGAATCTAGACTATCGTTAATTCCTTGGAATATAAGACTAAGCGTTAGTGATATGCATACCTAGGTCACGTTAGAAAAAAAGATAAGGTACCAAGGTGAAGTTCTGCCAAAATTCTAAGGCATCTACTGTTGTCAAGTGAGTGCATAGTTACTTTCATTTTACACATATATGGAGTATTTAAATAATTGAATGTTATATATCCTTATATGCAAAGTTGATTTGTGTTAGATGAAATATTATTTTGAGATATATATATATATATATATATATATATATATATATATATATATATATGAATTTTGTGAATATTATATGTTCGGTAGTGATGGGCAATGCACAATACGATAATCTGACGAAACAAAAGATGTCTTAGTACAATGATCGATGTAGGAATGGTACTAGCGTGCCAACAATGTAGAAATGGTACTTGTTTGCAAACGATGTAGAAATGGTACTAACATACCAAGTAGAAATGGTAATAGCATGCCAAAAACTTTAGGAATGATACTAAAATACCAACGATGTAGTTGCTTAGCACAATATAGGTGACAACCACCAAACAATTGATGACCGTCCCGTGGAACATTGGCGGTGATGGACTTCATGTCTATTTGATGAAAACAAGTAGTGATAGACTTCCTACCTATTTAACTGTCCCGTGGACCTTAGGCAGCGATGGACTTCGTGCCAATTCCTTAGGACAAACCCTTAGGAATTGTAACATCCGGATTCCTAGGTATATTATCTTATTCTTTTATAATGAATTCTTAAAGAGAAACTCGGCGAGTAGGAGCACCGACTCGCTGAGTAGGATCACGATTGGAGTGGTCTGGTTAATGAGGGACTCGGCGAGTCCATGCTGTTTAATGAAACCCTAATTTCTGGGTTTGCGCCCTATTTAAAGGCCCTTATGGTCTTCATTTGTGGACACCAGTCCAGTGAGAGAAACCCTTGAGTTTTGGAGCGTTTTGAGAGAGAGAGAGAGAGAGAAGAAGCCATTCTTGACCTTTGTGGTGTTGTTTAGCAAGAAGAAGGATGTTCTAGCCAAGGAAGAGCAAAGGAAGTTGCTATTATGAGGATTTTAAGCTAAGACCATTTCATTTGAGGTATTACTTCGACCCTTCTTCTGTTTTAGGAAAGATAGATGGTTTTAGGGTTTCTTGTACCCTTGTCTAAATCTATTGGAGGTCCAAATAGTCCCTTCTGGTAGTGAGACTTTGGATCTGGACCCATAGAGGTCCAGAGAGCCCTATTCTTCAAGCTTTATGAAGATCAATGGAGGTCATGACCTTGGGTTAAGGAATTTGGGGCTAAATCATCATATATGGTCATATGGTTGTTGCATGTGCATCAAGATTGAGACTTTACGTGATTATAGTGCTTGGAAAGGCCAGATCTATGGATTAGAGGAATAGATCTGACCTCAGAAGTTTGTTTGAGTGAGTGCATGGCATGTACTCGCTGAGTCCATGGGAGGACTCGACGAGTTGAGTCGGGTTGCCCTGCGACTCGCGATCTATGTCAACTCGTGGAATGTAAGGTTGACTCATTGAGTCAACGGAGAACCAGGGGCGAAGAGGACAGGCGTGTACTCACCGAGTCACCCTAGTCCACTCGGCGAGTAGGGTCAGATGTGATCGTTGACTTTCGTTGACCTTTAGGATTCCTGTCAACAGTTGGACTTTTGAGTCAAGGAGGGGTAAAATGGTCTTTTACCCTTCTATGGGATTGTAGAAAGGGGTGTAGCATAGCCTTGAGAGTCGTTAATGATTTGGAATGATTATTTGTTGTAATTAGGCGAGGCTAGGTCGTCGTTTCGAGAATCAGAAATATCGAGCACGTGAGATTCTGGACATCATACGAGGTGAGTTTTCTCACTATACTGTACCTAGAAGGGTACCTATGTGTGACTGGAAGGTTTGGTATGCTATAAGATATATGCATTGTATGTGAAGTTGCCTGTTTTGTTTGCGTTATGTATGCTATGCTTGATATGGGCCGGAAGGCAATATGTTATGGGCTGGAAGGCATCATGATGTAGACCGGAAGGTCAGGGAGTTATGGACCGGAAGGTCGACATGGGTGGGACCGGAAGGTTTACCGGGTCGGGAAGGAAGTCCCCTAAGACACATGGACCGGAAGGTCATGGCCTGGAAGGGCGTATGTGTGTAAGTGGTATATTGGGGAACTCACTAAGCATTTATGCTTACAATTGTTGTGTTATGTGTTTTAAGTACTAGCGAGGACCGTGGGAAGGCGTCAGCATGACTCGTACACAGACACGCGCAGGCGGATTTAGATATGATTGATCTTGGGATTTGATATGTTTTGTATAATGATTATGACACTTTGGATTTTTATGGTTTGATTTGGATGAATTTATGTTTTTAAGAAATGAAAATTTGTTTTGAAAAATTACGCTGTTACAAGTTGGTATCAGAGCCTTGGTTTGAGGGACTCAGATGCACCTTTGGGCGAATCTCAACTCAAACTGAGGATTTGAGAAATTTTCAACAATAAAAAAAACTAAATTTTCTAAAAGAGCAAAGAGTTTTGAAACAAACGGAGCAGAGCAGTGTGTACGGTCAGCCAGCGCCCGAATGGTGAATCCCCAAAATACCCTTAGAATATGTGTTATGAGATATGCTATGTTATGTTATGCATGCTAGAGTAGGCTAGGTATTCATATTAGGACTAGAGTGGCCTGATTTGTGATGCCTTAGCCTAGGAGAATCCTGCTGCTATGAGATTCCTTGAGAGCGAGTAGGTTGTCAATGCATAGCGAAAATAGAGTACTTGCGATCCAGGATCCAAGGAGGAAGACTTGGGGTGAATGCTGATGTGGTGTAGTCATGAGTATAGGGCCCATACTAATGAAGACACCGGATCAGTGAGCAGCCCAGGTAAGAATGCTTTGGGTATCGAAGGACGAGTAGGGTTGCGATATCGAGTGCGAGTATGCTCGATCGAGTCTCTGATACTTTTATGTTGTATTTCAGAGGCATCATGGTTGGGACACGACACACACCTGAGAGCAGTGGGGTCAGTGACGAGGAGATCCGTCGATTGATTCATGAGGAGGTGATTGCTGCCATCCAGGCTGAGATTCCAAAGATGTTTGGGGACATCAAGACCACAGTGATTGAGACTTTCGATGAGCGGTACGCTGCGGTGACTGAGGCTTCAGCCGCTGCAACTACATTAGCAGTGGCTGCTGCTAGGCCTCAGGGAGGTGACTCATTGTTGTTCTGGGAGTTTAGCAACACAAAGTCACCTGAGTTTGATGGGACACAGGATCCAATCGCTGCGATGAGATGGATTGCTGATATTGAGGGATGCTTCTATACATGTTCATGGCCGGAGCATCTGAGGGTACAGTTTGCTTTGAACCAGCTTCGCTTGGGGGCGAAGGATTGGTGGAAGTTCGTGACGGCGAGCTTCACTCTTGCAGAGATTTCAACAGTAACCTGGGAGAGGTTCACCTCCATGTTCAGGGATGAGTATGTTCCCCCAGTGGAGAGGGAATGGTTGGTTCAGGAGTTCTTGACCCTCAAGCAGGGTAATGATTCGGTTATTGTGGTTACCCGGAAGTTTTATGAGAGGGCGATGTTCTGCCCTGAGCAGGTGTTGACTGAGCAGGCACGGATGAGCCGATATTTTGGCATTTTGAGGAGGGACATTCAAGAGTTCGTGTCGAACTCGACATACCGTACCTTTGATGAGCTTCAGGAGAATGCCCGAAAGCGGGAGATCGAGTTGGAGACTCAGGCCAGGGAGGAGGCCGAGTTCCAGAGGATAGAACGGCGACCGGCTCAGTCTCAGCCGGCAGCCAAGCAGGCCAAGCCCGCTGATTCAAGGACTGGAGGCTAAAAGGGTCGCACTTGTGGGAAGTGCGGCAAAGGTCATGAGGGAGCTTGTCGATCGGGTTCTTGCTACAAATGTGGCAAGGAGGGGCATATCGCCACGAATTGCCCCAAGGGATTTACAGTTTGCCTTCATTGCAACCAGATTGGCCATCGGAAGGCCGAGTGTCCGCAGTTGCATCAGGGGACAGTGTAGGGATCTACACCTGCTGCTAGGGTTACCAAGGTCCGATCGGTGAAGGCTGAGGCTCCGAACGCTCATGGGAGAGCTTTCCAGTTGACAGCGGAGGAGGTCCGCGTAGCACCCGATGTTGTGGCTGGTATTTATTCTCCTCTCTATTTATTTAAGTCTGAGATATTATGCTTATATTATGTTATACGTAGGTACTTTTCTTGTGAATTTTGTGCCTGCCTTAGTGTTATTTGACTCGGGAGCAAGTCGGTCTTTTGTGCTGTTATCCTTCAGTCGCCATATCAGTATTTGTCGAGAGGCCATGAGTCGACCTCTGCAAGTTTCTATAGTTAACGAGCGGGCAGTGTATGCCACAGATGTGATTCAAGGATGTATCCTTGAGATCTTCGGTGTCGAGTTCCTGATCGATCTGGTCCCGATTGTGATGAGGGACGTGTGTATCATAGTGGCCATGGATTGGTTGAGCCGATTCGGAGTTGTTATAGATTGCGAGCGTCAGTTGGTGACGATACAAGACCCTAGTGGGGGAGTACTTGCGGCGTACGGTGAGGGTACCCATCCTGAGTCAGCATTTTGTTTGGCTACTAGGGCGAGGCAGAGTTTACAGCAGGGCTGTATGGGAATTGTGGCTTACATAATGGACACACGTGTGGCCGCTGGGAGGCCAAGTTCAACTGATGAGGTCCCAATTGTGCGGGAGTTCCCTGACGTTTTCCCCGAGGATGTGTCGGGTGTGCCTCCCGAGAGGCAGGTGGAGTTTTGTATTGACCTGGTACCCGGGGCGACACCTATTGCCAAGGAACCCTATCACCTTGCGCCGCCCGAGATGCAAGAGTTATCCTCACAACTTCCAGGGCTGTTGGGAAAGGGGTTTATTAGACCGAGTAGCTCACCTTGGGGAGCGCCGATTCTTTTTGTCAATAAAAAGGATGGTTCACACCGGATGTGTATTGATTACCGGGAATTGAACAAGCTGACGGTCAAGAGCCGTTATCCGTTACCGAGGATCGATGATTTGTTTGATCAGTTGCAGGGCGCGTCTTGGTTCTCCAAGATAGACTTGAGGTCGGGATATCATCATATGAGGGTTCGAGATGAAGATATCCAGAAGACAACGTTCAGAACTCGTTATGGGCATTACGAGTTTGTGGTGATGCCTTTTGGGCTCACCAATGCACCAGCCGCATTCATGGATCACATGAACAGGGTGTGCAGGCCGATGTTGGATCGATCAGTGATAGTTTTCATTGATTATATATTGGTATATTCAAAATCCAGAGAGCAACACGAGGAGCATTTGAGGGAAATCCTAGGAGATCTGAGATCAGAGAGGCTTTACGCTAAATTCTCAAGTGTGATTTTTGGTTACGAGAGGTTCAATTCCTGGGGAATCTTGTTAACCAACAGGGGATATTGGTCGATCCAGCCAAGATTGAGGTTGTGATGGGTTGGGAAGTGCCGATGTCACCTTCTGAGATCAGGAGTTTCTTAGGGTTGGTAGGCTACTATCGGAGATTTTTCAGGGATTTCTCCAAGATCACTGTGCCACTCACCAAGTTGACCCGGAAGGTTGTTGCATTTTCTTGGGGTCCGGAGCAGCAGACCTCGTTCGAGACACTTCGCCAGAAATTATGCGAAGCCCCAGTGTTAGCCCTTCCGGAAGGGATGGAGCATTTTGTGGTATATTGTGATGCATAGATATCCGGGTTGGGAGCGGTGCTTATATAGAGTGGGCATGTGATAGCATATGCATCAAGGCAGCTTAAGCCTCATGAGTCGAGGTATCCCACTCATGATCTGGAATTGGGGGCGGTAGTGTTTGCCCTCAAGATCTGGCATCACTATTTGTATGGGGTTCGGTGTATGATATACATGGACCACAAGCTTGAAGTATTTGATGGATCAGCCCAACCTGAATATGTGCCAGAGGAGATAGTTGGATGTAGTAAAGGATTATGATTATGAGATCTTGTACCACCCGGGCAAGGCTAATGTGGTAGCCGATGCCCTGAGCCATAGGGCGGAGGGCGCCCCGATTCGAGATATTTGCATGAGATTGACAGTGATGACTCCGGTATGGGATGCCATCCGAGGGGCTTAGGCGGAGGCCGTGAGACTGGAGCACCGCAAGAGAGAGCGAGTGATCAGGCAGGTATCAGAGTTTGTTACCGATAGTCGAGGACTTATGACCTTCCAGGGTCGGGTTTGGGTACCATTTGTGGGCGGAACGCATACCCTCTTAATGGAGGAGGCACATAAATCGAAGTTCACGATCCACCCTGGGGCCACTAAGATGTATTTGGACTTGAAGAATGAGTATTGGTGGCCCTGTATGAGGAGGGATGTTGCATGGTTCGTGGAGAGATTCTTGACCTGTCGCAAGGTTAAGGCCAAGCACCAATGCCTGCATGGTAAGCTACAGCCGTTAGAGATTCCCGAGTGGAAGTGGGAACAGATCACCATGGATTTTATCACCAAATTGTTGAGGACTACCAGGGGTGTCGATGCGATTTGGGTGATTGTGGACCGGTTGACGAAAAGTGCTCACTTTCTTTCTATCAGTGAGAGCTCTTCTGCTGAAAAGTTAGCAGACTTATACGTGAGGGACGTGGTATCGCGGCATGGAGTTCCAATATCAATTGTTTCAGACCGAGATGTGCATTTTAATTCCATGTTTTGGAAGAAGTTTCATGAGAGTTGGGTACGAGGCTGCATTTCAGTACCGCATACCACCCACAGACTGACGGGCAGAGCGAGCAGACGATCCAGACGCTCTAGGACATGCTTCGGGCATGTGTATTAGATTTCGGCAGAAGTTGGGACACGTATTTTCCCTTGGCTAAGTTTTCCTATAACAACAGCCATCACTCGAGCATTGGTATGCCACCTTTTGAGCTATTGTATGGAAGGAGGTGTCGTACCCCCATTTGTTGGGGCGAGGTAGGGCATCGTGTGATGGGTTGTACAGAGATGATGCTTCAGACGTCAGAGTAGATACAGTAGGTCCGACAGAGGTTATTGACCGCTCAGAGTCGCCAGAAGAGTAACGAGGATAGGCGACGGTCCGAACTCGAATTTTAGGTCGGTGATTTCGTGCTCCTGAAGGTATCTCCTTGGAAAGGAGTGATCCGTATCAAGAAGAGGGGCAAGTCGGGACCCCGGTATATTGTGTTGTTTAGAGTAATCGTGAGGGTGGGCAAGGTAGCATATCGCTTGGAGCTATCTGCGGAGGTGGACCAGATTCATGATACCTTCCACGTGTCCGAGTTAAGGAAGTGTATTGCCGATGAGTCGGCAGTGATCCCCCTAGAGGACATTCAGATGGATGTGAGCCTGAACTATGTTGAGAGGCCGATCGCGATCCGGGATCGGAGGATCAAGATTTTGAGAAACAAGGAGGTGTCATTGGTTCAGGTCCAGTGGCAACATCGGAAGGGGTCCGAGCTGACTTAGGAGCCGGAATTAGAGATGCGTGAGCAATACCCAGATTTATTTGTTGAGAGAGACTTCGAGGGCGAAGTCTGATTCTAGTGGGGGAGATTTGTAACATCCGGATTCCCAGGTATATTATTTTATTCTTTTATAATGAATTCTTAAAGAGAAACTCGGCGAGTAGGAGCCCCGACTCGCCGAGTAGGATCGCGATTGGAGTGGTCAGGTTAATGAGGGACTTGGCGAGTCCATGAGTGGACTTGGCGAGTCCACACTGTTTAATGAAACCCAAATTTCTCGGGTTTGCGCCCTATTTAAAGGCCCTTATGGTCGTCATTTGTGGCCACCAGTCCAATGAGAGAAACCCTTGAGTGCTGGAGCGTTTTGAGAGAGAGAAGAAGCCATTCTTGACCTTTGTGGTGTTGTTTAGAAAGAAGAATGAGGTTCTAGCCAAGGAAGAGAAAATGAGGTTGCTATTCTGAGGATTTGAAGATAAGAGCATTTCATTTGAGGTATTACTTCGACCCTTCTTCTGTTTTGGGGAAGATAGATGGTTTTAGGGTTTCTTGTGCCCTTGTCTAAATCGATTAGAGGTCCAAATAGTCCCTTCTGGTGATAAGACTTTGGATCTAGACCCATAGACGTCCAGAGAGCCCTATTCTTCAAGCTTTATGAAGATCAATGGAGGTCATGACCTTGGGTTAAGGAATTTGGGGCTAAATCATCATATATGGACCGGAAGGTCATGGCCTGGAAGGGTGTATGTGTGTAAGTGGTATATTGGGGAACTCACTAAGCATTTATGCTTACAGTTGTTGTGTTATGTGTTTCAGGTACTAGCGAGGACCGTGGGAAGGCACCGGCATGACTCGTACACACACACACACGCAGGCAGATTTGGATATGATTGATCTTGGGATTTGATATGTTTTGTACTATGATTATTACACTTTGGATTTTTATGGTTTGATTTGGATAAATTTATGTTTTTAAGGAATGAAAAATTGTTTTGAAATATTACGTTGTTACAGGAATGAAAATAGAAATAAACCTATTTACATGTATTATGGAAAAGTCCTTGTAACAATACTGTCAACAACGATAACTATGATTACCTTTAGGATGGATCCTTAGGGAAAAATAAGTTAGAAAATGGGGATGAGTAATTGGGTTAATGTTTTGATAATTAAACATATTAATTATATTATTATGGGTTGAAAACCCTATGTGCTTGCACAAGATGACCCACTCAGTTTCTTTGTATCACATGCAACGATACGAAGATATTTAACATTTACACTTGATGAGAGATTAAAAGAAATGTAGGCCAGTAGATGTTGTAAGGACATTAATAATCATGTTTGTGGTTATGTGCTTGTATCAGTTATTGCATTCCCAGCCTTAATGAATTAATGAAAACATTTCTTCGAAAAAACTTTTACAGGACCAAATTCTGCATTAATGAATAAAATTCGTATTAAATAAGCATAAATAAAAAGTTTTAAAATGACTGTAAAAATGAGGATGTCACATCAGAACTTGATGGTTATATTCCACTCATGCATGAATTCTTGGCCATTTTATGAAGTTATGAAACTAGGGTTTGGTTTTGGGTTCTCTTTAGCTATGCAAGGTCATATAGTCAGGAACTTTATGACTTTAGACGTCCATTAGAGTCAGATCTGAGTGTTGAGCATTTGGTATTAATCTATTAAGATCTTAATGAAGGATTTGGCAATTAGCTCGGTTACGCGAGGAGTAACCGCTAAGTACGCAACGTGTAACAAATTTTTCCCTGTTTTTTTTATATGGAAACTCAGTACGTTGGACGTATTGAAGGAGTACGCATGGCGGACACCCAAAAGTAGATTTGGGTCATTCTTGGGCCTTGGGCCATGTTTGGTAGGGATTAGCTTTAAAAGGGTAAAATAGTCTTTTACCCTAGAGAGAGGAAGTATGTTATGGACCTTCGATTATGATTATTAACCTAATTATTAATTAGGGTTGGTTTTGACATATATAGTGTGAGGAGTTCTTAGACCTGAAGCTTGGGTGTGAGAGCTATTTGTTATCGATCAAGGTGAGTCTTCTCACTATACTATAGGATAATAGGTATTGTATGTGCTTGCTGTCTTTGTGACTCTTGTTGTATGCCTGTATGCCTGGATGATATATGTATGTGGAGTGAAATAGACCTAGGGATGAAATAGACCTGTTCGGTTGAAAAACACTAATTGAGTCAAAAGGGACTCTAGGGTGAAATAGACCCGAAGGTGAAATACACCTGTTTGGGTGAAAGATATCGATTGAATCAGAAGGGACTGATCACGGGTAAAATAGACCTGTTATAGCCATGTGATGATATGTATGTATGGTATGTGGTATTTTAGGGAACTCACTAAGCTTTGTGCTTACCGTTTATGTTTAAAATCTTTTTCAGGTACTTCTGGTTCGAAGGGGAAGGGCACGACATGATTGCACAACATCCACCAGTGTTCTGCAATTTCATATTTTGATTGTACTATGATAACTATTTTCTACATTGTCACACTTTGATGGTTTTAAATGTATGATTGACGGTTTGGGTTAATTTACAAATAAAATTTTTACTTAGTATTTTTGGAATGTTACATTATTTAAAAGACATCGAATTCTACAAAGAATATAATGCAAAAAGGGAGACCGGCATGAATAAAACGTTTCATATTATCTAAATATTTTACATTTAGGACTTTTGGAAGCTTATGTTTTATAAAAAAAATCATTTTTTTCAATGGTTGAAATTATTTTCTGCTCTTAAACTTAATAGTAACTATCCATTCAGAAATGATTCAATGACTCCTGTTTTCGATTATATATATATATATATATATATATATATATATATATATATATATATATATATATATATATATATATATATATATATAGACACAAGAAACTATTTCAAGTTATCCATCTAAAAAAGAATTATTAGTGATAATGATTTTATAGCGACTCCTTTTATAAAAGTTCAAAATCAACAAACTACTGAAAAAGGTTTTCAAAATATTATTTATCAAAACAAGTATTTGAAGAAAGTTTTAACAAGTATTGGAGAATAATTGGTGAGAATAGAAAAACAAGTTTTTAAAGAAAAACCATTACTAAAAAGTTTAACAAATTTAGAAATAAAAACAACATAAATAAATAAAACATTAAAAAAATATTGAATCCCAACTATTCAAATGAAATGAGAAAAAATGAAGCAAGTTCTAGTAACTATTCAAATATAATTTTTTTCTGCATCAAATTGAATGAAAATTAATTTAGGAAATAACAATCTAATAGATGAATCAGAAAAAAGACTTTCAAATATAAATATTAAAAGTATTAAAACTCTTAATTGTGGAGTCATAGTCTTGGATATAAAAATTAGAAATGCATTACCAAGTATCTAGTTGGATCAGATTTTAGATTTCATTTGATCACAAATATTATGATAAATGCAAATCTTGTTTATCAAGATAGATAATTAATACATCACTAGTAGGTCTGTTCATTATTTGGATAAAACTGAATTGTCCAATTGAACAATTTGGATTTAACTATTAGGTTCAGATATTTGAATTTTTGAATTGGTTGCAACAAAGTTGAATTATTATTTTGGGTTTCGGATTGGTTTTGGTTTATAAAATAAGAACCAAATAGTCAAAAAAATCCGAATAACAATTTTTTTTTTTTTTTTAATATAAATCTATAATTGTTTATTAATTTGTTTTTCGAACAGATACAAAAAGTTTCACTTAATCAAAAACCTTAATACGCATTTTATCTCAAAAGTTTTTTATCTATAAAATATTAAAATATAATATTCTCTTTTAGTAATGGTTTATACATTGTATGCCACAATTAAATAATTTATTTTTGTTTCTTCTATAAAGGTGTCTAATATTCTAATTATATGTGGATTTAAAATGTTCAAGATTTTTTAAAACTGAATTATAAAAATTACCGATCCAACTGAATTGTAATTTGGTCGGATCAGATCAGATTTGAATTTAATTTGGTCTATTCGGATCTACATTTTGAAAACCAAAATCAATTTGGATTCATTTGATTATATTGGATTGAACCGGTCCATCAAAACAGACACTCCTAATCACTAGGTGATGTGAATATCTATTGGAATTAGTTTACAATAATGGACCCTTTAGATTGACCATTATACATAGTAAGACTAACTTCTTTCAACATTAATTTGTCTCCAACCTCGAGCTCCAGAAGCTTACATCTCATGTCAAAATAACTCTTTTGATGATCACGTGTAGCCGTTAGTTGATCCTTGATTTGTACAATATTTTCGACGGTCTCATGAATTATTTCTGGCCAAATACGAAATAATTTATCACCTATCTGTTTTCTGGCCAGTTGTATAACTCTAACCTCTGCCCAACATTTTGAGGAATGATATTTTTATCCATAAAGAGCCTAAAATGTTGTGATTTGATGCTGGTGTGATAACTATTGTTGTAGGAAAACTTAATTAATGGTAAATGGGTATCCCAAATGCTTCCAAAGTCTATTATGTAGGCTCAGATCATATCTTCTAAGGTTTGGATAGTTTGTTCACTCTGACCATCTATTTGAGGATGATAAGCTATCCTCATATCCTGGCGGGTTCCCAGGGATTTTTGTAATGGTTGTCCAATGATGGGTTTTAGGCATAAGAACAATCATATGTGCTCATACAAACCCTAATACTTGGATCTAGGTTTCTCTATTATACATGCTTTGAATCCAAGACTTACAACCCTATATCTATCATATAAAATTCGAAATTAACATCATAAGAACATATCTAAGTGTTTACCTCTTCTAAATAGCTTGAAATCCATGTAGTCTTCTTGATCTTGAGCTTAGAGTCACAATTGTAACTCCTCTAATGGTTCACAAACCCCACAAGCAAGAAGGCAATATGAGAAAGGGTGAGATATGCTAAAATCAGCCCTAGGGTTCTCTTGGAATCAAGTGTAGCCGATTTTTATACTGTAGGCTGCTAGGGTTTCAGTCTAAACCCTAATGGACAGCTTAGTCACCAAGCAGCCCAAGGAACCTTCTAAAATAAGGCCTTGGATGAAAATATGATGGATCCCCATCATAATTTCATTCCCCCTTAGTCCATTAGGTTTCCTTAGCCCAAAACTTAACTATCATACATTTGACAATTTATACCCCTTTATTTAATCAATCTCTTTTAGTCACTAAATTAATTCCTAATTAATTTATGACCAATACTAATTAAATAAATATGATTTCTCCTTCAATATATTATTCTTATAATATATTAATAAACCATAGTACTCTCTCTCTCTCTCTCTCTCTCTCCTTAAATTACCTTGTCAAGTTGCTTTGGTAAAGGCAACCCAAAAGGATCATGCACAACCAAGTCAAGTACATACCAAATATAGTTACGGGCTTAGACACTAATCCAACAGTCTCCCACTTGGATAAGTATAGTAACTATATCTCATATATGACTTCAGGATCCGATTAGTAATCGTAGCTCTTACATGTCGTTGTCAACTCTGATCAGTAACTTGTCCTTCAGATAAGAGATCATATAATCCTCTGTTCTAGATATCATGCTGACAATACTTATTCTCCAACATTTGTTTCTCGATCTCCGATTTGTTCGACATAGAATTTAGTTGAACACATCAACTTCATTCTGACCGGGCCCGACACATAAGTCAAACCAAATCATCAAGTGGCCAAGATATCACCTTTATTCTCACAGAATAAAAGGAACAGACTAACTTCGACTCATATGCATCGCACAATAATGTGTTTTATAACATCAAGTTACTAATGCGTTTACACATCATCAATGCATAACCAATCAGCAAATAACAACCATATCTCTAAGTTTTAAGACTATATAATATTATCGCTTTGCGATCACTTCAGCTAAAACACCACGAAATGATACCAGCAAACACGAGTTTATTCCAATGCTCAAAGCGTATTCCTAAGCACTCATGAACTTTGTAGCAAACCCTTGTTATGACCAATACCCTTTAGACAATCTACAAACAATTGATGACAGTCTTCATTCACACCTACTTCCAAAATATGAACGATTGTGGACTGTTCGAATAATCTTATTATTCAGGAAGTCAAAACATGCAAAATTGAAACAATAGATAAATAACTAACACAAGATAGCAACTTTACTCATAAATAACACAACTTTATTTATTCATCAAAATGTCAGGTACAAAATATCTATTACACGTTTTTTATCTATCTAATCCAAAATTATATCATCCTTCATCCCAATGCTCCTAGCGTGCTGCAAGTGTTTGACCCTACTCAGTCCCATCGTAAGGGGATCTGTCGGGTTTTCTTCTGACGATATCCTCTTCACAACGAGGATTCCCTCTTCTACCCAATGTCCAATAAAGTGGTATTTTCCGTCGATATGTCGAGATTTACCATGATCTCTTGGTTCCTTGGTTAAGGCAACCGCTCCTTCATTATCACAGAAAATTTCCATCGGCTCTTTTACGGATGGCATAACT
Source organism: Lactuca saligna (assembly GCF_052625555.1). Lineage (NCBI taxonomy): Eukaryota > Viridiplantae > Streptophyta > Magnoliopsida > Asterales > Asteraceae > Lactuca > Lactuca saligna. Next base: position 159,207,784 of record NC_136417.1, read on the forward strand.
CTAAGGTCTCCAATGAAGTTCTTTAAACATATATCCTCCTTTGATGCTTCACTTGCCGCAATGTACTTTGATTCGCACGTTGAATCAGCTACGGTCTCATGCTTTGAACTCTTCCAAGTCACTGCTCCTCCATTTAGGGTAAAGACCTAGCCCGACTGTGATCGGTAACTATCCTGATCCATCTGAAAGCTAGCGTCACTATACCCTCGTACCCTTAAGTCATCACTCCCACCTAGGACTAGAAACCATCCTTGGTCCTTCGTAGGTACTTAAGAATATTCTTAACCGTAATCCAATGAGCTCTACCAGGATTCCCTTGATATCTGTTGACCATGCTCAAAGCGAAGGCCACATCAGGGTGAGTACAAGTCATAGCGTACATGATAGATCTTACTGTGGAAGTTTAAGGTACTCGGCTCATATCAGTTATCTCTGATTCTGTACTCGGGCTTTGAGTCTTATTCATCTTGGTATTTCTTTGGATTGGCAACTCCCCTTTCTTGGATTTTTTCCATACTAAAACACTTTAGTACCTTATCCAAGTATGTATCCTGACAGAGTCCTATCAGTCTATTTTCCTTATGTTTTACTATCCTTATTCCCAAAATATAAGCAGCCTCTCTGAGGTCCTTCATAGCGAAACATTTCCCAAGCCAGGACTTGACCTCCTGCAAGGTTGGGACATCGTTTCCTATGAGTAGTATGTCATCAACATACAATACGAGGAAGCTTACTATACTCCCACTGGCTTTGACATATACACAAGATTTATCTTCGGTTCGCAGAAAGCCAAACTCTTTAACTTTCTCGTCAAAACAAAGATTCCATCTTTAAGACGCTTGTTTTAATCCATAAATGGATTTCTCAAGCTTGCTCACTCTATTTGGATGATTCGCATCGATAAAACCCCCTGGCTGATTCATGTACACATCCTCAGCCAACTTCTCATTAAGGAAAGCGGTTTTCACGTCCATCTGCCCTATTTCATAATCATGAAAGCAGCTATTGCAAGCATTACCCTAATAGACTTTATCTTCGCAACTGGTGAGAAGGTCTCATCATAGTCAACTCTGGGAGTTTGAGTAAAGCCCTTCGCAACCAATCGTGCTTTATAAGTGTGCACTTTCCCATCCATATCCGTCTTCTTCTTGAAGATCCACTTGCACACGACTGTCTTACGACCCGGTACATTATCAACCAAATTCCAAACTTGGTTGTCGTACATGGACTGAATCTCGCTGTCCATCGCCTCTTTCCATTTAGTAGACTCCGGGCCTACCATGGCTTCTTTGTAACTGCTAGGTTCGTCCAAATTCATTAGTGTTTCATCACTAATAAATGTATCCCCTTCAGTAGTAATATGAAAACCACAAAACTGGGGTTGAACACTAACCCTACTAAAACGTGTAAGAGGTAAGGACTCGTCAACGGGCTCAACAGGAGTTTCCTCCTTGGGTTGAGTGCCAGTGTTAGAGGTTCCTTCATCGCTTTACTCTTGAATCTCTTCAAGATCAATTTGCCTCCCACTGTCCTCTTGGCTTATCAATTTCCTTTTCTCGGAAAACTCCTGTTCTAGCAACGAAGACAACATTGTCACTCGGTCTATAGAAAAGATAGCCAAAAGACTTATGTGGGTAGCCGATGAAATAACACTTCTCACTACGAGGTTTGAGCTTGTCGTGAGTCTCTCGTCTTACGAAAGTCTCGCAACCCCAAACCTTAATATGTGCCAACGAGGGAGCTTTCCCTGTCCACATCTCGTGAGGAGTCTTGGTAACCTTCTTGGTGGGAACTAAGTTAAGGATGTAGGCGGCAGTCTCTAAGGCGTACCCCCAGAAAGCTATTGGTAATGAAGCCCGAATCATCATAGAACAAACCATGTCTAACAAGGTCCGATTACGTCTCTCAGCCACACCATTTAATTGTGGCGTTCTCGATGGCGTCAATTGCGAAACAATTCCGCATTCTTTTAGATAGTCGTGAAACTCAAGACTTAAGTACTCTCCTCCTCAGTCTGACCCAAGCATCTTGATTTTCCTGCCCAGCTGATTCTCCACTTCATTCTTAAACTCTTTGAACTTTTCAAAGGTTTCCGACTTTTGCTTGATTAGGTAGATATATCCATATCTGCTATAATCGTCCGTAAAAGTAATGTAGAAGTGGCAAGCACCCCTCGTGGTGGATCTAAAGGGCCCACACACATCGGTGTGTATGAGATCCAATGGACCCTCACCCCTTTCACAAGTTCCAGTAAAGGGTGACTTGGTCATCTTCCCAAGTAAACAAGATTCACACGCGTCATCGTCCCTGAGGTCGAATGACTCCAACACTCCATCCTTTTGGAGTTGGGCTATGCGTTTCTTGTTGACATGGCCAAGGCGACAATGCCACAAGCATGCTTTGTCTAGGCTAGTAGACGAATCAATATTCAATACATAATTTCCTAAATTATCTACAACCATCATAGATTCATAAATCCCATTAAAAGGTAATGCATTGAAATAAAAGACACCATTCAAATAAACATTAATAGAACAATTACTATTATGAAAAGAATATCTGAAACCTTGTCTAAACAATCCATGAAATGAAATAATGTTTCTTTCCATATCTGGCGAATAACAAAAATTTTCTAAATCTAATCCTAACCCATTACTCAACACTAAAGAATAAACGCCGAAGAATAAACGCCGACTCTGGTCACAGACGACGATCTTCTATTTCCCATAATCAAGTTTATCTTCCCATGTTCCATCTCCCTACTTCTTCTTAGGCCCTGCAAATCAGAACAAATGTGGTAACCACCCTGTATCAAGAACCCATGAAGTAGCAAATGATGAGTTGTTAGATTTAATATAATACATACCTGCGAAGGTGGGCTTAATCTTCCCATCCTTTATATCTTACAGATACTTAGGGCAGCTTCGTTTCTAGTGTCCCTTCTGGTGGCAGTAATAGCACTTTGCTTATTTGGGGTCGGAAGAGGGTTTGACCAAACCAACTTTGGTTCCACTGGAAGAGGAACCATCTTGGGGTTTACCCTTATGATGGCTCTTACATGAAGCCTTCCTCTTCTTACCCTTTCCTTGGCCAATTGCCAACACAGGAGCAGCCACAGCAAGGGATGGTGCAACAGATTTGTCTTTGAGGTTGCTCTCAACAATCCTTAGCAGTCCTTGGAGCTTGCTCAAGGAGACCTCCTCTTTATTCATGTGGTAGGTCATTCTGAACTGGTTGTAGCATGATGGAAAGGAGTGGAGGATTATGTCGATAGCCAAATCCTCATCAAACTTAACATTAAGTTTGAGAAGACGGTCAACATACCTCTGCATTTTATGTAAATGAGAGATTCGGGATTCTACACTCCCCATGTTAGCGGTGATCATGTTAGTAATGATATCATAGCGCTCTTGCCTCGCGCTTTGGTGGTATCTGTCCAGAAAATCCTTATGCATTTCATATGGATACATCTCCTCATAGGACTTTGGAGTTCGAGGTTCATGGTGGCCAGCATGATGCAATGAACTTTCGTAGCATCACGCTCGTGGGCCTCAAAGGTGGCCAACTCTTCAGAAGTAGAAACATCTGGGATGATCGTCTCAAGCTTTTCATCGAGGAGATATTCTTTGTCCTCATAACGTGTGATCATGCGAATGTACCTCATCCGCTCGTTAAAGTTTGACCCATCAAATGTCACCTTTTGACATAGGTTCATCAACGAGAATGACCCAGAAGCGTTGTTGTTGTTGTTTGCAGACATCTAAAAAAGAAAGGAACAAAGTTTTATTAGAAATGAGTCCCTAATTAAACACCCAAATGAGAAATTAGGGCTAGGACCCAACAACATTATTTACAACTTAGAAAGGGATGACGTACTCTAAATGTAAATAATTTGAAGGTAAGTGAATGACGATTCACTAATTCTCACCATGAAAAACGAAAATAAGATTCAAGTTTTAAATGTATTTGAAAACTCCTAGATCTTTGAGATTCATTGAACTTTTCAATGGCATGTTTAAATCTTGATATGCACTTCAAATTTGCGACTGGGATGTCGGGGATCGCAAACAACTTGTGAATAACCATGCGAATCAACATGGTGCACGCGATGTATCTATCAACTAATCAATGTGTCGGTTAGCCACACACGCTCCATTGATCTATGACAAACATCGAGCCACCCTTTGCTACTAATGTCAATCCTAAATTAGTGTGCCGGTTAACCACGCACGCTCCACTAACGTTTGACAAGGGTACAAAGTGTAATTCCATGGGATAGCATCATTTTCACATTTTTCCTTAAAGTAACTAAGATTAGGAATTTGTAAAAACATGTTAGTTACTTTGTTCATTATACTTGTAATGAAGTATTAAGTGCCCTATCCTATCTGTTCGGCTAACGACCTTCCACCAATCAAGCAAACGGTGGGTGTGAGTGTACACCCATTAAGCGTCATTTTATAGGCAGCAACCTTATACCCACCTTATAGATCGGCTTCGTGAATGAGGCCTACTAGCGATAAGACTAGCTTTAATCTTATACATACACACACACACACACACACACACACACACACACACATATATATATATATATATACACATATATATATATATATATATATATATATACATATATATACATATATATATATATACATACATATATATATATATATATATATATTAATCTTGTAATAATATAATAGTATAGGGTTGAATTTTAAACTTGTAAAAATCTAAGGGTTTGAAATTTAAATTACTTAAAATTTCAAAACTTGAGGACAAGTTTTGAACTTTTCAAAACAAAAGGGATCAAATAACAAATAGTTTAAATTAAACAATTAATTTCATAATTACTTATATTTGACTTAATCCAATTTTATTTACAAGATAATTACCAAATAAAATAAATAATCCATATTTATCAGATAAATGAACTATTATTCAAAAGATTTGAAATTATATATTGTTTTGGCAGGGATAATCATTCAATTACAATAAAATTCAGATTTTATCTTCAAAAAACGATTTAGGCATTAATCCCATGACAAAACAACAACAAAATCCCGAAATATCCTCTATCTGACAGCTAAACTCGTTGAGTCCACATTGGAACTCGTCGAGTTCATCCAACTCGTCGAGTTCCTCATGGAATTTGTCGAGTTCATCAAACAGTTAAAGCATCACATACAACTCAAACCAATCATGGCTCTGATACCACTGATGGGTTTTAAGCATAAGAACAATCCTATGTGCTCATAAAAACCCTGATGATTGAATCTAGGTTTCTCTATTGTACATGCTTTGAATCCATGACTTTCAACCCTAGATCTATCATATAAAATTTGAAATTAACATCATAAGAACATATCTAAGTGTTTACCTTTTCCAAATAGCTTGAAATCCTTGTAGTCTTCTTGATCTTGAGCTTAGAGTCATAATTGTAACTCCTCTAATGGTTCACAAACCCCACAAGCAAGAAGGCAATATGAGAGAGGGTGAGAGATGCTAAAATCGGCCCTAGGGTTCTGTTGGAATCAAGTGTAGCCGATTTTCATAGCCTAGGGGTCATATTTATACTGTAGGCTGCTAGGGTTTCAGTCTAAATCCTAATGGACAACTTAGTGACCAAGCAGCCCAAAGAACCTTCTGGAATAAGGCCTTGGATGAAAATATGATGGATCCCTGTCATAATTTTGTTCCCCCTTAGTCCATTAGGTTTCCTTAGCCCAAAACTTAACTATAATACATTTGACAATTTATACCCCTTTATTTAATCAATCTCTTTTAGTCACCAAATTAATTCCTAATTAATTTATGACCAATACTAATTAAATAAATATGATTTCTCCTTTAATATTTTATTCTTATAATATATTAATAAACCATAATATTCTCTCTCTCTCTCTTTCTCTCTCTCTCTCTCTCTTTCTCTCTCTCTCTCTCCTTAAATTACCTTGTCAAGTAGCTTTGGTGAAGACAACCCAAAAGGACCATGCACAACCGGGTCAAGTACATACCAAATATAGTTACAGGCTTAGACACTAATCCAACACCAAAATAATGAGATAAACTAATATCTCTATCAGAGATGATAGAAATCGGAACCCCGTGCAATTTAACGATTTCCTTGAGATAGGTTCTGGTCATCTTTTCCATTTTGTCTATTTGTTTGATTGGCAGAAGTGGGCAGACTTAGTTAAACTATCGTGTGCTAACCAAATAGTGTCGTAACCATTAGGCACAGTTTCGTGATGAAATCCATTGAGATCTGTTGCCACTTCCACTCGGGTATCCCTGGTTGTTGTTAGACATGGCAATTCATGTACCCGAGCACAATATGTCGCATATTTCAACATATGTTGCTAATTTCTTTTTATAACTATCATTATGATTGGTATATCCTTCCTCATTCTGGTTATTGATCTGAATTTCTTTTTTTACAAGTTTAGATTTCAAGGGATTTTAGGGTAATATGAAATCATTTATGGAAAATTGGCAATAGTATTGTAAGACTTGATACTAATGCCTTCTATGTGTTTGATGTATTGCTTCATAGAGAAATTTATAACTCAAATATATAAAAACCAGGCCTTTGACCTTTTTCCATTTGGTTTACAGTAAATGATTCAATAGTATGGTATTTTGTTTATTTATTCAGTTTGGTGCATATTTGTCATTGTAACGCATAACATGGTTAGAAATTCTGAATCTGTCGCACGCGCATGACAAAACTTCTGTAAACAAGTACTATTAGTTGCATCTTGTTGAGGATTAAAGGTGGGAAATGCAATGTATTTTTATTATTTGTGTATTATATTAATGTTAATTGATGCAATTTTCTTGAAGGAGTCTTCATTAGTGGCATGCCATGTGGCAGGGCTAGATGTTTTTAGGAATTTGGAGTCTTATCTCATGGTTGGATTTATTTCGTATGAGTGATTATGGCTTAAAAATTAGATATCTTACCTTTTTTAAAAGCACTTTTAGATGATTATTAGACAAATGTTGCTCCACTTATTTAGATTGATGAAAAACACAAACATTTTGGATATCCAAATTAATTCTGTATTCTTATCTGTATCAAAAATTTTGGATACGGATTCGGATATCCAAGTCCACTGTCCAAAAATCCAGATATCTGAATTTCCGGATATTAATTACATCTATCGGTAGATGTTGATATGTTAAGCAATTTCATTCGGTATTTGTATTATCTAATGGTGAATCAACAATCAACATGACATAGCAATGTAGCTTATTGAAATGTATGTTATATTACTAAATTTGTTTATGATATATTTATTGTTTAGCTTTGAACACTACATTTTTTTAACCAATATTACTAGTCCATCAATTTGTGACTTGTCAAATATTAAAATATAAAGAAAAAAAAAAAGCGCATGTCGTATACAAACTGCTAATCACTTAACAACATAAGCAAGCAAATTATCATGTCACAATGTTCATAGATACAAATGATTACAACAATCATGCAAAATAAAAATCTTGACTTTCATTTAATTGTTGATTATAAGTATATAATTTTATTTTCTTTTTCATATTCATGTTTTTATATTGAAAATCCAAGGATAAAAAAAACATAATAATACCTAAATTACCCTTAGTGGGGTCGTGCTTAGCACGAGCCACAAACTTTTCTAGTATATATATATATATATATATATATATATATATATATATATATATATATATATATATATATATATATATATATATATATATATATATATATATATATATATATATATATACCTATTAAGTTATTATTATTATTATATATTTTGTTTTTGCCATGTCTTCTACCGAAGCACCTTTCCCATCTTAAGCATGGTAGGTGTCTAACCAATTCTGAAAAAAAAAATCATATTTGAAATTTTTGAATTTAGTATTATATGAGATTCTACTTTATTTTATTTATGACGTGTCTATATCCCTTTAAAGATTTACAAAAACCTTCCGATTTTGGATGTATCAGCAAAGTCCATGCACAAGTCAAATTTATATATATATATATATATATATATATATATATATATATATATATATATATATATATATATATATATACCTAACAACCTTATATAAGCTTAGGTATCTAATCACATCATACTATATAATTTTGTATCATATTTGCATTGTAATCACCCAAAGTGAATAAAATTCAACCTCATAACTTGATTGCTTCCAAAATCTTTGGACTTTCACCATTAGCTTCTTTCAAATGACGTCTTTCTATCGGAGACCCTCTGGTGGGCTTTATATACTACCGTTACAAATCAAATGGTGTAGGAAGAATATATAATGGTGAATATATGAAAATCTTGGAAGTCAATCAACTTAAGGATTAAAGTTTAAGAACCTTAGATGATTGCAATGGAAATATAACGCAAAACAATGTAGTATAATGTGGTTAGGTACCTAAGCTTATATAAGGTTGTTAGGTATATTCACTTTACCCTATATATATATATATATATATATATATATATATATATATATATATATATATATATATATATATATATATATATATAGGTTCAGGTTCATTTGAGACCATTCTAATTTTGTGAGACCGTGAGACCAAATCTAAAAACAATTTTAAAATGCAAAATAAATGGAAAAATCCAAAAATTCTTTTTTTAAATATTATTTTCGGAGCTTGAATTAAGTAAAAAAAATAAAAAAAAAATCTCGTTTTTTTTTTTGAAAAATACGTGAAATATTCTAAATAGAATATTACACTGACATATTCTAAAAAATAATTTTAAAATGCAAAATAAATGGAAAAATCTAAAAAAAAAATTTAATATTATTTTCGGTACTTGAATTAACTAAAAAAATTTTAAAAAAAAATAAAAAAAAATCCTATTTTTTTTTGAAAAATACGTGAAATATTCTAAATAGAATATTACACTGTACATATTCTAAAAATAATTTTAAAATGCAAAATAAATAGAAAAATCAAAAAATTCTTTTTTTAAATATTATTTTCGGAACTTGAATTAACTAAAAAAATTTTAAAAATTAAAAAAATATATAAAAATGCGTCTCACGGTCTCACAAAATTAAGTTGTCTCACATGAACCTAACCCTATATATATATATATAAAGAGAGAGAGAGAGAGAGAGAGAGAGAGAGAGAGAGTTACGTTCAATCTTTCTCACAATTATTGTGTGTTAAAATGCACAATAAAAATTTAATAAATTAAATTATTATTTAATCAAATAAAGATAGATACTAAATGATTTGTATAATTATATGTATAATAAATGATATCTATAATTATAATTCATTTTTTATAGAAACTAATTAAATACGTCATTAATATTAACAATAATATTCTTTTAGAATGTTCTCGCATCTATTTTTTTATGTGTAGGTTCATATTTTGTTTCATTACCAACTTACTCAAAATACAACAAAATTGCTTAGAAAATGGTGAAAGAAATTATAATTTAGTATAATGAGAGTTTATTCTAGAAAAATGAGAGTATATTCTAACAATACGAAGTATCATCGTTTTCTTTGTCCGATTCAATGTATGTTCAAAGTAATGTTCAAATCGTATCAAGAAGAGATCAATTTAATGTTCAATCTTTAGGTCAGTTTCAAGCTCAATCTAATGATGATATTGGAATCGAACGTGAATCAGGAGCATGTATCTCATTTCCTTATGTTACTAATTTAATTTGTTTTTAAATCTTTTAGATGAAAAAATTTCTTAATTAGTTTGTTTTTCATTTGTTTAAGTTATTAATTTGTACTTTAATCTTTTTTTTTATTAAAGCAACTTTCATTATTTTTTAGCTGTAACTATTGATGTTCTATCTGTTATTAAGATGTGAATTTGTTTGTTATGTTTTTTTTTTTTTTTTTTTTGTAAATGTATATAATACTATTTTTTTGTTAATGTTATTTTTTATTTTTAGTTACATTGTGAATTTTTAATTTTTTTGTTGTTTTTTTTTTAAATTTTTGTATTTTAATATGAGAATTTTATTTTTTAACTGTTTGAACTTATGTAATTACTTAATGTTGTTTTCTTCTTCTAGTTTTTGCTATATTTCCGCGTTCAAAAAAAAATACTTAGGCCGGACGGTATGGAGTGCGAGGAGACGCTGCGGGACGTTTCTTGCATTGGGGAACACCGCACCGTGGGTGCGGGAAGCTAGGTATGGGAAGAGGGTAGGGGTTGGGGATACCATGTTCTCACTCCTCACATGATTGGTCGGTTATTTTTTCATTTTTTTTTATTGCAACGATTTTGATTCCAACGGCTATGTAGCCGATTATATATATATATATATATATATATATATATATATATATATATATATATATATATATATATATATATATAATTTGTTTTTTTTTTTCCTTTTCTTAAACTATAAATACGATAAGATCCAACCATTTTTTAACACATACCTTATACTTCTCTCCAAAAAATATTATTCAAAATGTCATCATCTTCATCATCCGATTCGATGGCTGTAGAGGAGGCTAAGTTTATTGGTTCTGTCATAGCGAAAATGGTTGCATACTATCAAAACCGACTAGGCAAAAAATGACGTGCATGATCTAAACCAAGAAAGTTGCGGTTGCGTAGAAATCACAAAACCGGACACGATCGCCTTATAGAAGATTATTTTGCAGATGATCATCTACGTTGTAAAGTTTCGACATTGGTTCCGAATGAGGAAGGAACTATTCTTACGTATTGTTGGCGATTTGGAAGGCCGTTTTCCATATTTCCAATGGAAATTGATGCAAGGCGGATAAAAGGTTTCTCTCCCGTTCAAAAATGCACGACTGCAATTCGTCAGCTAGCATACGGCATGGGCGCAAATGAATTGGACGAGTATTTTAGGATGTCACAGTGTACCATGCTGGAGTGTGTGTACAAGTTCTGCAAAGCGATCTGTTTGATTTATGGGCAACGATATTTACGCAAACCAACTATCAACGATATCCACCAATTGTACATGGTGCATGAAGGCAAGCATGGATTCCCTGGAATGCTAGGTTGTATCGATCGCATGCATTGGAGTTGGTCATTATGCTCCAACGCATAGTGTGGTCAGTACATGAGAGGCGACCACAAAGAGCCGACAATCATTCTAGAGGCTATCACATCACATGATCTTTGGATATGACATGCATTATTTGGTCTAGTTGGTGCAAACAATGATATCAATGTGCTAGACCAATCGTCGGTATTTAACGATATCTACCTTGGAAAGTCGCACGATGTACATTTTCAAGCAAATGGGGTAGCATATAAGCGTGGATATTATCTTACTAACGGTATATATCTTCCATTGTCTGTTTTTGTGAACTTGTTTACATGTCCCAACGACCCAAAAAGGAAAAAGTTTATAAAGGCGCAAGAGTCAGCTAGGAAGGATGTGAAGCGAACATTTGGTGTACTTAAGAGACGTTGGCAAGTACTAACGGTCGAGGCAAGGTTGTATGAAGTGAAAAGGTTACAGCACGTAATATATGCATGTATCATATTACATAGTGGTGTAGCCAGAATTTTGGTTTAGGGTAGGCCAAACAATTTATAAAATTATGAACGAGTTGAAAAATAATTCAAATGATAACAAAATGTAACAATGTATGCATTCTAAAGTAAATTATTCAATTAAGTTGCATATGGCGCTCTCTTACATCATTAAAATCATCTAAAATGGAATTTAAACTAAAAAGTTTAGCGATATCTTTCTCTATGTAAAGAACCAGACTATGAACAATAAAATCATCATCCATTTTATTACGTAGTCTATTCTTTACAATTTTCATAGCAGAAAATGCACGCTCAGTAGTTGCAATAAGGGTCAACACAAGCAGAATCTAACATTTTTTGCTTTGGTCCCATTGCTCAACAAAATTCACTAAGCACAAAAAAATTTCGATTACAAAGGTACTCTTATATTTTTATACAATTACAAACTTACAATAATACAAATACTTAATTCAAAGAAAAAAATAATAACCTAATTTTTTATAAACCTCTGATAAAAATATAAAATATATGATGAAAATAAAAACAATAATGATTATTGAAGTAATTGAGTATTTAGAAATAGAGAATAACAGAAAAAATAATTAATTTAATGAAGTAATTGAGTATTTAGAAATATAGGATAACAGAAAAAAAAAAAAAAAAATTACTAACCTAATGGTGATGGTGACGATTGATAATTAGATGAGCAGCTCCTAGAAATTGAATAAGAAACAGTGAGGAAGCGAACAATTGAAAAAATGTTCTCATATATTTTTGAGGTATATATTACAAGCGGCAGTAATACATAGGCATGCAAAAAATCGGTTTTTTTTATGAACCGGACCGGTTCAGAAAACCGGTTCGGTTCAAGTCCAAGTAGTCAAAACCGGTTCACACCAAAACCGGTTCGGTTCCAAACCGGTTCACACCCAAAATATCCGAACATATGTAAATCGGTTCGGTTTATTAGAAACCGGTTCAACGAAAACCGGTTCAGAAAATCGGTAAAAAACCGGATCAAAAAACCCGTTCAAAACCGGTTCGACGCAAATAAGGTTTTTTTTTTTTTTTTTTTGGGCTAATAAGTGTAAAATAGGAATTTTTTTTTTTTTTTTTTTTTTTTTTTTTTTTTTTTTTTTTTGTTTTTTTGTTTTTTTGTTTAGAGTATAAAGCTCTAAATTGTCTTAAACCATAAAGTTTTTTGGCTTCAGAGTAGGTGGTTTGGATGATTGGGAAGGCAAAGGCTTATAAGCCTTACATACATACAACACACTTATACACATACACGTCCATATGGAGTTATGGACCATGTCCAAAAGTTTTTTTTTTTTTTTTTTCTTGTTTAATAATATACATATCTTTTCATGTATTAACTTTTATTTTGGTTTTAAATTTTATGTTTGTGTATACGTAGAAAAACATAATGTATGTAAAAAATTGTTCAACTTGAATCAACACATTTTTTGGAGCAATTTTCAACCTATTTTTCATTTTTTTTTTTTTTTTTTTTTTTTTATATTGGAAATACATAATACAACTTCAAACATAAAAATACAAAACATCCAAATTGTCAAACTAATACATCTTCAAACATAAAAAGACAAAACATCCAAAATTTTTTTGTTTTTGTTTTTTTATTCGTCATCCGTCATGTCGTTGCGTAATCCTCTTTCATACTAGATCTCTTCTAGGGTGAGTGGCACCGACATTCCCATCGCTACTTCTTCCTCATGTACTTGTGGTTCGGCATGCAACGATGTGCCTTGTAGTAGTTCAATGTCTTGTATCCTTTCCACGCCATCAAGGTAGCATTTCAAGCAAATGCACACTTCCACCGACAAAGGGGTTAGTTTTGTTCTTCTTGGTGATATTACCCTGCCACTAACAGAAAAAGCCGATTCTGAAGCTACCGTAGAAGCTTGGGAGCTTAGTAGATCACGGGCCATAGCGGCTAGAATCGGAAATTGGGTTTCCTTTCCTTTCCACCAAGCCAATATATCAAAATTTTCAAACTCTTGAATACTCATTTGAGACAAGAAATCGGAACCAATGTACCTCCCGAGCTCGCTACTTGGGGTGTTAGACCGAGCTCGTTTGGAATTTTCATTCCTCAAAGTATTATAAAGCCTAATTGTTTCGTTATTTTGGTGAGAAGTGGATCCGGATGCCCCCGTATTTTGCATCATGTCATGAATGTTTGTTGAACCATATTTTGTTAAATAAACTTCAAACAATTTTTGAAAAACTTTGTTAAATTTTGAAACTTCCTTTGATGCATAATCCATGTCATCATCCATTAAACCTAAATTGTAACAAATATTTTCAATTAAAGTCTCAACCCCGCCAACATTTAGAGCCGGATTCAAAGCGGCGGAACAAGTAATAATGGGAGACATTTCTTGAAAATATTTTTTTAACTTTGCTTTCATCGGTTTCATCATATTAGCAAGCATTGTGCTCCTCATTTCAAACTCATTTATTTTCGCACACATTAAAAAATTTTGGTTTAAAACTAAACAACTTGTAGGATAATAAACACCCGATAAAAAAGTAGTTACTTTTTTAAAAACATCAAGCATGTCCGTAACAAGTTTGATAGTATCCCAACTTGATTCCGGATAAGCCGTAACCTTATTACAGTCCGCAAGGTTGTCATGGAACATTTTTAAAGTATTTTTTTGACGTAAGGCACATTCAAACATTTTGCAAGTGGAGTTCCATCGGGTATTATTTTCCCAATTCAGACCTAAAAAGAGGGCATTCGCATCGACACAAAATTGCATATAATTATGATATCGAGCGTTACTAGAACTAAAAATATCTTTTAGCATGTCTTTGAAACCATCTTTTATAGTTTCAATGCTAGTTAGTCCATCTTGCACAACCAAATTAATGATATGTGCAACACATCGACTATGAAAAAAAACACCATCGCAAATTGGTTTATATTTTAGTTTTAGTTGTCCAACCGCGACGGTGTTGTTTGAAGCATTATCAAAAGATATAGAAAAAATCTTTCCTTCAAGTTTATAAGTTTTGATCACACAATCTAAAATTTTAAATAAATTTCTACCGGTGTGCGGGTACTCAAACAATTCAAACGTAATCGTACGCTTCATCATTACCCAATTAGTTGGATTAATCCAATGAGCGGTAACACAAAGGTACGCATCCGGTGAACTGTGAGGAGACGTCCAAACATCACAAGTTAAATTCACACCGGTTTCTAAAGATTGAAATCCTAAAATCAATTCATTTTTTGCAAGTTGCCACATTTCAATACAATCACGTCTAATAGAAGTACGACTCACATGGCAATATCGTGGTTGGAGAGTATCTTGGATGAGTGAAGTCAATCGTTTGTTGTCGAAGTGGTCAAAAGGCAAACATTCTTGAATCACGAACTTCGCCATCCTATCCCGAACTTTACTCAAATCGTAACTCCAGAATGTTGCATCATTCGCCATTGTTGTTTGATTATGACCCGGCCCAAATTTCACCGCGGGGAATCTTTTTGTCATATGAGTTTTCAATGTCGAATTCCATTCTTCATTAAAAAAAGCACCACATTTCTTGCATCACGCTCTTTTTATATCGTTCGACATTACACACAAATCATAGTTGCACCAAATAGCCGGATTTCTATTTGTTTCTTTGATGCTAACAACGGTAAGATTGTTTGATGAATCTCCAATACCAACGGAAGCCGAATCCATTATATGAATTAAGAGCGTTTTTTGAAGTAAGAGAGGTTTTTTGAGGTTTGGTTAACCCAAAACATGTAATAGGTATTTATACTATCAAATATTGGGGAATATGGCCAAAAGGGACCAAAAAACGAGTATCTAACAGTCATAAACGGCTATATAGCCGTTAGAATAAGACAAAAAAACGGTAAAATGGTTCAAAACCGGTTCAAAATCGGATCATAATCGGTTCTTAAAAAATTGGTTCTTAAAAAACCGGTTCGAAACCGGATCACACAGTCAAAAGGGCGAATTGGTTCGGTCCGGAGGTTCAGTTCTTTGGGGATTCGGTTCATGCCTGAACCGGTTCGGAGGTAAACCGGTTTCCGGTTCACTGACCGGTTCGGTTTGTGAACCGGTTTTTTTGGTCTCGTCTAGTAATACATATGAAATTTCACTTTGATTTTGAGGTGGGCCATTTAGATATATGAAGTCCAGCATCTTTTACATTATATATATATATATATATATATATATATATATATATATATATATATATATATATATATATATTACATATAACAAAATATATGTGGGTGGGCCTTGTGGGTGGGCCAAGGCCCACCCTTGTCTCTATGTATCTACGCTGTTGATATTACATAATATGATTCTTGAAGACAAATGAAGAGTGATATGCCGATATAACGAACATGAATTTTTGCAAAATGTCGATGGAGTAATCGCTGGTACACAAGAGTATAGGGTGAATAGAAAAGAAGTACACAATCGCGACATTCATCAAACCCTTCGTGTTGATTTGGTGGGGCACATTTATAGGGCTCATATTCAGCCCCCGATAGAGTTTTCTCACGATAATTTGTTTGACGAATCAGACGAGGATTCTGATATTTTCGTCGAGAGTGAAGATTCCGACGACGAGAGTGACGCCGGGAAGAATGACGATTACAATGAAGGCGATGACGAGGACGATCATTCCAAGTGACGTATTTTGGTTTATTTAAAATTAGGATATTAATTATGTTTTCTATGTTCTGGTTATTTGATTTTTTTGTTTGCGTTTTTTTTTTTTTTTTTTTTTAATTTTCTACTTATTTATATATCCGGTTTAATTTAATTTTTATTTTAATTAATGAAATGTTTTTTATTTTTAAATAAAATTTATGTTTAGTATTAATTTAAAATTTATAAATCATAAAAATTAATTAATTTTATTTTAAAAAAATAGTGAGGGAAACCCTTCCCGACCATTTATTGGGTTTTAGTTGAGGGGAATGAAAGTAAGAAAAAGGATGGTAAAACCCACAAAAAAAGTAAAGGAAGCTTTCCTCCCATGCCCTCAATTATATCCTATTAAATAAAAATAGAGATGATAGTATAAGCAAAAAAAAAAAAAAGTTTAACAATTAAAAATAAAAACGGATCTTTTAGTTCATAAAATAAATGAAGTATTAAAATACTTAACTATAAAATAATAGTGGCGCAAAGAATGAAAATTAAAATAAAATTAAATAAAGTAGTCTTGATGTTTAAAAGCGTGGGTAATAGAAAAGTAGTTCATGAAATTCGATATCAAAAAATTTAAATCAACGGGCAAAGTTGACAATTTACATAAAATTTAAGTGGATAAAGAAAATGTTGCAATGGAGAAATCAATTCCGTAATTATTTTTTTGAGATTGGTTTCCATTATTAATTAAATCATGTTTTTTATTTTACTTGTCCAATTTCTCTTTCTTGTATGTCGACAGAACCTTCCAGCGACAAAAAAAACTTTTTGATTCACTTACAAACCACATCTGGTAATACACATTTATACGATTATATTAATCCACAAATGAGAGGACGAAATTGAGACCCCGTGGATTATTGATTGTCACAGTATGCTTTCGAAAGCTTGCATTATACTCATACTGATTGAATGATAGAAATATTTTATTTTCATAAACTCTTATAGTGTTTCAATATCAATACTTGTAAGAAAACACTTCAGAAAAACTCAAGTATCCGACAACAACAATAGAAACTATCCAAACAGGTTTCAGGAGCGTTACAAGATTTAAGAATCAATGTATGTGGTTCAGATTCCAACAATTTATGAATTATGGTTCGGTTCCAAACAATTTGGATAAGCACTTCCATCCTCACGCATAGATGGAATGTAGGCCACCGGTTTCCTATGTTCAAATTATTTTTTATGGGAAATTAAATTGGTATAAATAGAAACATTTAGTAGCTAGGAGGTAACCTCTCTTTGATTTTTATATATTTTTAAATTTAGTGTTTATTAATGCTATAAATATAAACCTACTTTCACATTAGCTATTCATCTCATTTGCTATTGCTAGCATTTTTTTTTTGCAAACAAAAAAGGTATTTCAAATCTTCGATCCATATTATGTCTTATCAACTCAACATATGAAACACGATTTATTTGGACATTTTTATTGTTTAATTATTTGATGTACATGTATAATGACGGGGAGTCTTTTTCCAAGAATTATATCTAACAATTTTTAACTTTGTGAAATTAATCCAGGTTTCCTTAAATGGCGCTATCACATTGCGCTACAGGAGAACTTAAACAATTTGTGGTCGATGAAGGCCATGGAGTGAAAGGTGTATCAAAGCTAAAGCTCAAAACTTTACCTGAATTGTTCATTCAACCTGTTGAGAGACGACTTGATGTGAGCAAAGTGTTGCAAGATGAGTTGATCCCAGTCATCGACTTGTCAAATTATGAAGATCAAGAAGTAATGAAATCAATATGCTATGCTGCTGAGAAGTGGGGATTCTTTCAAATTGTTAACCATGGTTTGCCTCTAGATATAATCGACGCTATTAAAGATGCAACACATAAGTTTTTCGATTTGTCAACTGAAGAGAAAAAGAAATACTTGTCCCAAAATACTCCTTCCAAAAATGTAAGATTCCTTACGAGTTTCAATCCCGATGTGGATAAAGCTTATGAGTGGAAAGATCACCTAAGTTGTTTCTATGTTTCCGATGAAGAAGCCTTGCAATATTGGCCCACTATTTGTAAGTAAGTTGTACCCTTTCTTCAAACCCATCTTACAATTTATTAGACAAGAAACACATTGTTGTTTTCCGTTGAAGTATCCTTCCACTAATTATCTTTGTTTCTGTGTAGGCATCAAGTTCTTGAATACCTAAAATCGTGTGAATCAGTTATCAAAAAAGTATTAGAAGTGCTAATTAAGGGATTAGGCATACCAAAACTTGACGAAACAAACGAACGATTTCTTATGGGTTCAAAACGAATAAATCTAAACTACTATCCCGTATGTCCCAACCCTGAGCTCTCAATTGGTGCAAGTGGTCATTCAGATGTTTCAACGTTAACAGTGCTTCTTCAAGATCAGATCGGGGGACTTTATGTTAAGAAGCTTGATAGCGATAAGTGGGTCCATGTCACTCCTGTTAAGGATTCGTTGACCATAAACATTGGTGATGCTCTTCAAATCATGAGCAATGGTCGATATAAGAGTGTAGAGCATAAAGTGGTTGCTAATGGGCATGATAACCGGATTTCAGTGCCGATCTTTGTGAACCCTAGGCCGAGTGATGTCATTGGCCCATTGCCGGAAGTGATTAATAGTGTGGACAACATTTTATACAAGCATGTTCTATACTCGGATTATGTGAAGCATTTTTTTAGGAAATCAACAAACGGGAAGGATACTATTGATTTTGCTAAGAAGTAACATCTGATTCTACTTAATGTATTTGTAATAGTACTTATTTAGGAGTATCATAAAGATCATAAAGACTTTTGTTAAGATATAATTCTAATTTATGTATCCCTAGTAGTACTTGTTTAGGAAATCAACAAGGTTTGCTTGAATCTTTATGCATGGACACTAGTAACGATGGCCATGATTACAAATTTTCTATATATATATATATATATATATATATATATATATATATATATATATATATATATATATATATATATATATATATATATATATATATATATATATATATATATATATATATATATATATATATATATATATATATTCCTATTAAGTTATTATTATTATTATTATATTTTGTTTTTACCATGTCTTCTACCGAAGCAGCTTTCCCATCTTATGCATGGTAGGTGCCTTCTATGAAAGAATTTTCCCACCCTATGGCATCGTATACATTTATATCATTATATGAGATTAGGCTGTTGTTGTATAAAGCACTTGAAAACTAAATGTGAAACCATAAGAAATAAAAGCATCTACTAAGAAATGGGATAACGAATTCTGAAAAAAAATTCATATTTGAAAATTATAAATTTAGTATTATATGAGATTCTAAATTATTTTATTTACGACCTGTCTATATCCCTTTAAAGATTTACAAAAACCTCCCGATTTTGGATTTATTAGCAAAGTCCATGCACAAGTCATATATATATATATATATATATATATATATATATATATATATATATATATATATATATATATATATATATATATATATATATATATTTTTATATATATATATATATATATATATATATATATATATATATATATATATAGAGATAGAGAGAGAGAGAGAGAGAGATATGTTCAATCTTTCTTATAATTATTGTGTACTAGAATGCACCAATAAAAATTTAATAAAATTAAATTATTATTTAATTAAATAAAGATACATATTAAATGATTTCAATAATTATATGTATATTAAACGATATCCATAATTATAATTCATTTTTATGGAAACTAATTAAATACGCAATTTATATTAGCAATAATTTTTTCAGAAGGAATTCACATCTAGTTTTTTATGTATAGGTTCATATTTTGTTTCATTCCCCACTTACTCAAAATATAACAAAGTTACTTAGAACATGGGTAAGGAAATTGTATTCTAGTATGATGGGAGTTTATTCTAGAAAAATAGAAATATATTCTAACAAAATGAGAGTGTATTCTAGTAGAATACACTGTCGTTCTTCATATTCCATCAACGTTGTTGTATTTTAAGTAAGTAGGTCCATAAGTAAAATACTAACTCACACATGAAAACAAAGATACAAATTCATTCTAAAATAATGTTATTGTTGACATTAATAACGAATTTAATTAGTTTCCATAAAACATGAAAATTATAATTATGGATATCGTTTTAATACACATATATTATGGAAATCATTTAATATCTAACTTTATTTAATTAAATAATTATTTAATTTTAGTTAATTCATATTGGTGAATTGTAGTATACAATAAATGTAAAAAAGATATGAACCTAGCTATATATATATATATATATATATATATATATATATATATATATATATATATATATATATATATATATATATATTAAAATGAGAACCATAAAAGATTAAGAACTATAATAACATTTCATTTATAAGTTATTATTAAATTTTTTTTTATTATTTTAACAAAATATGTTATTGAAATGTTTAAAATGTTATTTTTGTCAATTGCAAAATTTTCATTATTTTTTGGTATTTTAGTAATTAACAAATACAAACAAAAAATAAACGTCTAATTAAATCTATTTTTTGATGAGAATGGTCGATGTCTTCTATTTTCTACACAGATTCGTCAAAGATTCTTCGTGATTCATATTTCGTGATCTTCGTTTTTTATTGAATCGATCGATTTCTATTATCTTAAATTGTTTAATTTTAATTTTCATATAGATTTAGTTTATATGGAATAATTATCTGAAAGTGATTCTAGTAGATTAGGGTATTTGATCGACAAAATTGACCAGTGTTCGTCCATAGTTCAATCTGATTTCAGTTGCTTTCAAGGTGAAGTATCATTATTTTCTTTATCCGATTCAATATATGTTCAAATCTTATCAGGAACAGATCAATTTAATGTTCAATCTTTAGGTCAGTTTCAAGCTCAATCTGATGATGATATTGGAATCGAAGGTGAATCAGCAGCATATATCTCGTTTCCTTATGTTACTAATTTAATTCGTTTTTAAATCTTTTAGATGAAAATTTTTCTTAATTTGTTTGTTTTTCATTTTTTTAAGTTATTAATTTGTACTTTAATCTTTTTTTTTTGTTTATTAAAACGAGTTTCATTATTTTTGAGCTGAAACTATTGATGTTCTATCTGTTATTAAGTTGTGAATTGATTTGTTATGTAGTTGTTTTTGTTTGTAAGTGTGTAAAATAGTGTTTTTTTTGTTAATGTTATTTTTTATTTTTAGTTATATTGTGAATTTTTTATTTTTTGTTTTTTAAAAAATTTTTGTATTTTAATATGATAAATTATTTTTTAACTGTATGTATGATGTCGTAACTGCTATTATAAAGTGATTTTGTTTAGTTATGTACTTATTTTTACAGGTAAATGTATGAAATAGTGTTTTTATTTTTTTAATCCTATTTATTATTTCTAATTAAACTATGAATTTTTAATTTATTTGTTTTTCATTTATAATATTTATAATTTTAGTTGATAAATGTTTTTTTTAAGTATAACTATGATGTTCTAACTGTGATTAACATGTGAATTTGTTTGGTTATTTAGATATTTTTACACACACACACACACACACACACACATATATATATATATATATATATATATATATATATATTATTTTCCATTTGTTATTATACTGTGAATATTCAATTGTTTTGTTCATTTATTTATAATATGTGTCTGTTAAGGTGATATATGTTTTTATTTTCTTATTAGGTTAACCTATATTTTCTGATTTTTTTCTCTCCTGGTGGAACTCGTAAAATATAGATTCCTGATAATGTTGATGATGTTAAGCCAAAGTTGTATAGCAAATATCTAAGTGTTGATGATGAAATAAATATGTATAAGGCTTATATTGCTAAAGCTGGTTTCGATGTAAGAAAAAGTTCTACAATTTTAAATAATAAGTCACATGTTCTTACTCATCGATCTATGTTGTGCACTGGATTTCATCAAAGTGTTTATATAGACACAACTGATTCTAAAAAGAATAAAGGTCACAAAAATTCTAATATTAAAAGGAAAGGATGTCCAGCTTTTGCAAAATTTAGAAGTGTAGGAAATTCAGAAGTTTTTGAGCTATACAAATTTGAAGAAAGGCATAATCATGATTTGGTTACAGCAGATTATAGGTATTTCTTGATGTCTAACAGGCAATTGGACAATGTTGCTCAAAAATTAATTAAGAAGATGGGAAGGGTAAAGATTGGTCCAATGAATGCATACAAAATAATGCAAGAATTAAGAGGCTCAAACAATGTTAGAAGGACTGTTATTGACTACAAGAATGAATAGAGAAAAATGAATTGTTTTATTGAAAAGGATGATACACATATGGTAGTTGATAAGTATTAAATAAAATGAAAGAGGATCCAAGTCTTACATTTGATTTTATATGTCATAAGGGAAAGTTGGTTTCACTTTTTTGTGTTGATGAAGCTGTAAAGGCGAATTATAGAGAATTTGGTGATGTTGGTTCTTTTGATGCTACATTTAGGACGAATAAGTAATTTTTTTTATATTTTCTTTTCTTATATTATTTTCTTATATAGTTTTTATATTAACTTTTGTTATATATTTATTGTTTAATTATCGTATGGTATTAGTTCGTTTCACAGGAATTGATAACCATAGAAAGAGTTTTACTTATTCAATTGGTCTTTTAAGCAGTGAAACTACAAAATCTTATTTATGGCTCCTTAAAACCTTTTTGAAGACTTTTGGTAAACAACCGACTGTTGTTCTCACTGATGAAGATGTAGCAATGAAAATTGCAATTGAGAGAATATTTCGTGATTCACGCCATCGGTTATGTATGTGGCACATAACCCAAAAGTTGTCTGCTAAGGTATATAATTTTAATTTTTAGACTATTTATTTTATATATATCATTATTATATATTATTATTATTGTTATATATTTTTTTTTTTTAATGTTCCCTGTTTTGGTTAAGTTGTGAATTTTTATGTTTTCTTGTTTATGATTTGAATTTTGTTAAATTATATTATTTTTAGTTCATTTTTTATTATGTTAATTATTATATGTTTTTTAAGTTGTGATTTTTTTTTTGTTTTTATTTGTATTTTTCAATATTCACCTGTTAGTATATTTTTAAGTTGTGAATAATATCATATTATATGAATTTTATCGTATATGCTATGACTATTTTAATAGTTATATCATCTTCTTATAGGTTATTATGTTATATATGTTTTTTATGTATATGTTCTTTAGGTATGTGCTGAACTTTCTAATGATATGAAATTCAAGAAACATTTCAATAAGCTAATTTGGAATTTTAGGATAGATGCTTATGAGTTTGATATTAGATGAAGAAGTTTTATTGAAGATTATAAGCTCCAAGAGATTTCATGGTTTTCGAAAATGTTTGATATGATAGAAAGTTAGATTCCAACATATTTTAGAGACATGCCATTGTCTGATTTGATGAGGACCACTTCTAGGTCAGAGAGCATGAATTTCGTATTCAACAAAATTTCTCATTGGGGTAATTCATTAGTTAACTTCTTCACTTATTTTGTTTCAGCTATGGACAGGCAAAGACATAATCAATGTTTCTTAGACCATCTTAGCAATATTTCCAGTATTAAAAGTAAAATTTTAGTAAAAAATTATAGAACATGCTGCTGATATAAATGAAGTTTTCATAAAAGTGAAGAAAGAAATTGAACAATCTGTATTTTAATGTTCGCAACACAATGTTACAAATGAAGAATTTTATGATAGATTTGTTGTTATGCAATGTAAGGATATTATAGAGTCTACTCCAGAAGTTGTTAATGAAGAAGATTCAGAAAGTGAGTGTGAATTTGTTGTTCCAGAAAAGACTTTTTTTTAAGGTAAATTATATATATATATATATATATATATATATATATATATATATATTAATTTTTGTTTTTCAAATTTTAAGTTGTCAGTTAATAACATTTTTGTTTGTGTTTATTTTGGACATGTTGTTTAAGACAAAAAGGAATCAAGTTTTGAATGCTCTTGTTCATTGTTTTTTCAGCATGGTATATTGTGCATGCATATATTTTGCTTTTTTAGGCCTTACCAAATAAACAAGATTCCTTCAAAGTAAATTCTTAAGCGTTGGTGCAAAGGTGTAATTCCATATGAGGTTCTTATGAAGCAATATTCAAGTGATGAGACCTCATCATCATCATCATCATCATCATTATCATCATCATTATATGATCCTCTTTCTCGTCAGGTTTTGAGTTTTGTGGAAGAAAGTTTATCTATTTTGAGTAACGATGTGGATAAGCTTAAGGAGTTTTTTGAGCTCATTAATGAAGCAAAGTTGAAAGTTGATGGTGTTTGTTCTGCGTCAAGTTGTTTATATTCATTGTTGAAAAAAAAAAGATATCTCTGAGTTTGTTAAGTCATCCTATGGAGTGAAGAAGTCATCTATTTCTTATATTGGAAATCCTTCGGATGATATAAGTAATAAAGGATGAGGTAAGAGGTTGAAAGTATCTCGAGAAAAAGCCATTACCGAATCAATTAAACAAAAAATATTTTGTTCCAGATGCAACCAATATGTTATTGGTCACAATAGTAGATCATATGAGCGTTTGGAAAGAGAAGCAAAAGAAAAAGAAATTTATACAAATGGCAAAAATATGGATGCATGATCTATTTGCGAGATTTTAAAGATTTTTATCTTTTAGTTTTTAGTTATTACTTGATAATTGTTTCTTTATATATAAGATTTTTATCTTTGTGAATTGAATAGTATTTGTTTTGTACTCGTAGTTTTATTTGTTTATATATATATATATATATATATATATATATATATATATATATATATATATATATATATATATATATTGATTTTTACTTAATATTGTTAAGATTGATATTATTAATATCTAGGATTATTGATATTATATCAATATATTAGATTTAACAACTGTGAATTTTTTAATTTTGTTTCTAAAATTTTGGTGTATGTTATTCATAACTTAATTTTTATATATCATCTATATTATTATAGTCAAACATAGTAGTTATGTTTCTTAATTTTTATTGTATTGTACACTATTGTCTTATATATATATCAAGTATATTCAAATGTTTTTGAAATTTTATCCTTTTTTTTTTAAATTCAAAAATTCAATTCACAACTTAATACTTTAGTCATTTTGTTTTTATTTAAATCGAGTAAATTACACGAGTGGTCCCTATGGTTTGGGGTAATTTGCATGCTTGGTCCCTAACTTATTTTTTTAACTCAGAAGGTCCCTATTATTTGTTTTTGTTACGTGCTTGGTCCTTACTGTTTGTTTTTGTTATGTATTTGGTCCCTATCTTAACTAAAAAGACTTTTATTTAAATACGGAAAAAATGTTAGGGTATGTAAGGTAAGGTGAGAGGGTGGGATTGGGGGTGTGTTTATTTGAATAAATTAAAAAAATGAATGGAAAAGTAGTCTTTTTAGATAAAGACAGGGACCAAACGCATAACAAAAACAAATAGTAGCGACCTTCCAACGTAAAAAAATAAGTTGGGGACCAAACGTGCAAATTACCCTAAACCATAGGGACCATTCATGTAGTTTACTCATTTAAATATTCACAATTGTCAAAGTTATGATAAACATTCATTTTCTTAATAAATTTTATATCAACATCAACAATTAACTAGAAATTTATATTTAGCTAAGAAAATATATTATTCCAACATGTTCAACATGTGTGAAAACATTATCCAAAATAAAAACATCATAAACACCATATTTGTTCAACTAGATAGAAGTCTTTAATCAGCTAAGCATTTATAAAAATAAAAACAGTAGATATTTAATTTTAGTCTTCACCAATCAACTGAAACCTTTCCTCATAGCTCTGCATTGGAGTTTGTTGTATGGTTGTAGATAAAAACACAAAAGAGGCATATTTTTGAAGGAATCACATCCAATGTCATCTTTAAGACTGATCATAAACCTAAGCTTTCTACACAGTCTCTTTGTTCACTGCTCAATATCTTTACAGCTTTCCATAAGCTTTGTGTTGCAACCCTTGTTCTTAATGGTTGAAACTTGTCATCATCTTCTCCATGCTCTGTTTTAGCTTTTTTGTTTTTATTTTTTATTGTTTGCTTTTCTTTCTGTTACTTTCCTTGTTTTCCCTATAAAAAATTTCATTATGTAATGATAAAGGAACTATTATATGAGAAATTAAATAATTACTTAGTTATTTATATATAGTTTTAAAATGTACCTTGAAGTTCTTGTTCCTTTTCCTTTTTCTTCTTTTTCTGCTTGTCAACAACTTTATTTTTTTCAAAATTCACAAGTTACCAGATAATTCACAGTTTAATTAATAAAATATAATTAAGAAACTTTATATTGTATTTTTGATGTATGTTGTTAGGTGTTTGTGATATAGTTTGTATTGTTGTCTCTTGAACATATTTTACCTTTTTGTTTTTATTTTTTCATCAAAAAGCTTTTTCCCTTATCTGAAAAGATAATCAAAAGAAAAATAAAATTTTATGTTTTTTAAGAAGAAGAAACAAAATTTTAATT